>NC_133784.1:21642294-21644295 GCF_003597395.2 Chelonoidis abingdonii
ACAGCCAGGCTTACTGAATTTGTTAACCCTTTACAGTCAAAAGAGATATAAAGTACTTCTGTTCTATTAACTCCTACTATCTGTTTATGACAAGCGCCAATGGAGAACATGTTGCCTAGGTTTGCCTGGCCCCTTGGCCAGGTCTGCCAGAGAGGCAGGAGGCTGCATTTGCCCTGCAGTTTGGGAGATGCTAGACAGACAAGCCTGCAGACTTGCACCTCCCCATTCACCCAGGCTGGGAGTGAGGAATATGCATAAGTCTCTTGCAGTTCCTCTCACTGCTGAAGGGAGGAACCAACTCCAGGGAAGGGAGGAGAGTTCTGACTCCATGGCCCATTCAATCCCAGTCTGCTTGGTTGAGTGGGGAGCCAGTCAGCGTCCATGGTGGGGAGGGTCTCAGGTGTGGACACTTGTATGCTTGGAACTGCTCCATGCAGGCCATTGATTCCCTATCCCATGGTGACCTGTAAATCATTCTCCACGTGACCTCTTTGGGCACTGCAAGTGCATAGGGCTGCATCAAACAGAGCCACAGGGCCAGAGTCTCCGCTCACAGCTGTGTTGACCTATTGACTTCAGTGGCATGACCACAGATTTAGTCCAGTGTAACGGGGAAGGTGCATCTGGCCCACTGTGACAGGGCAGTCCCGCCCCGCACTAGCCCCAGTGGCATCAGACCAGTAGCTCTGACGGAGGAAGTTCCACCCCATTTGTACTGGGCATGCTCCAAATGCTCTAGGAGCATAAAAGGAGGGAACTCAAGTCAGTCTGGGCTGGCAGCCGCAGGGGAAGGACCCAACTGGGAAGCTCCTGTGGTGGACCAGCTGACACTCTTGAAGCTGCTGGGAACAGAGGCTTCTACAGGCTGGCATGAACTCCTACTGCAGGAGGAACCAGGGGAGGCGACGGACCCAGAGACCTGCAGAAAGCCTTGTGATTCGTAGGAGACCCCTAACTCCCAGGCCGGTAGGAAGAGATCTGGGGTGGGGGGTGGGGGTGATGGACTGGTACCTTCTCCCCAGTGAGCCTCAGCATGCTGCCCTGCAATGAGGGCTTATCCTATGGACTGTGGCCACTAGGCTGTGCTGCCCTGCAACGAAGGGCATAAACCTTCACACATACCTTGTTCAAAAGCCTAGAGCTCAGGTATATTGTGCAGAAGGTGATGGCACAACCTTGGGGGAGGGAGGCAGATATTTTTAAATACTTCTTTCCCTGGGGAGTTATTCTCCATGAAGTGTCACCACCGATGTGTGTTTGAAAGAGATGTGGCTGAGAGGAAGACTGATCAGTGGTTGGGCTGCTAGTCTGAGGCTTGGGAGACCTGCATTCAGTTCCCGGCTTTGCCACTGACTTCCTGTGCAGTCCTTTAGTCTCTCTGTGCCTCGGTTCCCCGTCCACGGGGATAATAGCACTGTGTCACCTCCCAGGAATGGGTGAGCATAAATCTATCCAAAGATCATGTGGTGCTCAGATTCTACAGTCATGGGGGCCAGAGAAGTATGTGAGCAGGAAGGAATAATAGTACCTGCCTTGTATCCAGTGTTTTTCCCTCGGGACTCAAAGCACTTGACAGTCAGGAGGTCAGGATCATTATCCTCATCTTGCAGGTGGGGAAACTGAGGCACAGAGGGGTGAAGTGATCTGCCAAAGGTCAAGCAGGAAACCACTGGTAGAACTGGGAACAGCACCCAAGTCCTCAGGTTACAGCTCAAGAGTAGGAGGGAAAGCGGGGCACATGGAAGAAAGTGCCGAGATGAATGAGAGAAGGCTACATGAGCGCAATTGGCTTTGGAGGGGCCTGGCCAGTGGGATGGGAATAAATGGAAGCTGGTTTGTCAGTTCTGGTGGTGATGCGCAAAGAAAACAATTGGGCTTATGGTATCAGAGGGGTAGCCGTGTTAGTCTGGATCTGTAAAAGCAGCAAAGAATCCTGTGGCACCTTATAGACTAACAGACATTTTGGAGCATGAGCTTTCGTGGGTGAATACCCACTTCGTC
>NC_133784.1:21646599-21749285 GCF_003597395.2 Chelonoidis abingdonii
AGCCCCCTCCGCATCATGGAACCCTCAGCCCCAACCCTCATTCCCCTGCAGCCTGATCCTCTCCCCAGCCTGCACCACCCTCCCTCTATCTACCTCACCCATCGCAAGCCTGCCCAACTCTCCCAAAGCGCTGCACCTCCTCACCCCCGCACACCCACCCCTAGGCCCTAGCCAGAGCCTGCACCCAGCACCCAAACTCCCTCCCAGAGCCTGCACCCCTCACCCCTTCCTACACCCCCACCACCAGCCCAGAGCCTGCACCCAAACTCCATCCCAAAGCCTGCAGCCCTCTCCCCCTCCTGCACACCCACCCCGTGCCCCAGCCCAGAGCCTGCTCCCAGCACCCAAACTCCTTCCCAAAGTCTGCACCCCTCCTGCACCCTAATCCCCAGCCCAGGACCTGCACACCAAACCTCCCCCCTGAAACCCTGCCCACAGCCTTAGGCAGGTGGAGGCGGAGTTTGAGGGGGCGGAGTTGGGGGGGCGAGTTCTGGGCACCACCAAAATTTCTACAAACTTGCCTCCATGTGCAGGGGTGGGGGTCTCCCTTGGTAGGGTTGGAAGGGGGTAGATGGTGTAGGATATTGCCCTTCTCATGTGATCCCTCCCCCACAGCTCTCTTGGCTCTATCACTGTTAATCTAAAGTGGCTAATTGTAAATGAAGCTACCCTCCCCTGACATGAATCTCCCTATGGCACTGAAATTAAATGTAGACTATAATTTGGCATCTGAGAAATGAAAGAGATGGTAGCCCTAAGGGAAAAGATAACAGCTTGGCTCTTTGTGCTAAATAGCTGTCTGCAAGCCTCAAACTGCTGAATGAGCTTTAGACCACTCCTGGGCAGGCAGCCAAGTGCAGGGACCTGGCTTCAGCTACATCTCATTTACAGCAGGAAGTTCCGACTGGGGGCTGCAGGGTGGCTCAGGACTTGTGTCCACATTGTGCCTCACGCATGGATTGAGGTTTTTTAACAGCATCAGATAAAAAGATATCACCGGCTCCCCCTGCTCCATAAGCAAATGTGTCGAAAACAGCACTCTGTACCCAAGTCAAGGCATCTGATTTCTGCTTGCCATGCTCTGGAAAACAATGTGCTTGTGGCTATGGAAGTTTTCCCTTAACACTCTGCAAATGTGCCTCAGACTGGTCCCACAGCACCCCCTGACAATAATAGGCTGGGCTTCTTGCGCAGCTCTGCCAATGCTCCTCAGCATCCCTAGATAGTTCAATCCTGGGGCTCTTGTGAGCAGAAACTGCCAGCTGTGCTGTATTACATGGTGAAGCGGAGATGTGAACTACCATCCCTTAGAGCAGGGGTCTCAAACTCAAATGACCACAAGGGCCACATGAGGTTTAGTGCATTGGCCCGAGGGCCACATCACTGACGCCCCCTCCCTCACTGCCCCTGGCCCCATCCCCACTCCACCCCTTCCATGAGGCCCTGCCCCCCCTCTTCCCACCCCTTTCCTGCCCTTTTCCACCCCCTTCCCCAAAGTCCCCACCTCAATGCTGCCCCTTCCCTGTCACCAGAGGTTGCAGGAGGGGTGTGGGGTGCGGCAGGAGGCTCAGGGCAGGGAGTTGGGTGCAGGAGGGGTGTGGGTGTGTCAGGGGGCTCAGAGCAGGGGGTTGGGGTGCAGGAGGTGTGCAGGATATATGAGGGGACTCAGGGCAGGGAGCTGGGTGCAGGAGGGGTGTGGGGTGCAGCAGGGGGCTCAGGGCAGGGAGTTGGGGTGCAAGAGGGGTGTGGGGTGGGTTGGGGGGCTCAGGGCATTGGGGTGCAGGAGGTGTGCAGGATATATGAGGGGTCTCAGGGCAGGGAGTTGGGGTGCAGGAGAGCTGCGGGGTGCGAGCTCTGGCCCAGCACTGCTTACCTAGAGCAGCTCTGGGGTGGCAGCGGTGTCATCGGGGCCAGGGCTTGTACCTGGCCCTGTGCTGGGCCGCGCTGCTCCACTCCAGGAAGCAGCTGGAACCACGGCCCTTGGGGGAGCAGGGATGGGCACAAGGCTCCACTGCTGCTCCTCCAGGTACCTCCCACTGGCCGTGGTTCCCTGTTCCCAGCCAATGGGAGCTATGAGGGGTGGTACCTTGAAGTGAGGCAATGCAGAAGCCCTCTGCCTCCTTCTCTCTCCCCTCCGGCCCTAAGGGACGTGCTGCCAGCCACTTAAGGGAGTGGCGCGGAGCTGTAGTTTGCCCACCCCTGGCCTGGAGGTAGGCAGGGGGACACAGGGAGCTTGGCAGGCCGCACAGAAGAGCCCCGCGGGCCATGTGTTTGAGACCCCTGCTTTAGAGAATAGAATGAGACCCACCAAACTCATTTCATTAATGATCTAATTTGGACCCCAGTACTGCTGAGATAAAAAGATCCAGAGCCTCCAAGGTTTAGCAGCCTCAAACAGCTGGCTGAACTCTCTCTTCCTCTGCATACTGAGAAACCAGCATAACCCAGCGGCAATGCTGCCCCAGACAGCTTTCTAGTAACATGTGTCCCTGCTGCTATAGTTAAGCATCTGCAAGGCTCCCAATTATAAACTCTGAGGGTATGTCTACACTATGAAATTAGGTCAAATTTATAGAAGTCAATTTTTAGGAAGCGATTTTATACAGTCGATTGTGAGTTTCCCGACTTAGCACATTAAGTCGGCGGAGTGTGTCCACAGTACCGTGGCTAGCGTCGACTTTCAGAGTGTTGCACTGTGGGTAGCTATCCCACAGTTCCCGCAGTCTCCATTGCCCATTGGAATTCTGGGTTGAGCTTCAAGTGCCTGATGGGGCAAAAACATTGTTGCCATGGTTTTGGGTGTATGTCATCAGTCGCCTCTCCCTCCGTGAAAGCAACGGCAGACAATCGTTTCAAGCCTTTTTTCCATGCAGATGCCATACTGCTTTCAGCAGACGGTGCAATAGGACAGCTAACAGTCATCATCCAACCACTGCTTCCACTGCAACTCTGCTCTCCTGGTGCCTTGAATCCACCTCACAGGTTCTCTCGTCTTTCAGTATAAATATCTATTCTCGTGTCATCTGTTGTCATTCACTGCTTCCGCTGCAACTCTGCTCTCCTGCAGACCCCATACCACGGCAAGCATGGAGCCCACTCAGCTCACTGCTGCTATCGTGAGCATTGTAAACACCTCACACATTATCCTGCAGTATGTGCAGAACCAGAACCTGGAAAAGGAGGCAACGGCAGCACAATCATGATAGTGATGAGGACATGGCCACAGACTTCTCTTAAAGCATGGGCCCTAGCAATATGTTGATCATCGTGGTAATGGGATAGGTTCATGCCGTGGAACACTGATTCTGGGCCCAGGAAACAAGCACAGATTGGTGGGACCACATAGTGTTCTAGGTCTGGGATTTCCCAGTAGCTGCGAAACTTTCACATGCGTAAGGGCACTTCCATGGAACTTTATGACTTGCTTTTTCCCTGCCCTGAAGAGCAAGAATACCAAGATGAGAGCAGCCCTCACAGTTGAGAAGCAAGTGGTGATAGACCCTCTGGAAGCTTGCAACGCCAGACAACTACCAGTCAGTCTGGAATCAATTTGAAATGGGTAAATCTACTGTGGGAGCTGCTGTGATCCAAGTAGCCAATGCAATCACTGAGCTGCTGCTATCAAGAGCAGTGACTCTGGGAAATGTGCAGGTCATAGTGGATGGCTTTGCTGCAATGGGATTCCCTCACTGTAGTGGGGTGATAGATAGAACACATATCCCTATCAGTAGCGTAGGTAGCAGGGTTCAGTGAAAGCAGCCGCTTCTCCTCAGGGTGGCAGGCGCGGAAGTGGCACCTGTGGGCCTAGCTGCCAGCAGCACAGCCAGAGGAGCCGTGGGGTGGCAGTAGCAGGCCGGCGCGGAAGCGACACCTGCCGGCCGGCTCTGACAGCAGCACAGCCAGCAAAGCCATGCGGGTGCGGCAGACGCGGCCGGAGGAGAGAGTGGGTCGGCTCCTCAGCTCAGGGCTCAGTGACCAAGCACTCCCTGCCCCCCCCCTTGCTAATGCAGCGGGTGGGGGAGGCAAAAGGGCCCCGTGCCTTTAAGGCCGCCTGGCTGGCGAGCTCCACGTGGAGCGTGCCCAGCGCTGGGAGCAGGCCGGTGACAGGCGGTGGCACAAGATGGAAGGTGAGAGGGGGAAGTGTGTCCGATCGGTGGGCATGGCCAGAGGAGGAGCCAGGGAGTGCCTTTTTTATGTTTGCTCCCCCTACACTGAAAACCTGGCTACGCCACTGATCCCTATCTTGGGACTGGACTACCTTGGCAGTCAGTACATAAACCGCAAGGGGTACTTTTCAATGGTGCTGCAAGCACTGGTGGATCACAAGGGACATTTCACCAACATCAACGTGGGATGGCCAGGAAAGATACATGATGCTCTCATCTTCAGAAACTCTGGTCTGTTTGAACAGCTGCAGGAAAGGACTTACTTCCCAGATGAGAAAATAACTGTTGGGGACATTGAAATGCCTATAGTTATCCTTGGGGATACAGCCTACCCCTTAATGCCATGGCTCATGAAGCCATACACAGGCATCCTGGACAGTCATAAGGAGCTGTTCAGCTATAGGCTGAGCAAGAGCAGAATAGTGGTAGAATGTGCACTAGGATGTTTAAAAGTACGCTGGTGCAATTTAATGACTTGGTTAGACCTTAGCAAAACCAATTTTCCAATTGTTGTTGCCGCTTGCTGTGTGCTCCACAATATCTGGGAGAGTAAGGGGAGAATGTTTATGGTGGGGTGGGAGGTTGAGGCAAATTGCCTGGCCACTGATTACGCGCAGCCAAACACTAGGGCGATTAGAAGAGGAGGGCATGCTGTGCATCAGAGAAGCTTTGAAAACCAGTTTCATGACTGGCCAGGCTATGGTGTGACAGTTCTGTTTGTTTCTCCTTGATGAAAACTCGCTCCCTTGGTTCACTCTACTTCCCTGTAAGCCAACTGCCCTTCCCCCTTCGATCACCGCTTGCAGAGGCAATAAAGTCATTATTGTTTCAAAATCATGCATTCTTTATTCATTCATCATACAAATAGGGGGATAACTGCCAAGGTAGCCTGGGAGGGAGGAGGGAAGGACCAGGTGGGGTAGTGGATGAGGGGAGGAGAGAAGGGCAAGGCCACACTGCACTTCAAAACTTATTGAATGCCAGCCTTCTGTTGCTTGGGCAGTCCTCTGGGGTGGAGTGGTTGGGTGCCTGGAGGCCCCTCCCAGCATTCTTGGGCGTCTGGGTGAGGAGGCTATGGAACTTGGGAAGGAGGGCAGGAGGTTACACAGGGGCAGCAGCGGCGGTCTGTGCTACTGCTGCCTTTCCTGCAGCTCCACCAGATGCCGGAACATATCAGTTTGATCCCCAATAGCCTCAGTATTGCATCCTGCCTCCTCTCATCATGCTCCTGCCACCTCTCATGTCGCTCATCCCTCCTGTGCTCACATTCATTTTCTGCTTTCCTGGACTCTGACATTGTTTGCCTCCATGTATTCTGCTGAGCTCTTTCAGTGCAGGAGGACTGCATGAGCTCAGAGAACATTTCATCACAAGTGCGTTTTTTTTCACCTTATCTGTGCTAGCCTCTGGGATGGAGATGACAGGGGGAGCGTTGAAACATTTGCAGCTGCAGGAGATAAAAAGGGAGAGCAGTATTTAAAAAGACACATTTTAGAGAACAATGGGTAGGCTCTTCTGCAGTGAACCAAGCTGTTAACATTACATAGCACACATGCTTTCGGTGCAAGGTCGCATTTTGCCTTTTATATTGAGGGTTTGCCGGTTTGGTGTGAGAGATCACACACACACACACAGGGCCGGGCAACAGAATTAGGCTTGCAGGCAGCCATGGTAAGCAACAGTCTTTCAGCTTCTTCAACCTTCATAACATGAGGGAATGGTTTCAAACAGCAGCGCCCTCCTTTCCCATACCAAGCACCCATTGGGTTGGCCATCTAAAAGGAGGGGTTTTACTGGCTGCGAATGCATCCCAAGTCTTCAGGGCAAATTAATCATTAAACATGCTTGCTTTTAAACCATGCATTATATTTACAAAAGTACACTCACCAGAGGTGCCTTCTCCAGCTTCATGGTCCATGAGCCCGCCATGGGAGGGTTGGGAGGGTATTGGCTCCAGGGTGATAAACAGTTCCCGGCTGTTGGGGAGAATGGTTTCTCCGCTTGAGTGCTATGTGCTCTCCTCCTCCTCCTCTACCTCCTCATTTTCCTTGTCCCCCAAATCCTCACCCCTGTCGCATGAGACTCCTCCCTTGCAGGTGTCCATGCACAGGGATGGGGTAGTAGTAGGCCCCCCCTAGAATGCCATGCAGTTCATCACAGAAGCAACACGCCTGGGGCTCTGACCCGGAGTGGCCATTTGCCTCTTTGGTTTTTTGGTAGGCTTGCCTGAGCTCCTTAATTTTCATGAGGCATTGCTGTTGTAGCCTCTGTCCATCATGCCCTGGGAGATTTTTTAAAATATTTTGGCATTTCGTCTTTTGGAACGGAGTTCTGATAGGGAGGATTCGTCTCCCCAAACAGCTGTCAGATCCAGTAGCTCCCGTTTGGTCCATGCTGGAGCTCTGTTGCGATTCTGGGACTGCATAGTCACCTGTGCTGATGAGCTCGCCATGCTGGCCGAACAGGAAATTAAATTCCAAAGTTCCTGGGGCTTTTGCTGTGTACCCGGCTAGTGCATCTGAGTTGAAAGTGCTGTCCAGAGCGATCACAATGGAGCACTCTGGGATAGCTTCCGGAGGTCAATACCATCAAATTGCATCCACACTACCCCAAATTCTACCTGGTGATGTTGATTTCAGCGCTCTCCTTGGCGGGGAGGAGTACAGAAATGGATTTTAAGAGCCCTTTAAGTTGTCAGAAATGGCTTTCGTCGTGTGGACGGCTGCAGGGTTAAATTGATCTAATGCTGCTAAATTCGACCTAAACTAGTAGTGTAGACCAGGGTTGAGTGCTCTGTTCTTCTGGACTGACACCGGCCACACGTTCACACAGGCAGAGACCTTATTTGGTTAAAAGGGAACTGGATTCATGATCTCGCAGCACAGCTCTTCTCAACTGCATCAAGTCTTACAGTCCCTGATGTTCTTAAAGTCCCAGCACCTGAAGTCATGTGAGAATCTCTGCTTGCATTTAAATTCAAATGAGGTTTCTGGAGAACAGTTTGAAAATGTGAGCTCTGAAGGCTCAAACCAGGAAGAGCTTTGGGATCCTGAAGGCTGAAGAGTTTTATAGAACTCTAAGAGGCTAATGGTAAATGTCCGATTCACAGAAAGAGGCTACACCCTACACTCGGAACATCTTTTGTAGAAGTGATATCTTCTGCTCCTAAGATGATCTGTATAATTCTTTATGGGAAGGTCTTCCATGGAGACACAGCACTCTTCAACCTTCAGTGCTTCCTAAACTGCAACACCATCTACATGCAGATCACGTCATCCACCTCCAAAATGCAGACACCTCTGGGGTGGAACACAACAATTATTTAACAGTGTGTCGAATCCCAGGGCAGGTGGTGAAGAACTTTGCCTCTACCTGAGATCAAACAGGGACACTTCAGTAGGGAGGATGCATTTATCCAAGCTGGAATCTAGATCATTCACTAGGGTTAATATCCTTATCCTTGTCACCATTAGAAGTATTCTGGCACTTTTTACAAGTGGCCAGGAGGACCTTGGTTGATATTTCATCTGCATGACAATACCTCCAGCAACGCAGCACCCCCTAGCCCTATGCTGGGCATTGGCTCAGAGGCAAAAGTGCCACCCTCCTCTTCCCAATACTTATGTGTTTCTTGGAGATCTCCAGTCCAAGGGTCTACCCAGCCCACGCCTGCTGGTGGGCTCACAGCACAAGATGGCATAGCTGGCTGTGGCTGTATAACTCCTTGGGGGGAATGATGAAAAGCACAGGTGGAAGGTGTAGTTCATGGAGATGAATGCAAGTATCTGGGTAGATATTTGGCATGGTTAACCCCCTCATAGTACAATCAACTCCAGGGCTTGCCTTATCATGAGGTGAGCTGAGGCAGCCGCCTCAGGTGCCAGACTTGGGGTGGGGAGGGCACCACTAGGATCCAGAGTGTAGAAAATTGTGTCTGCTGCTGGTGCATGTATTCTGTCTGCTCTAGATGCACAGAGATGGTGGAGTGCTGTGCTGGAGGAAGGAGGGCACAAGAGACATAACAGGCAGGCAGGAGAAAAGGTGAGAGGGAATAACAGAAGGCAGCAGGAGCTGCAGGGAAAGAGAAGAAGAGGAGCCTCTTATGTACCTCTCTGGCATCCCCAGGAGCCTGGACTGATTAACACCAGCTTCTCAGGGAACTTCCTGTTTCCTGCTACTTCTGTGAACCCACTTGAGGAGAACAGGCAGTCAACTGAAGCAGTAGGAGCCAGTTAGGCCCTTAAGACACTGATATCTTCCCTCACTCAGGCCCTGCTACCAGCCTGCTTATTTGTCCCCTTCTACTGAGGGTTGAGAGCCATTATAGCTGGCACAGAGCAGCAGTCATGAGTGAAAGAAGAAAACGCCCCTCTGGGGCAGCATTCAGAAAAAGAAAGAGGCAAAGGAAGCTTTTCTATCTAAGCAGGAAGGAGCTCTCCTGAGATACACAGACACAAGTGTTCACAGTGAGCCTTCCAGCCCCAGTGAGGATGTGAGTGGTGAGGAGATGCCTGATCTTCCAGTTAGAGTGCAGATGACCTGGCAGCTACTGCAGCATCCATATCTCCATCTCAAATGGATGTAAAACTATGCACTTTCCTGAAGAAAAGTGTAGATCAGAGAAGAGTGTGGTGGAGGTGCAAGAAACAGCTGCTGCTGAGTCTAGTTCCTTAAGTCTAGATGATCCAGGACTTTGGACCCACTTGAGCAGTAGCCTGAGGGACTTCCTTGTACTGTATGGGCCACAGCAAGTGAAAAACTTCATGTTCCCCAAAGACAATGAAAATAGAAGTTTCCATCCAATACATTACTGGCGTGAAATCCCCAACGGTAAAAAAGTGGAGAGACTATGGTTTATGTGCTCAAAAACCCAGAATGCTGCATACTGTTTTTGTTGTGAACTCTTCTAGTCTAATGTTCTAGCCACACTGGGTTGTACAGGAACAAAGGACTGGAAAAGTCTGGCTAGAAATCTGGCATGCCGTGAGAAGACAGCAAATCACTAGAGAACTTTCCATAGGTGGAAAGAGCTTGAGATGAGACTAAGGTTAAAGGCCACCATAGATGATCAGCATCAAGAGAAGATTGCATCAGAGTCTCTTTACTTGCAAAATGTTCTGAAAAGGCTCATTGCCATTGTGAGAATGCTTGCTTGCTACTCAAAACCTAGCACTGCATGGCACTTCAGATCAGCTCTATGTGCCATACAATGGAAACTTCATTAAAATTGTGGAGCTGATGGCTGAGTTTGATGCTGTACTCTAGGACAGTGGTTCTTAAAGCCCGTCCGCCGCTTGTTCAGGGAAAACCCCTGGTGGGCTGGGCCAGTTTGTTTACCTGTGGTATCCGCAGGTTCAGCTGATTGCAGCTCCCACTGGCTGCGGTTCACAGCTCCAGGCCAATGGGGGCTGTGGGAAGCAGCACGGGCCGAGGGATGTGCTGGCTGCCACTTTCTGCAGCCCCCCATTGGCCTGGAGTGGCAAACCGCGGCGAGTGGGAGCCACAATCGGCCAAATCTGTGAATGTGGCAGGTAAAGAAATCGGCCCGGCCCAGGCTTTCCCTGAACAAGCAATGGACCGACTTTGAGAACCACTGCTCTAGGAGCATCTAAGAAGAGTCACCACCCAAGAAATGTACACACACTACTATCTTGGTAAAACAATTCAAAATGAGATCATACATTTACTGGCAACAAAAGTCAATCAGAAGATTGTGGCAGATCTGAAGTAAGCAAGATATTACTCTGTTATTCTGGACTGCACACCTGACATCAGCCATATGGAACAAATGACTATAATGGCGCATTTTTTAACAACAACAGAACCTAGTGAAAATGTCGCTGCAATGGTGAATGTCAGAGAGAATTTTCTAGAATTTATTGACATTGATCTGTAAAAAGTGACAGAGTCCTGTGGCACCTTATAGACTAACAGAAGTATTGGAGCATAAGCTTTTGTGGGTGAATACCCACTTCATCAGACGCATGATATTGATGATATTACAAGAGCTGGTATGACAAATGTGCTTCTTAAAAAGCTGGAAAATACAGGAATTTTGATAGCTGATATGAGAGGCCAGGGCTACGATAATAGTACCAATATGAGAGGAAAGAACAGAGGAGTGCAGACATGGATCCGAAAGTTAAACCCTCGAGCTTTTTTTTGTCCCATGCAGTCCTCATTCATTGAACTTGGTGGTCAGTGATGCAGCATCGGCTTCTAGTGAGGCTGCTGAATTTTTTAATGTAATTCAAAGCATCTATGTATTTTTCTCTGCATCAAATCATCGATGGCAAATTTTGAAGCAACATCTGCGAACATCCTCTCTGACACTGAAACTGCTAAGTGCCACAAGATGGGAAAGTCAAGTGGAGGAGAAAAAAGCCTATCAAACACCAAATTGGGAAGATAGATGATGCCATAGTTGCCATTATGGAGGATAATGCTATGAAAGGAACTGTTCATGGAAGAACAGTGGCAGAGGGAAATGGAATCACCAGAAACATACATAACTTCAAATTTCTGTGGTTTCGGGTTGTGGTATGACATACTGTTTGAAATAAATGTTGTAAGCAAGAGATTTCAAGGTGTTGACCTTGATATGTCTGGAGCAATGGAACAACTGGACAAAGCAAAATCACACCTACAGTCTTACTGGTCAGATGTGGAATTCCAAAACATTCTGAAGAGTGCACAGAAGTTGGCAGAGGAACTTCACACTGAAGCTATTTTCCCACCCATTCAAGAATACAAAAGTCACTGAAGAAGAAGACATTTTGATTATGAGGTACAGGATAATCCCATCAGAGACCCCAAACAACAATTCAAATTCTTTAGCCAGGTGCTAGATTGTGCAATATAGTCAGTTGAAGAACATTTCATGCAGCTCAAGCAACACAGTATTATATTTGGGATGTTGTATGATAGTCCAAAACTCCTCACTATACCCGAAGAAGACCTACACCAGCAATGCAGGGCACTAGAGACAGTGATACATGATGACATGTGCGATATTGATGCGAGTGATTTAGGTGATGAACTGAAAGCCCTTTCAAGATACCTTTCAGAAGGATCAACTCCAAAGGCTGTTCTGGAATATATGTGCACAAATAAGATGACCACCCTCTTTCCAAATGCTTTTGTTGCTCTGCGCATACTTCTAACACTTCCTGTAACAGTTGACAGTGGAGAACGCAGTTCCTCCAAGCTGAAGTTAATAAAAACACATCTATGCTCCACAATGACACGGAACCAGAAGCTTCCGCGCACCCCGTGGGGAGTGCACAAAATGCCGGCCTCCAAATTCTGCCTAGGGCACCAGAAACTCTGGCACCGCTTCTGGGGACTGGCTATTGTGGAATGGCTAGATAAACCCCTGATCTGATCCACTCTGGTAATCCCTATATTCCTTTTTCTGTCCTTGCATTCACCTGACGCGCTGGACTGTCTCCGAAGGCACAGGAGCCTGGGATGGCATGTGAACTGTATCATGAGCCTGTGTAAAGCTGGGTCTGCCCAGGATCAGTCAGATCTCCACTGCCAGTACCCATCACCCTGGGTATCCAAGCACCTGCTCCTCACTTCCAGCTAGGTAACATTTCTGCTTGTGAGGGGCCCAGGTGTCCCCAGCTAGAATCGGTCAGAAAAAAAAGTTATTCAAAACAATTTTCTGTTGGGAAAATACTGTTTGGATTAAATCAAAATTTTTGACAATCGGATTCATTTTTTATTAATGAAAAAAAAATCCAGTGGAAAACACTTTTTCAAATTGTCAAAACATCCTACTTCAACATTTTTGGGATGAAAAGTTTAAGTTTTCCATTTTGAAATGTCTTGTCATCTCGAAATTTACTGTACATTAAAAGGTGGGGGAAGGGTCAAAACTTCAGTGAAATACTCTGAATTTATCAAAGCAAAAATATTTCAGAATTTCCTTTTGCTAAAAAACTTTGAAATTTTGACCCAGTTTTGAATGGAAAAGGCTGAAATCTCAATTTTTTTGCAAGATAGAAAATCTATTTTCCAACCAGTTCTACCTTGGACTCCTTCACAGCTCAAAGGACACTGGGTCTTTGGTGCTCAGATGAGCCCCTGTTGCAGATACGAGAAGGAACGGGTGGTGCTGGGTTGGGTGGGAGAGTGAAAGGGGTGCTAAATTCCATTGTCACCTGCAGGATCAATCTACTGAGGACTAGACCTGGTGAACCAGGATAAAGGGACAGGAGCTAGGAGGAAGCAGCTGGAGATAAGCTGAGCTGGAATTCCCTTATCCTGAGCAGGCCTGGGCTACCAGCACTTATCTGGCATCTATCTCTCCAAAGCATTGCGGGCATTTAGATCCAAGTTTTCTGTCTGGCCCACAATAGAGTTGGGAGAAAGCCACCAAACTTGGATCTCATCTCCAGCCGGATAAGTGGACAGTTCTGACGCAACTCAGACAGAGTGAGCCCCCCTCACTTCAGTGGAAAGGCCCTGGCTCCAGGGTTTTTACCGCTCCAAGCAGGAAAAAAAAAAAAGAAAAGAAAAAAAAAGCTGTGATCGCGATCTGCAGGAGCTCTACCGCCACCGCTTCAGTCTACGGCGGCAATTCAGCTGCAGGTCCTTCACTCTGAGAGGGAGTGAGGGACCTGCCGCTAAATTGCCACCGAAGAGCCAGACGTGCCATCCCAAGCACTTGCTTGCTGGGCAGGTGCCTGGAACAGGCCTTGAAAGGCCATGGGCAGCAGCCCTTTGCACTAATAAGAGAAGGAGAGAGGATTGTGAGAAATCATACAGTGTGAGCGACTAGACTGAGCGATGCCAGACTCCTAGAAAGGGAATTTCCCCCTGGCAGATCACACTAGACAGCAGTTGAGGAGCTATGAAGCCTGTGCAAGCCCGACTGTGCTGCAGATGTTCCACACTGCGTGACTTCATTTGAACCTACTGGAGATGCGCAGGCTAAATACTAGTAGCTCTTGGGCTGGAGTGTAAAGGCAGGAGATGGTGCTGGAAGACCCTTCCAACCCCTGTGAAGGAGGTAGTCCAAATCCTAGAGCTCACACTCCTGGAGTACAAGTACTAGGGGCATCAGTGGGTGGATGTATGGCCTAGTGCTTAGGATGGTGGCCTAGGACTTGTGGAAAGTGG
Source organism: Chelonoidis abingdonii (assembly GCF_003597395.2). NCBI lineage: Eukaryota > Metazoa > Chordata > Testudines > Testudinidae > Chelonoidis > Chelonoidis abingdonii. The sequence continues at coordinate 21,659,895 of NC_133784.1, forward strand.
AGTTCAATTTCCTGCTCTGCCACAGACTTCTTGTCAGACCATGGGTAAGTCACTTATCCTCTCTGCCTTACTTTCTCTCTCTGAAAACTTCTCTTTACAGGAAGGTTGTGAGGATAAGTGCACTAAAGATTTCCAGGTGCTCAGATACTACAGTAGTAGGAGCCATAGAGGTACCTGAGCTAGAAGATAGTGCCAGACATTCCCAAAGAAGGTAGGAGCCATGGTTACCCCTCCTGAATGATCTGTGGTCTGAGGCCAGGTTAGAAGGTAAACTTGTGTGCTTTTCTAGGCTATAACACTGGCCATCCCTGCATGTGCTTCCCCAGGGCATTCTACCAGCCTTTGTTCTACCTAAATGGAATAAATCCAGCTGCTGCTGTTAGTTTGATCGCCTGTTGCACTCATTCCCTACCATGTTCTGCAACCACATCTGTAGTGTGATGAGCAGGCAGAGAACCAGAGTAAAATTTTACTCATCAGACTTTATTTTCGTGGACAAATGACCTTGTTCAAACATTGGAACTTTTTTTTTTTTTGCCACAACTTCTTTTTAAATTTACTTTTTTTCCCCCAACAAAACTGGAAAATAAAAAGCTTAGTTTTTGTTTTATTTTTTCAGGGTTTTGGTTTGGTTTTTTTCCATCTATCATTTTTTTCACCCTCCCATCACCTCTATTTCTGGCCTCTTTGCCTTCTTCCCCTTCCCCTTCTTCTGTGATGAAATGGACAAAAGGGGAAAAAGTGGCTGCAAGGACTGGGGGTGGGGAAGGAAAACTGAAAAGCCAAAAGTATAAAGAGAAGCAAAACATTTTGAAAACTTTTTTTTTAAACTGTAAAATTTCAATTAAAAAAAGCTACGTGAAAACGTTTGGAAAAATGACAACATCCTCCCTTTACAGAAGCTGCAGCAAGGACGCTGTCTCTATAATTTCTTGCAAAGAAAAAAGCTGTTCCCTTTGCTAAGAGATACATGACCCTAGGGGTTCCTAAAGAAAGCACTGGTTGGAGGAGAAAAACTAGAGCGCTTTTCACCAGTAGCTCTCAAAGTGCTTTATATAGGAGATCAGTGTCATTATCTGCATTTTACAGATGAGAAAACTGAGGCACATAGGGGAAATGACTTGCCTGAGGTCACCCAGCAGACTAGTGACAGAGCTAGACTAGAGCCGGGTCGTCTTAGCTCTAGTACAGCACGTTACCCTCTAGGCCACACTGGTTAGCTTTTTGCTAGGCTGGGAAACCACATTACAAAAAAGCTAACTAAGCCTAAAGTGTGACTGTTTTGGGACAGATGAATGTGACTCCATCAATCCTGAGATTGTCAGCAGTCTGGGAAACGCTTGGGTTAACTAAGGGTTAACTGTGGTGCTGAAGATGGAGAAAGTTTGATTGTAGGAATTATCCCAAATAGCAAACTGGGATGACGGGGGGCTCATTTTATAAAACTGTGTCTGTCCTGTTTCCTTGTTCTGATGGGGCCCAAGAAAGTGGCAACTACAAGACCACACAGAGGCTTAAAGCCCAAAGTCCCTTGGTCACGTAACTAGGTTAGAAAGCCTCTTCAGTAGGCATTGTGTAACTCAGTGCAGTGCTCCGAGTGAGGGGGCCTGTCTACAATTCTGCACGTGGCACTTTCAGGCTTTTTACTGTAGTTACATTCTGTCTCTGAAACAGCAGGGAGATGACAGCACTGCTGGGTTTTATTACTGGCAAAGTCAAGCAATAAACAATTTCCGCTTTTCAATCCAGGAATATATAAGCACAAGCAAACACATCAGTGTGCATTTATTATGCATCTCTAAATGTACATGCACTTGTAGACAAACTGCTTCAGGTGTAATGATGTGTTTACCTGCAGTATGTATTTCAGCACTAGATGTCTCTGTGAGCTGTAGTGGGTACAGCCTCTGGTAAACAAGGCTGACGAAGCTGGCACTTGAGCTGTGGAGAAGATTATTTGTAGTTATAGCTGTTTTGTTTAATAAACATCTCCTGTTTAAGATGGATTTTGATCCCAGATAGCTTGACAAAAGGCATGGGCCACAGGTCCCTGGTATGTTAGCAAATTGTGTGCCCTCTTATTGTGTAATACGCTGGTTCTCAAACTTTTGTACTGGTGACCCCTTTCACATAGCAAGCCTCTGAATTCGACCCCCTCTTTTAAATTAAAAACACATTTTTATATATTTAACATCATTACAAATGCTGGAGAAAAAGTGGGGTTTGGGGTGGAGGCTGACAGCTTGCAACCCCCATGTAATAACCTCACAACCTCTTGAGGGATTCCAACCCCCAGTTTGAGAACCCCTGGTGTGGGGGGAGGGATAGCTCAGTGGTTTGAGCATTGGTCTGCTAAACCCAGGGTTGTAAATCCAATCCGTAAGGGGGCCATTTTGAGATCTGGGTCAAAAATCTGTCTGGGGATTGGTCCTGCTTTGAGCAGGGGGGTTGGACTGGATGTCCTCCTGAGGTCCCTTCCAATCCTGATATTCTATGAATATGCCTGCTACACTGGGCAAAATTCCTCTCCAGTTCCTGTGCTTAATGGATCATGTCACTTCTCTGGTGATTGCATTGAAAGATCAGCAGAACATGGCAGCGTGGGGTGCTGTAGTAGATGAGCAGGAGTGAATCAGTTAATGGTGCTGGGTATGTGAGAGGGAGCTCCCAATTCATCTGCTGGCTGGATTAGCAAAGAATGCAGTTGGCCTGGCATGACAGGAGTGGTGAATGCTAAAGCTAACAGAGCAGCTGCAGCCATATTCCAAGCACTATTTGTATAATCCAGTGTCCTCGCTGCCGCTCCAGCACTAACGTGTGCTCGCTCCATTCTTGTTTTAGCAAATGAAGAGGCTCAGCCAGCTTATCTCCAAACATGGAGCACCATATTTCCGCCACTTCCAAGAGAAAGGGATGTGGGAGGAGGTGAGACAAGGAGGAGAATGAGATCAGAAAGAGAGGGAAGGATCCATTTTATGCGCCATCCCCACTTCTACTCACCATTCCCTTCCTACCTGTGGTACAGCTCAGGACAAAGGACAGTGAGCAGTGGGATGAGCGTGGGCATCGCTGGGACCCAGACCCCAGGCAGGGAGTGAGGATGAGTATTGGGAGTGAGTGTGGATAAAAAATGGGGGAAAAAGGAGGGGAATACAGGAGGCTCCTGTAAGCTGAGGGGCAGTGGAGAGTGCAGGGTGAGAGTCAGAGGGACAGGACGGGGAGCAGACATCCCTGCTTCTGAAAAGAGAGGCCCTCCAGGACAACAGGCCTAGAACAGACCCTGAGCTCAGTCACTCTGGCAAGGGAACATCTGCCTCTTTTTGGAAGCTACTGTCTTCTCCTAAAGAGGGGCTGCAGCATGCCCAGCTTCCTGGGGCCAACCCTAGTGCACAGCTGGTATGACTGAGTCTGTGCAGGTTGCAAGGCCCCTGTGTTCTGGCTGGCTGCTTCATCCCTTCTCATGGGAGTGATGTGTATACGGCACCTGCTGGATTTGTGTGTCTCTCCCGTTCCTGCCTGCTCTAGAAATAGAGCAGCCACGGTGAGGAAAGGGCATGGTGCATGGGGCAGGGCAGAGGGATGGCATACGGGGCAGAAGGCTGACATTCAGGACAAAGCAGATATGTAGTATATTTTTTCACAGGTACTCTTGGGCTTGGTGGGGAAACATCAAGGGATCCCATTATGAGTCGAGGCTGAGAGCAGACAGACACAGACCACATAGTCTGGACCAGTCCTGTTGCCCTTGTGGACCCTGCAGAGCAGCTGGGACTCCAAATTTCAGGGCCCTGGGGGGGAGCCCATCTCAGATTGGGAGTAGCTGTCATGAGGTGGGCAAAGGCGGGGAGGCACCCTGTTCTGGTGCTGGCATGGAGCCTGATGGGACACTGTCCTTTTCTTACCAGTTGGTGTGCACGTCTTTGGATCTTCCCAGTCCTTCCTGACTGGAGGCTCACTAGAGTCTTCACAGTCATCAGGTCCCCCAAAGTACCTGGCTGTAAGAAAAATACATTTAAATATACCCCTCACCCTGCTGAGTTGAATACCCTCCCAAGGTCCCCCTCGCTGTCTCTCTCTCTCTCGTTTTCCCAGGGGTGAGGATAAAAGCTTTGACATTTCTTAGCAATAGAGCGACTGCATTATCCCCACAGCCACCGCTGCCACGCCACCTCCCCACCCCATCGACGCCTGTCTGTCATTCAGCCTGATGCCCCCCCCTTGATTAGCATTTTAATTATTTTAATTACCTTGTTTGCCAGCTTATCTCCAAGCTCAAATCCGTCCATGTGTGCACACACACAAACGCCAACTTTTATCTCCGGCCCTCTGTGGCCACCATTAGCATTTCCGCTCCCGTGTCTCGTTGTGGAAAAGAGAAATTAGCATTTGTTCCTCTCGTTTCTGTTGTGATTGCCACTGGAACAATAGCTCGCTTCCTCAGCTCAGCTTTGTTCAGGGTCACTTTATTCTCCGAGCAGAATGGGGCTAATTTATCTCTATTTTCTCCTCTCTGTATCCATTTCAAACAAAGGCACCGAGAGATTAAAAATAATACAAAGCTCCCACAGAGGCCAATGCCATTCAAGGCTCATTAGCCTGTACAACATTTCAGCATTTTACCTTCCAAGGCCCAGCTTGGACTAGGCTGCCTGGGCATCTTGCTTTGTGGAGTGGCAGGTTCCCTGGGGAATGAAGAGGGCCCTGATGAAGAGGGTAGGTGACAGCTGAAGAGGCAGTATAGTGGGGACAAGGAAGCTGTGTGCCCACTGAGAGCTGGGGACTAGGTCTGATGGGAAAACGTCTCTTAGTACAGAAAACTTCAGCAAAACCTGCCATATTTGTCTCAGTGGAAAACTACCTTTTGGTAGCAAATGGAAAACCAGAGAACCTTCTGATGAAAACTGCCGTCCACTCCCATGTTCCATTTTTGGGGCTTTGATTTTCAGATTAAAAAAATCAAAAAAGTTCCTAGGAAAGCCAATGTTTTTGTCAATTTCTTCCTTAGTTGAAAACCCCCATTTTCTGTCTTCTAAAAGAAGCTTCAAGGGAGAATGTGTGACCACCGCTGCTGGGCACACAGCTTTCTCTGTGGTTGGCTGGTGGCGGGGCTCCCTTCCTGAAGAGATCAGGGTCTCCTTGAACCTCTACCACCTTCTGATCCAAATGCAAGAACCATCTCTGGACTCTAGCTTTCTGTCCCCAGTACAATAATCATAAGAATTTGAAAATGACTCTTTGCTGTCCTGAGCTGGGAAGGGATAGAGAGCCCGGCACCAGTGAAACACCTTCTTATCTTCTGGGAAGGCGCTCAAATGCTATGGCGATGAGCAGGAGATAGAAGTCAAAACAGAAGGAGCAAAGGGAACTTTCACCAGGGAGAAACTTGGCCACAGCCACACCATAGGATTCTATCATTCACCAGTCCTTGTGCTGCTGCTTTGTTCAGTGCCCTCAATGCTGGCTGTGCATGGAGAAAAGAATACCTGTTACACAGCCTCAGCAGATCGGTACTGGCTCCCAGCTTGAGCAAACTCATGATATCAATCCACACCTACGGTGGAACTGCAAGCCGCTTCTGTCCTCCTCCCCCGTTGAACACACTGTGCCAGGACTAGGACCAGTTGCTCTACTACTAAAGCACTTGTGACAGGGGCTGCAGTCTCAGCTTCCTGTCTCATTTCCAGCCTAAACCCCCTAGCAGTCACAGTGCACCAGGGTGAAGCATTGTACAGTGATTTATACATCTGGGGGAGGAAGGGAGGCAGAGCAGAGTGACTCTAGTGCAAGCACCAGGCTTGCTAAATACTGTGATTAGGGCCTGTGGCCATGAACACTCCATCTTCTTGTGAAACCAACTGTGATGCTCCAGCCCTGCTAAAATCTGGCTTCTCCCTTGTCAGCGCCACACAGCAAAACATCTGCATGCCACGTACACCGAGCTGTCCTCTGGGTGTCCCCAGTGGTGCAGCGAAAGAGCACAGCATCTGCTGTTGGGATCGGGGAAGACAACTTTTGGAGATTAAGTCCTCATGGCAGTTCAGAAGGTCTTGTCCGTTACTAGGCAGCACAAACATGATACAGGCTGGGGGGTGATACTGAGGGGCTATGGGCAACATATGGGCTACGGGTGGAGGAGGAGAGAGGGCCTTCGTACAGATTCGTCCTTATTCTTCCTACTCAGGCAATACAAAGTGTCTGTGAATCCAGCCCCACTAGACTCTCTAGGAATGTGGGGCTAGATCCTAGCATAGCTTCACTGAAGGCAAAAGAGCTATGCTTATTTGCACTAACTGAGGATCTAGCAGATTCTTTCTCCTCCCTGTAAGCGAACCATCTGCTTGGGTTCCCTGGAGATGATGTTGTTTTGAGGGTGTAAGAGAGTGGCTTGCCCTTATGATTTGGAGGGCCAGCCAACCCTCATGGTGAAGGAGCCACAGCTGGGCTGGATCAGGTGATTCCACTCTCAGAAGCTGCAGTGAGGAGGCAGCTGCAGAGGAGGAGGGTTTTGAGAACACTAGAGGCAGGAGGTAAGGTGCAAATGAGGTGCCCCTGAGGACTGAACTCAACTTGCAAGGTAACTGTTGTGGTGTTTCCAGTTTTAGGGAAATGGAAAAGGAATAAAAGCCTGAGCTTGTGAGATAGCTGGTTTGTGGTGAATGTAATGAGAGAGCCCTGAAGAGGGGAGGAATAGTTAGCAGACCCCATAGAGGTGCCCCTAGCTACAAAGGGGTGCATGGGAGGCTGCTGAGCTCACTACAGGGAGGAATCCCTTAGGACTTGTCTGAACAACTTGCTGGATTTATGGCTCTGCCTGCTATTGGAGTGACCCAGCAGTGTGCATAATCCTGGGGGTGGAATTAGGATGTTAAACTTTAATATTTAGGCTTTCAAATTAGTAACTGGAAGTTCTTGGTTATCAGAGGACATACTCCCCACTCTCACTCCACACAAAAATTAGCATTCAAATATCATGAGGTTCATTTATTATGTCCTCTTTCATTTGAGCCTCTAGGGGGTGTGATGCTTTCCCATTTATCTCCACAACCAGGAGGGCTAGAAATTGACTTCCTTTTTTAAATGAAAGCTGGATTCTTCTCAAACCCCATGACTCCAGGAGCTGACGATTTAAAGAAAGAACTAAATATCACAAGGTTAAGCATTGCTGAACAAGCTTCAACTGCAGGAATGAGGAGAGGGCTCCTGCCGCATCAGTTGCCCATGATGGGCAGTACTGGTAGGGGTTTCTGATGCCATGTGACTAACAGTTCAACATGGTGCAAGGGTTGTGGCTTCCTCTTAGTCTTGTTACTATGTTGCAAAGAGTTCTGGTTTGCTGAGACCCACAGTTATGTTTAAGAGCATGCTTACAGAGAAGTTAAATTGAAAACATAAAATACTCTTACTGCAAGGCTGCAGAATAATGATGCTTTTATTTTTAGACTCCATAACAATAACACACAGTTATCAAAAACAGAGAGAGACAAAGGAGGCTGCTCCCTAAGGCAGTCCGAGGCACAGTTCACCCCATCCAAGCTGGGGCTTCACAGACTAACTGCTGCTAGGTCACAGGCTTTTCTGCGGGATCCCCTAGCGTGCAATTTAGGAACCCCTAAAATTTAAGGTGACATCTTGTAATTTTTCCACGTAGTTTTCTGAGAACACAGAAGTTGAGTAATACTGCTGTGAAAACAGATACAATTGCCCCAGGGCAAGGACACCTCTACCATCCAGCACAGAGCCTGTACCCTTGTTTCCATCCCCAAGGACTGTTCGACATACTCTTGCTCCTCTTTGACCATAATCCCAAGAGACTTTCCCATATTGTTCTTCTCTTCTAAAACCTAATTTAAATACTTGACACGCTTAATATGTTAATAAAAGGCCTCATTCTTGTGATTTATGTCATTAGGGAGAATAGAGTGAATTAAACAAATTCCAGATAAGGATAAATCTCTTCAAAGCCTACCTTTAATGAGACCAAACTGCAGTTTCCATGCATCTGGAAAAATCCTTTAATACCCAAGAAAGGCATAAATACAATTTCATCAGCCAGAGCAATCAGACAAATGATCTCCAGGTTGCCTAATAACATCTAAACCTGTTAAAATGCATAAATCTTATGCACACAAATGTCTATCAACATAAAGAAGGTCCTCTTTAGCAAATACTCAAATAAGCTATCAGCTCGAGCCTGCTGCAATAGATGGCACAGACCAACAGCTGGGTTCTTTAGTCAACGTCTTTCCTTCTAAACATAGTGTCCCAAGTTCTCTGTTTCAACTTGTTCAGTAGAGTTACAGTAGAGCCTCAGAGTTACGAACACCTGGAGAATGGAGGTTGTTCGTAACTCTGAACAAACCATTATGGTCGTTCTTTCAAAAGTTTACAACTGAACATTGACTTCATACAGCTTTGAAACTTTACTGTACAGAAGAAAAATGCTGATTTGGGGTGTTTATAAGGTTACCTTTAACACAGCACTGTACTGTGTTTGCCTTTTTTTGTGTCTCTGCTGCTGCCTCATTGTGTGCTTCCAGTTCCAAATGAGGTGTGTCGTTGACTGGTCAGTTCATAACTCTGGTATTTGTAACTCTGAGGTTCTGCTGTAGTTGAATGATTTGTTAGGGATAAGTTATCCAATGAACAGAACACTTTTTTCAGTTTGTGCATTTTTCATGGGCCATTCCTGATTTGTTGTCAATCTGCTTTTTATCTGCAAGCAAACAGCTTGCACAAACAAACTTAAGCCTACAGGTTGTTTCCTTCAATGTCTGCTTGACATTCATGGAATATGATTGGTCGCCCTAGTCACATAGCATTGTTTCTGCTCCCTGGCAGCTTAAATGGAACTTTTAATACTCTGGAATAACGAATGGGAAATATTCGTGCTCATGTAGTTGTTTGTACCCTTAAATGCATGCAGATAGAGCATTCAAGAGAACAATTTCACCAGCTCTTGAACACCAGAGGTAAATATTTGGGTTGTCCATGGGTCTCAGATGTGTCTTTATATGTTCTCATGAAAGTTGCTAATAATTTGTCAGTTACAGTGTAAGGGATTAAAATCTGTACAGTGCACATGCACACTGGGCTTTGCACAAGGATCTCTTAATCGTTCCATATGTGTGTTTAGCTCAGGGCTCTGCTTCCTTCTATTATAAAGAGTGCATGAAAAGAGAATGAGGCTTTTCTCTCACTGGTGGCACAGATATGCTGTGCCATCTTTTCTCCTACTCGCTTGCAAATATCTGAATATGGAATTTCTTTGTTTCTTTTTCTTTAAAAAAATAAGTGGGAAATTGCCCCATGGCCTGCTACTTCCCAGAGTGTGGCAGAAAGCCCTGCAGTGTGTGCAATGAGTGAACGAAGCAATTGCCCTTTCCCCATTCCTCACACTCTTTCCTCTAGCATATGGAACACTTCAGATCCCTGCTTTCCTCTTTGCGCCTTCCCCTCTTGACACACTGACTGCTATGGATTATCTGATAGGATCCCAGGAGACTGAAATCCACTGTTGAGCCACCAACATGGGCAAGAACATAGCAATCATTGCTTCAAACCCTGACCTGAGACAGCCCCCTCTGTTGGTGAAACCCTGATTTCAGTGGGGCCAACTGTTTTCTGTGACATCAGCATCCTCTGCCAAGAAATGGACTGAGCCCCAACAAGTTTTCACATCGAGGCCCCGGAACAGACAGTGGGACAGCAATGCTAACAAAGGCATGTGCTGGTCACAAGTGGAGTTGCAGTTTCCCACCCTCCCCCAGCAGAGCTGTGTTTAAACACCTGTATATTCCATATGAGTTAATCTAAGGCCTCCTTATAATCTCTGGTTTCAGAGTAGCAGCCGTGTTAGTCTGTATCCGCAAAAAGAACAGGAGTACTTGTGGCACCTTAGAGACTAACAGATTTATTTCAGCATGAGCTTTCATGAGCTACAGCTCACTTCTTCGGATGCATAGAATGGAACACACAGACAGGAGATTTTATACATACAGAGAACATGAAAAGGTGGAAGTATGCTTACCAACAGGAAGAGTCTAATCAATTGAGATGACTATCAGCAGCAGGAGAAAATACACCATCCTGGCCACATGGATGTGTGAAGCCCTCAAAAAAAAAAAAAAAAAAAAAAAAAAAAAAAAAAACAAAAAAAAAAAAATACACCAACATTCAAACAAAGATGGACTACAACCATCAAGGAATAGTAATCCCGATATATATCTACATGCTCACTGGTGGCTGGAGCTTGTGACTTTGTCCTCACTCCACAACTATTTCAACATTTGGTGGACAATATTATACCTCAAGTCAGTGGCACTGCTATGGATAACCCACATGGCCCACAGTATGCCGAACATCTTTATGCTTGACTTTGACAACGCTTTCTTAGCTCTTTGTTCCTAATGACCCGGGCGGCGCTACTTGCGCTACATTGATGACATCTCAATATCTGGACTCATGGAAAAAGCCCTCGCAGGAATCACAGTGATTTTACAATTTCCATCCCACCATCAACCTCAGCCTAGACGCATGTCCAGCACAAGCGTCCATTTCCTCGCACTACTGTGTAATAAGCGATGGTCACATAAACACTCACCCTATACCAGAAACGCCACTGACCGCTATACTTACCTAATGCCTTCAGCTTCCATCCAGGAACACTACACGGTCCATTGTCTACAGCCAAGCTTAAGATACAACTTATTTCTCCAATCACCTCAGCACAGAGATAAACACCTACAAGATTCTCTATCAGAGCCTTCTTAAAATACAATACCCACCTGCTGAAGTGAAAAAACAGATTGACAGAGTCCAGAAGAATACCAGAAGCCACCTACTACAGGACAAGCCCAACAAGAAATAACAACACCAGTAGCCATCACCTACCAGCCCCAAGACTAAAACCTCTCCAGCACACACAGATCTACAACTATCCCTTAAGTATGATCCCCACTCTCACAGATCTTGGAGACAGGCTAGTCCTTCTTATAGACAGCCTCCCAACTGAAGCAAATACTCACCAGCAACTGCGAACCCAACAAGAAAACACTAACCCAGGAACCTATCCTTGCACAAAGCCATGCCACTCTGTCCACATATACTATTCAAGTGACACATCCATAGGACTAATCACATCAGCCACGTCATCAGGGGCTCGTTCACCTGCAATCTACCAACGTGATATATGCCATCATGTGCCAGCAATGCCCCTCTGCCATGTACATTGGCCAGACCAGACAGTCTCTACACAACAAATAAATGAGACACAAATCTAACATCAGGAATCATAACATTCAAAAACCAGTGGAGAACATTTCAACCTCTCTACCACTCAGTGACAGACTTGAAGGTGGCAATTTGCAACAAAAAAACTTCAAAAACAGACTCCAAATAGAGACGCTGAACTCGAATTAATATGCAAATTAGGTACAATTAACTCGGCCTAAACAGAGACTGGGAATGTTGGTCTTACACTAAATGAATCTTTTTCCCTATGTTAAGTCTCCTCACACTTCAATGGGTCATCTTTAATCAACTTCAAAAGTTTTTTTCTCCTGCTGATGATTGCTTATCTCAATTGATAGACTCTTCCATTGGTATGCATACTTCCACCTTTTCATGTTCTCTGTATGTATAATAATCGCCTGTCTGTGTGTTCATTCTATGCATCGCGAAGAAGTGAGCTGTAGCTCATGAAAGCTCATGCTGAAATAAATTTGTTAGTCTCTAAGGTGCCACAAGTACTCCTGTTATAATTCTACAAGTCTCTGCCCTGCTCTTACGTGTATCACCTGCACTGCAGCCAGGAAGCCAAAGCTAGTGAGCGAGTCCATGCGCTCTGTGAAATTGGCATGACACTGCAATGAGCTGAGAGCCTCTAGACTTCCTCGAAGAGTCTCTGGCCACGCTTACACTACGGGATTAAAATCGAATTAGCTAAAATCGGTTTATAAAACTGATTTATAAATTCGATTTCATATGCGGGCACATAGGCACAGTAATGGGCGTTGTGCGTCCATGGTCGAGGCTACGTCGATTTCTGAAGCGTTGCATTGGGGTAGCTCTTCCGTAGCTATCCCATAGTTCCGCGCAGTCTCCCCCCCTTGGAATTCTGGTTGAATATTATTGTCGCGGGTGTTCTGGGTAAATGTCGTCAGTCTTCCTCATCCGGGAAAACATCAGCTACTAATTCTTTCGCTCCATTTTTCCCTGATGCCCTGGCAGACGCCATAGCATAGGCAACCATGAGCCCGTTCAGCTTTTTTTTTTCCGGCACCGTAATGTGTACTGGATGCCGTGGAGAGAGGCTGATACTCCAGCGCTTACACAGCAGCATTCAACTTGCTTTGCATGATAGCAAGAATGGTTACAAGTTGTTCTGTACCATCTACTGCTGAGTAAAACTGGCAATGAAATATGCGTTATTTCTCCTCCTCTGTACTGTCCGCTGCTATCATGAGTGCCCCTGGCTGAAATCGGCCGGGGGCGCAACGCAAAAGCAAAATTGGGATGACTCCCGAGTCAATCCCTCTTATGGTTTCTAAAAATAGAGTCTGTCCTGCCTAGAAATAAGGGGCAAGTGTATTAGAGGAACGTGTATCGAGAGCACAGCTGCTCCATGTCAAGATTCACAGGGGGTGCCCCTGCACAACACCAGCACCGTTGCTTCCTTCTCCCCCAACCTTCTGGCTACCGTGGCAGTGTCCTGCCCATTTGTGTCATGAAGTAGTAAAGGAATGCAGGATAAGAAACACGATTAGTGACATAAATGAGGGGAGGCAGCCTCCCGGCACGATGACAGTCCAGGCAGGACATTACGGTGTGGGGGAGGAGAGCAGGAGCAAGGTGACAGTCCAGGCATAGACAGAATCTTTTCTTTACACAGGAAAAGGAGGGGGCTGATGAAGCTCAGCCCCCCAGTTGCTATGAGCGAAGATTGGTTACGCGCGTTCTGTACCATCTACTGGGAATAACTGGGGAGTCATTCCTATTTTACCTGGCACCCCGGCCAGCCTCACCTAAAGCCAGCAGGAGCACTACGGGCTGATGACGACAATAGATATCAGTCATATTGCACCGTCTACCACCGGGAGGGAGGAAACGATACTGTCTTCATTGCTGCAGCATCGCGTCTACAGCAGCATTCAGTACAGATCGGTGACATGAAAGAAGTCAAGAAATGATTTCTTTCCCTTTTTCTCATGTGTGGGCGGGGGGGGGGAAGAAACTGAGGAGCTATTCCTGACACACGCGCACACTGTGTTTGAACCTACAGACATTGGAAGCTCAGCAAGAATGCAAATACTTTTCAGAGACTGCTGTGGACTGTGGATAGCTGGAGTCCTCAGTACCCCTCCCTCCTCCATGAGCGTCCATTTGATTCTTTGGCTTTTCCGTTACACTTTGTCATGCAGCAACATGTGTAGCCTGGAGATTTTTTTCAAACGCTTTGGCATTTCGTGTTCTGATACGAGCTCTGATACAAAAGATTTGTCTCCCTATACAGCGATCAGATCCAGTATCTGCTCCGTACGGTCCATGCTGGAGCTCTTTTTGGATTTGGACTGCATCGCACCCGTATGATCAGGAGCTCCACGCTGGGCAAACAGGAAATGTAATTCAAAAGTTCGCGGGGCTTTCCCTGTTTACCTGCCCAATGCATCCGAGTTCAGATTGCTGTCCAGAGCGGTCAGTGGTGCACTGTGGGATACCACCCGGAGGCCAATAATGTCGATTTCCGTCCACACTAACTGTAATCCGATATGTTAATATTGAATTTAGCGCTGCTCCTCTCATCGGGGAGGAGTACAGAAATCGATTTAAAGAGCCCTTTCTATCGATATAAAGGGCGTTGTAGTGTGGACGGTACAGCGTTAAATCGATTTAACGCTCTTTAAATCGATTTAAACGCATAGTGTAGACCAGGCCTCTGTATTGCTAGTGAGTAGCTGGATGGTTTCAGTCCTGGGCTAGAACCATGGCATCCCTTCATGGTTACTCTTGTCTTCCCCATCAGGGACTGATCTTTGCTGGGGAGCAGAATTGCCAGGGTAGAAGAAATAGCAGCTCAGTTGGAAGCAAGCACTAATTGAAGCTGGAGATGCTAATGGCTTTTGTTAGCACCATGAAGGGTGTGTGAGGTGGGGGTGGTGAAGGTGTGGGGGGTTCTAACCTTTAAATTAATTGAACTGCTTGGAGGGATAAGAGTAAAGAAGGGGTAATAGATGACCCCTTGGAAGAGCTGCTTAGCTACACAGGGAGCTTTTCTATTAGTGAAACTGCAGGCAGACTAGACTTCTCCATAGTTTTCAATCAACAAACCCCATTTTATCAGTCGATACCGGCAATTAGGAAAGTGAGATAAAGCCATGGGGCTATGAGATTGAATCCAAGCAGTTCATTGCTATGATACCACCTGGGGTGAGTCTATCTCTGTCCCATCCAGGGGTTAGCAAGGGCTGGTTTCGTCTTCTTCTGGCTAGAGGAAGGAGTGCAGCTGAAGTGCTGAGCCAGATGGGGAGGGTTACATCTTTCCTTCTCAACGCCGGAGCTCTGTGCTGGGGAGAAACGAGCTGGGAGTGCCATTCTAGGCAGTGGGTTGGAGTAGAGAGGAGAAGCAGGGGTGTTTTCCTCTCCCCTGGCTGAAATGAGCCACAATCTAATCCTTGGCTTTGCATGGGCTGAAACAGGCCTTACCTTACCCAGTTACAACTGGGTTTCCTTCTGCCCAAGCCTTCATCTGGCTCCTCAAGGGAGGCAGGACATTGTATACATTCCCTTTCCTGTTTTACAATCACAGATGTCAGAAATACCCCACCCTGTGGTACTAAGGTGATGCCCTGGCCAACATTTTCCAAACTGAGGAGTGTGACTTTGAGGGCCTCTGCTACTACCTTGAAACTAGGGCATGGCTGTCAGAAAAAGCAGAACAGCTGCCCACTGACAACTTTCAGGTCTCTTAAGATGGGCACTGTAACGTATAGAATAGGATTGTACCCCTTTGTATAGTGTGTGAACTCTCTAACTGCTTTCAAAGAAGCAGGATGGAGCTATCCCTGGCTCAGTCTAGTGAGTAAATAGGGTTATTTGGGATCTAACTGTGCCTGGCCGGTTTCATCACAATGAGCAAAAGACACACCAGGCCCCCAGACTCTCTGTTCTGAGAATCCTGGTCCGTGTATATCCTGGACCACCCCTTCCCAAGCTGCAGGCACTGGGAATTCTGAATGTCCCTCACTATTGGCAGGAAGGATGGTTTGTACCACCAGCTCACTACTAGCCATTCACTGTTCTCTGGCTTAAAATCTTTCAGACGCCCAACAGAGGAGCAGAGATAATATCATGTGACCAAGGCAATCAACCGCATAGTGTGAGTAGCAAACAGTACCCAACTAAAGTGCAGTCTGGAAATCATTCAGTCAAAGTGAGTGTAGGAGGAGAAGGAGTAGGGTAAAAGCAGCTCCATTGCAGGAGCAGGCCCAGGAGGTGCTGTGGCCCAGAGGCACCCCACCTCCCTGGTCCCAATTCCTCCATGGTCAGGCTGGACAAAGGGGAATAATTTGCTCCTAGCCTATATTCTGTGCACTAGCTCAGCTGCACTGGCCTGCCACTAGACCGTTGCCCATTTCCCACCCTCACTCTCACTCCCCTGCAAGTATCCTGCATCCACATATGAAGATATGCAGCCAGATGTAAGGTCTGGGAGCCTGTATAAGTGGGTGGCTTTAGGGTATGTCTGCACTTTTCACTGGGGGTATAATTCCCAGCTCAAGCAGATGTACCTGCACTAAGCTCTCCAATAAAAACAGAGGATAGCCATGGTGGCCTCTGCCGTGGGAGGGCCTAGCTATCCTGAGTACGTCCCTAGTCTCAAACAGGGCCGTGCATGAGGTGGCTAGCCCCTCGGCTGCTCACACCCCCATGGTGACACTCTGTTTTTAGCATCCATACGTCCCCTCAGCTGGGAATGACGCCCTCCAGCTTGAAGTCTCGACGTACCCTTAGACACAGCCCCCCTGTGTGGATGTGTAGTCAGTTGTACTCTAGCCCAAATTGTTTAGGAGAAACAAATCCCACAGAAGACTGTCCGGTGGGCAGAGGGAAGGGTTAGATAACAATGAAAGGCCTAAATTTATAAACCCTCCTCTCCCCTCCATCTTGACTTAATGTGCCCTTATGTTGTTCGGCCTACATGAAACCCAGGAAGGTATGGAGGCCGAGAGCCTTGCGTCTGAGTCACTGTCTGATTCAGACATGATGCTGCTCCTGAATGGAGCCACCAGTCAGATATTTTTCCTACCTTCTTACCTTCTCGAATAATTTCAAAGGGAATTTTATGACCCAGTGGGAAATGACACTGTTTTGATGAGCTGTAGACAGCAATAACTTAATGACAAGGAAATTAGAGGCAAAAACTCTATTAAAATAGCATTAAGACCAGGACATAATCCTACCAAAGCAATGAAATGAGACGCAATTGAAGGTAATAAGGCTGGGGACAAAACACAGGGAAAAGTAACATACTGCACTGTACCATTTAATAAATCTGCTCTGGGAAATAATGAACAGTAAAGGGACCCAGGGGAGGCAATGGAAAACAAACTCTGAAACTGTCAGCACAATGTTGGCAGGAAGGAGAGATGCAAAGAATTTGCAGGTAAGGGCTGAGAAACACAGAGTTGGACTCCCGCCCCGGGTGAACCAAGCTCCGTCTTGGACACAAATCAAACAATGGAGCTTTCTGGGAAGTAACAGAGGAACATGCAGCAGACGTGATGTGTTACAGCTTCGGTGGCCTTCAATGGACCACGTATGACTCAGTCTTGTACTTGACACTTGTGTAACCCTTCTGCCAGTCAGAGCTGGCAGCAACAAGGGCTGGATTCAGTATCTAGGGGTTCCTTTTCAACAATACAACACAAACTGACTTGAGCCCCCAGCCAGTGACCAATTACACACCACCCCCTGGGTGCCTCTAGGAGGCAATACTTCCCCTCTTGCAAGCACAGAGTCTGGGTGTAGCAAAAAACTTTTAATAAAAGGAGGGAAATAATGCAGCATTAATTTGGGGAAACACTGCAAACAGGGTATATAAATATAAACCATGAGCAAAAGACCCACCCCCCAAGTAAGTTCGGCAGTGTCCTTTTCCCCTCAGGTTCTTAAGTCCAATAACCCAAAAATCCCGTCAATGTGCCCATCCCATCTCTGAACCCCACTCACAGTTGGTGTCCTTGGACAGTGCAGACCCAGAGTTCAGAGGTGCATCTGCAGAGTTCACCTCCCACCCTGGGTGGAGGGGGTAAGGGGTAAGGAGGCACCTTACTCGCTCTGCTGCTCGGGTACTCATTTGCTATCACTCTCTGCAGGGCTCTGCTCCGGCACTCTCAGCCAGCCTCTCTGCTGGCCGTTTGCCACACCTCTCCACCAGCTGCCCTGCTGGTCACACCTCTCCGCCAGCTGGCTCCCTGCTGGCCGCTTGCCACACTTCTCCATCAGCTGCCCTGCTGGTTGCTCGCCACACTTTCCACCAGTCACCCTGCTGATCACCAAGATGTCTTCAAGGCCCCATGCTTAGCATCGCTCTTACTGATTTCAGCTCTCAGTGATTTCAGTTGTTAGTGGGGAAGCTTCACTGCTAGTGCACACTGAGCAGTCTCTGTTATCAGAGACACTCTATCAAAGCAGGTCTAATACTTGGACCTAGGTGTAAGTGATTTCAGCTCTGCAACATGTAACAAGACTCTCAATTCAAGGTAAATTAGCTCTGTTATTACACAGTGGAGAGAGGCAGGGTCAAATGGTGTCTGGAGCCCTTAAGCAAGTCACACATGTGCACATCCCAGTTACAAGTACTTGTTCCCACCCTCTCTCTCCAGTCACGAGGCTTTGGGACCCATGTTCACTGCCTAGCAAGTGCTATGTAGTTGAGGGTGAGGTCTTCATCAGGACATGCCAAGTACAATTCTGCTACCCTTGAGTCACATAGCAAGGATAACAGCCCTTTATTACTCCTGCCCCAATAACAAGAATACTGGGGACCTCGCACCAGCCAAAAGTGACCATTTGGGGAAGCAATCGCATCATGCTGAGCACCTAGGAAGGTGGGCATGCCCATGCAAACGAGATCAGCTCCTGAAGTCATTTCCCACAGTTCACCTCTAGATATCAAGGGAGAGCTCATTCAGACTTTGCTTACACTTGCATACTGCAGTGATGGTGCAGCTGAAATGGAAATGCTTAGCTAGGCAGCATGGTATAATGCGAAAAGCACCAAAGTAAGAGCCAGGTAACTTGCGTTTTACTCCTGGCTCTGCTGTGTAGCTGAGGCCAAGTCATTTCCCTTTTCTGTGCCTCTGTTTCCCTTCCTATCCTTTGTCTTTTTGTCTCATTAGATTGTAAACTCTTTGTAAGGACTGTCTCTCATTGTGTGTGTACAGCGCCTAGCACCAGGGACTTAAGATCTTAGCTGGGGCCTCGGGTGCTACTGTAATGCAAAATAAGATACACAAACATACTAGGTATGGGCTGGAAGTTGAACCCAAATGCCCTGAGCAAAAAGATCATTTGGTTTTGCTGTGGGATTTGAAATATATAGTTTGGTCAGCTTTGCCATGGGCCTAATTCAAAAGCCTGATTTCGAAGCCAGACCCAACTTTAGGAAAGCCTCACTCAAAACTCAAACTTTAGAAAAATGGGGATAACATAAACACTGTATTTTACATTTGTACACCACCCCTCCCCTACCCACATCCTCCTTACCTCTGAGACCAGCGTGAAGACCCCCAAACTTTGGGGCCATCCTGACCGAGAGCCAGAGTAAAATTCTGTAGCTGGCCTCTATTGCTATAATGAACTTGGGGTCCAGATGCCCCCAAATTTTGGGGAAGTTTTGATCTGACCTGAACTTTGCGGCTCAAGCTCATCTCTACTTGCCTTTCAGTAACCAAAACTTTTCAGGTTTTGGGTGGGGTTGAGTTCTTTTTTTCACAAATGCCCCCACAATTTTCAATAAAATTGGACCCCTTTTTTTTCCCCCAAAAAAATTCCATTTTGTTGAAAAACCATAGCTGGGCAATTTTCAACCAGCTCTAACTTGCTTCTTGCTTTGACCTTAGTCCATGCTCGAAAGTGATTTTATTTGGGATTCCCTGCATTAGTTCTTCATAAAAGGATGGTCCCAGGGTACTTCTGGAAACAACCCCAGTGGATATCCCCAGCACTATCAACTTATCAGCACTGTTAGATGTTTGGCTGCCACTTAATAGCATTGCTGCCCCCATCCTGCAGTCTAAATGAACCCTTCTGCCCATCTCCAGAATTTGGGATAAAGGCCTGTCCGCACCCATGCTTGGGTCTTGATTGCTCCTCTACCTGATGTAATGCTCCCTGAAGGTTCCTTTCTCAGTTCCTGATCAGGATTTTAGAAAAATTGGATGCTGCCATGGAAGA
Organism: Chelonoidis abingdonii; assembly: GCF_003597395.2. Lineage (NCBI taxonomy): Eukaryota > Metazoa > Chordata > Testudines > Testudinidae > Chelonoidis > Chelonoidis abingdonii. Next base: position 21,679,350 of record NC_133784.1, read on the forward strand.
TTCCACCCCGTTTCTTACTGGAAACCGTGTGTCTACTTGGTCAGGGAACTTATTTGTGTTGTGTTTAATTAGTTTTAGGGAGACCTCCAGCCGGCCAGGATGGATTGAACAAATATGGTTGAGCTTCACTTTTAATACAGAGTCTCAGGTATTCATTAAAGGCAGTTGGTGATCTCTCTCCTTCCCCTCCCCCCCTGATTTTGTCCTGAGATGCTGCTGTTTGGCTAGCGTGCCATTAGACAGTGGTATTTTCATTGTGCTCAGGTTCCTGGCTCTCATTCTGTCCTTCCCTCCTGAAACTCCGGGGTCAGAGAAGTTCCATTTGCAACCAGATCACGGGCTTTGCTGCTCCACATCTGATGGAAAGTGTGAAGAGTTTGATCTATAATTTACAGAGATGTCCGTCTGGGGAGTGGTTGGATGTGCTGGGAAATATAGACACTACTCGCTTGCCTCTTCTTCTTCTTTTAATTTGGAAAATATTTACATCAAGGAACAGTATCAATAATCGTACGCGACAGGCATGATCATTGCCCTACCTACCCCACACACACTCTGTCCCCACAAACCCCTGCATCCTTTTCCTCCAGAGAGACAGGCAGGCTGACCCTGCAATGCCTCTCTCTGCTCCCTATACTCATGCTAAGCAATAAATGCCATGCATGGGGGATGTATCACTGGAGCAGTTGTCCCATTCCTTCTCTTGAACCTGGTCTCCCCCTTTTACTTCATTCACAGGCAGCTGCCCCTTGGCTCTTACCATCTCAGAATGGCCTGCCAGCTGGCTGTCCTTTGAGGTTTTCTCTGGGCCAGGCCTTGGGCGAGGAGGTGCCCAATGAACTCCTCACTCTTCTTTGCATAGAAGCTGGACAGAATCCCATTGGGGAGGAGAGCCCCTGCAAAGGAGCAGAGAGGGAAATAGAGAGGGCAGGAGGGCAGAGGGGGGAGTGCTGAGTCTTGGTTCTAACCACCTGGCCAGTTGAGCTGGCAGGGCAAGGAGAGAGGAATACGCCGCACGCTTGAGGACGCAGCAGGGGTAGCTGGGTGGGAGCTGCTAGGAGGAATTCTGTCTGATTGATTCAGTGAGCATCCCAGCTGGGGACTGATTTTCATGCAGCCCTCCTTTATGCCTGCTGAGTGCCCCAGCGTGACACAATATCAGCCTTTATTCCACTTCTCCCCTGAGTCGGAGTCCCTTGCTTCCCCTCGGTCAACTTAAGATACGTCTATGCTACAAAATTATGTCAACCTAAGTTAGGTCAGCGTACAGCCGACGCAGTACTTAAATCACTCACATGTCCATGCTCTGCTCCTTGTGTCGGCAGTGAGCGTCCTCACCAGGAGCACTAGTACCAACTGTACTGTCAGTGTGAGGCATTGCGGGATGACTTCTGAAAGGCACTAACAGTCAATGTAGCCAACACAGTGTCTACAGACACTGTGTCAACCTAACTCTGTCGATGTTGACTCTATGCCTCTCGTGGAGGTGGAGTTATGTTGGCATAGTGGGACAGTTACATTGGAAGGAGCGAAATTTTAGTGTAGATACTTATAGTTAGGTCGACGTAAGGTGCCTTGTGTTGAACCAGGGCCGGCTCCAGGTATCAGCTTAGCAAGCAGGTGCTTGGGGCGGCCACTCTGGAGAGGGGCGGCGCGTCCAGGTATTCAGCGGCAATTCGGCAGAGGGTCCCTTGCTCCCACTTGGAGCAAAGGACCTCCCGCTGAATTGCCGCAGATTGAGATCACGATTGTGATCGGGGTTTTTTTGGCTGCTTGGGGGGGCAAAACCCCTGGAGCCGGCGTTGTGTTGAACTAACGCTGTAGCGTAAACCTGGCCTTCGAGGAGAGTTTGTGAAACAGAGGCCCTTCAGTGCCAGCTGGCAAAGGGTTCCATGTTCTGGAACAGAGTCTCCTAACAGGCCTGCCAGCCTCACTACACATAGCACACTGCTTTCCTATTTATCCATAAAGAATGTCGTGTAAGAGCTTAAATGAAAGCCAGGATCACACTGGTCATTAAGATCATTGTGTAATGTATATACAGCTACAGCATAAGGACCTGTGTATAGGTACTGAAAATATGGTTTAAAGTCTGTGTCCAAGGCTGCACTGACAAACAGGTTTTGGGTCAGCCAAAGGATGTTGAATCACCTCTCTCTCTTTCGACTGTGTAGATTAAGCATAGTAAGCCAACATAACAGAAGCACCGTTTGCATGGGAACTCAATTGGGGGACAGTAAATCAACAGATAGGCAAGACACTGAAGAGTGAACCACAGCGAGTTGTCCTGTCTCTGGGGCAGACAATGACTTAGGAGAAGGCAAAAAAGACACCCCTTTATCCTGCGCTGGGGAAGTAAATGGACAGCATATTTATGTTTGTGAAAAGGAGATCTGAGCCAGGGTTTGGTGGAAAGTGCTGAGAAAGTCTAAACTTTTGCCTCCATAAATGTATCTCATTCCCAAAGCCTACGTTCAATTTAGTTTCTGAAAAGAGATTACATTTTTGTTGTATATGTCACCTGTTGAGTCTGTCATCCTTACAATTTCTTAAAGCTTAGCCTTTGATAATAAGCTCAGGATTGTGTTCACTCTAAATATAGCTCAGTGCTGTGATGTTATATTGGAACCAAGCCTCAGCTGAACCAAACAGGCTGGTGTGTGCACTGCTCCTTTGGTTACAGGTTATTTAATAATTTCCGTGAGTGTGCAATAGCTAAGGGCTGGATGCTGCAGAGGGGGCTCTCCGTGGACTAGTGCATTGGTGGATACCTAATCACTAGCCTCTATGGAGTGAGTGAGTGAGGCCTATGGAGGCCTGATAGTGGTGCTTGTGTGACTGTGGGCTGGTGGTTTCAGGGAGTGGAGCTGCATAGACATGAGCATTTCATGCTAAGGGCCTCAGAACGCTGAGTGCCCCTGGAGACTCTGCTCCCTCCGTAGCACTTTATCACCATTCATGGCTTAGCTGGGGAAGGCTCATTTGACAAAAAAGTGAGAGGCCATCTCCCGATTGAGGGTCCTGAGTATTTGACTGCCTAGTGCCTCCAGCTCCCACTGGCCTAAGGGAGTAAGAGATTGAGCTCAACCTTCATCTTGGGCTGCTCCCCTCACCACCAAACTTCCAGGTCAACTTGGGAGGAAGGAATTTCTTTTGACCCAGGTTTGTTCCTCCAGAAGTTACTTATGTAACTGTAAGTAGCCCCAGTACATAAGAATCCAGCACATAAGCCCCAAATAGGGGACTTGTCTAGGCCACCATGTTGTCAAAAGCAACATGCCCATCTTCTGTGGGACTTGAAGACTGTTCCGAAATTTGTCTATGCTTGTTGAGACCCTCTACCACTTCGGCCATGGTTCCATCACCCTCTAGGCCAGTGGAACACAGAGTACCTGAATCCCAGAAGCTAGCTCATCTTGTCCATCCCCATCAATGCAAACCTACTTTGTATTCTCCACTGCTTTTCCCAGTCTACTGTGAAATGACGCAAGCAATGGAGTGTTCACCACTTCCAGTGAGAGGCGATTCTGCATCCTTACAGAGCTCACTGTCTGGAGCTTTCCCTCATATTCAGCTGCATTTTTCTTTTGCTGGATTTCACCCCATTTTTCCCAGTTACACTTCCTTGGATCACCACAGAAATTCTCTTTCTCCTTGGTGTCGACGCTGTTCATATACCTGATGATATTTACTGTATTTCTCTTTGTCTGACAGCTGTTAACAGCTGCTCACTCCCACTCACCCCTAGTTTAATCAATGCAACAAAAATCTTCTCTCTCTTGCCCTCTGTTTCATTTACATCTCTCTGCTTGCTCTACTGCCCTTTAATAATGCCTCCCTCTCTTTACCAATTATGAAGAACCTGGCATAGATCATTCTTAGTTCTCTCATCCCCTTCCATAATTGGTATGGAAGATAACATGCTTTTATGCTAAAAATTGGTCCAAGCTACCAAGGTAGGATCCAGATGGGTTTGGATGCAGGGTTCATGGAGACAGCAGGAAACAATGATGTTAAGTTCAAAATTCAGGTAGCTGAGCTGTGGGGAATTTGATTCTGGCTCATCTCTCGTTTACACAGTGGATACTAGCAGTCAGCTCTCTAGCTCTTTAACATATAAAAAACCACTTAATAACTGGATGGATTTACACAGAGCTACAAAACAAACATATTTTAGTGTGATCATGTGAGCAACCCATTGGTTTTAATAAAGTAATAATTAAAACCTGCAGCAGACCAGCTAACTCAAGGTTATACTGTCAGCTTTGGGGCAGATCTATCCAAAGTACTTATCTAGCACCCATACTGTGGTATCTGAACACCTCACAACCTTTAATGTCTTTATTCTCACAACCCCTCAGTGAGGTAGGGAAGTCTTGTTATCCCCATTGTACAGATGGGAAACTGAGTCACAGAGTGGCTAAGTGACTTGTCACACAGTCACACAAAATGTCTGTAAGATGCTAATCACTGGATCATTCTTCCTCTTCCATCTTCAGCAGATGTACATCAGCCTAGCTCTGTTGACTTCTAAGGAAATTTGCTGCTTTGCACCACTTCAGGATTTGGCCCATGTTTTATAGTGATGACCTTAATTGGATACCAGATCAAGTATAGATTGACTCATGCCTCTGTGTTGTCATTTTAAATTGCTATTTTTGGCACCTGCTGTATCTCCCATGGCAATGCCTCCCTGAACTCAAGTAGAGAGCTGCATGCATCAAGGCTGAGAGGAGCCTCATGGAATCAGAATCCATGACACAGCAGTCACAGTTCAGGGCAACTGCACCTGTATTTCTTCTCCACAGTCCAGGAAGAGCACCCACTGTCATGTTTCCGGTTCCCCAGCCATTACCTCTCTTGGGCAGAGACCCGCACTTCTCTTCCTCCTGTCCAGGATATTCCCTGTTTGCACTGTTCCCTGCCAATGCTGTGAATTCCACAGCAAAAGACAGACTGGCTCAGCAGGCTTGCTTTGCCTTCATTCCTCAGAGGCTATCACCTACATCATTGCCGACAGTGATACGTTACCACCCAGCTCTTTCTAAGCAAGCACATTTATTCTCAAGGTAAAAGCATTACAGAGAAAACATTAAAAACAATAAAGGGACCTACACAACTGATAGGTTTATCAGTGATCACCCTAACTACACTGAGGGTCCTGGCAGATAAACAGTTCTTCAAACTCTAAGGTGCTTCTCTGGCTTCCATCTCTGTGATATCTGAACCCCTCACAGTTCTTCTGTGGTCACACATTCCTAACAGCTGTTAGCTCAGAACAAGCATGCTCATGAACAGTAAAGTCCCTCCTTTATACGGCCTGGTTCTTTGATCTGGGAATAGGTAATCTGGAGACTGTGGGTTCAGGGCATAGTCTCAAAAGGCTGGGTATTTGCATAACCAAAGGAGTTACCTCCGCATACACCTTCCCCTAGAGGTTTCCTGGGAAGTCCACTTAACGATCACATTGGTTCAAATCATCCTTTAAAGCTCATAACACTTCTGAGGGTTCACGTTACTCAGGGTTCTGCCCTAGAAAGATGACATTCAAATATTTACTGATTATTTGGAGATTGTATTTTTAATATGGTGAATTCCCAAAATACTTCAACCTAATTCAATAAGGGTTGGCCAGGAAATTGCCATATCTGTCACGCCGCCTAGCACTGAGGTGCTGTGTCCTATTCATTTGCCTCAGCCGGGGATTCATACTGGAGCAGCTGTTAAGTCAGTAGCTACACAACACAGGCATTCTACCCCTTCCTCACACTTGCGGGTGGTGGTGTTCCCAGAACCCTCCACTGTCATACACAGCTGGGTGCCTAGGAACCCTAGATCCATTATATAGTGCCATTCACAAATGAGTCTCAGCTTGATACAGTGTATGAATTTGATCAGACATCTGGCTGAAGGCTGATTGCAAGACAGCCAAAATAGTTGAACCCTACTAAATCAATGGGCAGGAGCCTTATATGTGTGTGCGTGTTTGGGTGCGGGTGCATGTGTAGGCGTACACCTTCTCTTGGGGCATTGAGAGGGGACATTCGTTAGCATTTGGCGGAGGTGTTCCACAGGGTTATTCACCTGCCACTGCTGGGGAGAGGAAGGTCAGTTGTTCCCATAGGGTAGCTGTCTGTTACTAATGGCAGTTATGTCCATTGCCTGTGGGTCCATGTGCCTGGAGCAAGTTCTGAAGCAGCACAAGAGTCCCTCATACGAGAAATCCTTGTGCATTTGAGAAGGAGGTAACGAACAAATGCATTGCCCGCAAGGTGATCCAAGCGCAGATCAGCAGCATCTCCTGCTGGCTGGCTCGTGTGGTGGTTTCCCTGGAGATTGTTTGACCTCCTCTTTCAAGGAAGGGAGAAAAGACTAGCAATGTATCTCATAGACTCACAGACTTCAAAGTCAGAAAGGACCAAAGAGATACATTTCCCACCCAACCTGCTGTCCCTGACCCCACAAAAATCTCAGGCCCCAGGCTTTGTAGTGGATCATTGTTGTTATTGGCCTCTGAGTGGCACCAATGATGGACTAGGTGCTGTCTGTGTACCCAGGAAAATGCAACCCCTGCCCCAACTAACACTTCCCACTCCCAATGTGAGTGAGGTCATCTCCCCATCTCTGTGAAACAAACTCCAGGGTTGTGCCTCTGTCAGCCTCCCTGCCCCTGCCCACAGCTTCTCAGCTCAGGGGGAGCAGAGAGGGCTCATTCCACAGGGCTCCACACATCCCATGGTAATGACTGTGGCAGTTGCTGTGAGTTCTGAGATTTCCCAGCTTCTTTGCCTCAATAATTTTGCTTAATTTAAAAGCTTTTACTAGCAGGAACCTGCTAGCAAATGTGAAAATATTTCAGTGATGGGGGGATTAGGGTTTCAATAGGGTGAGAGATTTTTTCAATGGCTAAGCATGATCGCCCTTCAAATGTCAGGTCAAACTGAGTTTATGTCTATGCTGGCTTGGCAGTCTGTGCCCCAGAAAGGCCCATGCAGAGAACTACACATGCTCTCAGACCTGTGTGCATGCACACATGCCCCCTACAGGCTCTCAGATATGCTCGCAGAGACATGCCCATGCATGCTCACAGTCCCATGTTCATAGCCCTACAAACATACACAAGTGGATAGACCCGCACATGAAGCCCTCACAAACAGGCATAGACCTGCATGCGTGCCGATCTACACACACTCCGTCCTGCTCTCAGATTTGCACGCACAGACGTGCAATCATGTGTACACACTCACAGACACATGCACACACGCATACAGAGGTCTAAACACGTGCATGCATATGCATATGCACATGGACAGGACTATATGCACCCTCATGTGCCTGGATACTTGCGCAATTCCCCATGTGATTGCACACACGCCAAGACCTGTGCACATATAATATGTGCACCCAGGCTTGCAGACAAATACACAAGAACCCCTGCACCACTACATATCCCAAACATTCATATCATCAGACACATCCATTCACACACCCACAGATCCCCACATGCATACATCTCCATGCAGCAGCCACGCAATCACACACATTAACTTAAAAAGATCTGGGGCCAAATTCACTGTGGCTATGGACTGCAGTGAAGTTGCCCTCAGGATGGATTTGACCCTTTGCTCTTCCCTCCAGGAAGCCAGCAATTTTATTGTTTCGTGTGGTGCTGGCAGCCAAGCGCTGGCAAAATGGATCCGGGATCAATGTGGATTTTACAAGGCAGAGACATAAAACCATCTCCTGCATCTTTAACTCAGGCTGTCGCTAAGCAGGGCCCAAAGTGAGAGAAATCAAATTGTTTTGACAAACACATTTTCTCGAGGAACCTCAGGAGAGTTGCTGTAGCTAAACAGAACGGGGGCTGAATTGGATTGGTTGCCATGGAAACCTCAGAGAGCCGGAACCCATGAACTAAACCATCCTAATAATACCTTCAGCTCACACACCAGCTAAGGGCGTCTGGGATGGCAGGATCAAAAGCACTCTAGCTCCGGGGCTGCAGCTTGGGAAATTCGGTGTGTGTGCAGTGGGGGTGTGTTAACTCGACGGTTCAGCTCCAACTTATCCCCTGCTTTCCCTTGTCGCCAGGTGCAGGACAAAAGGCAATTGACTTAAATGTTCAATAGTGAAAGGAACTATGTCAGAAAAGCAGATCGCTCTTCAACTCCTGCTCCAAAATTTGTATTCTCTGTCTTCTCCCCTCTCTCTGTTAATTTTGTTCTTTTCCCTTCTCCAAAGTTATTGTCCCACTCTTTCTTTCCTTATGTTTCCCATCTGGCTCTCTCTTTCTTACTCACTTTTCCCTTTCATTCTCCCCCATCTGTCCTTCCTCCTGTGTTTTCTTTCTTCTCTTCCTGGTTTGGGAGAGGGGAGTTCTGTCTCCATGGCCCATTCTTCTTTTGGCTTCCCTGCCAGTTCTGCCCAAAAGGTGCCAACTGGTGCCAATTATCAGGCTGGCACCAATCCACTGGCAGAACAGAGTGACCGGCGGGGAAAACCTTCTGGGATTACTCGTTCAGACTGAAATGGAGATTTCAACTCTGCCAAGGGGAATGGTAAATTCATCATCCCTTGGAGTCTTTCACTTGAGGTTTGATGCCTTTCTGAAAGATACACTTTACTTCAGCTGTGTTACTAAACTCAATAACATTCACTTATGTGGCAATTCTCTCCACTGCATGAAATTCTCTGGCCTTTGTTATACAGGAGGTCAGACTACATGATCACAGCAGTCCCTTCTGGCCTTTGTGACTATGGATCTACATTCACAGCCCTTCTATCCAGGGCCGGCTCCAGGGGTTTGGCTGCCCAAGCAGCCAAAAAAAAAAAAGAAGCTGTGATTGCGATCTGCGGCAATTCAGTGGGAGGTCCTTTGCTCCGAGCGGGAGTGAGAGACCCTCCGCCGAATTGCCGCTGAATACGTGGAAGTGCCACCCCACTCCAGAGTTGCCGCCCCAAGCAACTGCTTGATAAGCTGGTGCCTGGAGCCGGCTCTGCTTCTAGCGAGCTTTCCACGAACATTTGAGTGCACAAAAAGGGGAAATGGGAATGTTTGAATGTTCCCAGAGGCAAATTTCAGGTTGTAGAGTCGACTGAAATATTTGCAATTTGCAATTCATGCTCTGTTGGTTAGTTATATAAATTGTCCAAATAGAGAATAGAAACATCACCACATGAGCTCTGAAACCACCCACACAGTGCAACGATTGTACTCAGCCAACAGCTCACAAGCCATTCCCCTAGACATGGCCAGCCCTGGACAGACTTGTACTTTGATGCCCCTGGCCTCCATGGGTACAGTGCCCCCAATTACCCATGGGCTTCCCAGGCTTCCCAACTCACTTCGCACCTAAGCCCTGCACACACACACCCACACGCAGGCCCCTAGGTGGACATGAAGAAATGTTGGGGGGGCAGCAGTATCTGTGCATCACCACTCATGCCCCCCCCATGCAGGAGCGGCGGCAGGGGTTTTGGCGCCCTAGGCGGGGGTCCTTCCGCACTCCCGGTCTTCGGGGCACTTCGGCGGCAGGTCCCAGAGCGAGTGAAGGACCCGCTGCAGAATTGCCGCCGAAGACCCTGAGCACGGAAGGACCCCCCGCCGCTGAATTGCTGCTGAGGGTGACAAAATGCCGCCCTCCCAAATCCTAGCACCCTAGGTCGCGCCTAAATGGAAGCACCGGCCCTTCCCCCATGTTGTTTCACTGAAAGGAGGAAGAATCTGTGCCTCCCCCCCTGCCCCCAAACGGCGCTTCCCTGCCAGCCAGGAGCAGTTGCTGACACTAAACTGACAGCACGCCCCTCTGTGCTGATGCACGGTGCCCCCTTGACCACCGGCACCCTGGGTGGTCGCCTGGGTTGCCCACCCATAAGGCTGGTATTCACATTCAGGAAAGCACTTAAGCACACGCTTAAGTCCCATTGCTTAAAGTTGCAGACTTACTGAACTGCTTTCCTGAGGGCATTTTGCAAAGGAACGAATTAATAACTTTGAATAAGAAGCACAATCAGGAACAGAAATAGAGAGAAATTTCAGTAAATAAATGATTCATATAGTTCAGGGCTGCTATAATCCATAGGTCACCTAGCAACCAGGCAATGACTCTTGGTCAGTATTGACCTCAGCTGGATGGCAGAGGGCCAATTGGGAGCAAATGGCTCTGTAGTCCCCTGGACCACCAGTCCCTGCTTCTTCCTCATCTCTCTTTCTCTCCTCCTCTCTCTTTCCCATGTCCTCCCTCTCCCCTGTTCCAAGTGTTGTAACTTCTCAACCACTGTTGTTAAGTGAATTTGGGAGCAATGCACAGTCAGGGGAGGGGATGGGGGCGCCAGGGGCCTAGTTCTCTTCTCATTTATGCCTGTGTGAAACTGGTATAACTCCTCTGATGTCAGGGGAGTTACTCCAGATTTACCCCACACTCTCAGGGCCTGATACAGAGCCCATTGACTTCAGTGGATCTTGGATTAGGCCCTTCATGGCAGGAGAATTAGGCACAGGGATTGACATTTTCGTATGTGGATGCCAACAGCACCTAAGAGATTTAAAAGCTTATGTCCCATTGAAAGTCAAGTGGCTGCTGCAGGGGTGCAGCACATCTGAGAATCAGTCTGCTTAGTTAGGTGGATTCAGGTGATTAGCTGTAAGCAGACACCTTTGCAAAGTTCAGCCAAGATCATGGTGTGTGGTTGTGCTGTTGCAGCCAGAGCTGCAGAGAGCTCTGAGTGCCCACCTGGCATTACAGAGATCCGAAGACAGTCCGATCTGACCCCCCAGCAACCACTGAGCTGCCCTTTCTACCTTTTAGCTTCTCCGTTTCATTCACTTGAGCTCTGTGTAATTTGTCTAGCTCCGGTAAGAAGCTTTCTTGTCCTGAATGCAGCTAAGATACTGACCCGAGCCCTGCTCTTCCCCATCTCCCCCCATTCTTTAATCCCTCTCTCCTTCCCATACTCTCATTCCTATTCATTATTATTATTTGCTTTTGTATTATTGTAGCCCCCCAGGCAGGAGCGGCTCCAGGCACCAGCGCACCAAGTGCACTGCAGGGGGCAGCCTGCCAATTGCTGTGAGGGCGGCAGTCAGGCTGCCTTAGGCGACATGCCTGTGGGAGGTCTGCTGGTCCCTCAGCTTCGGCGGCAATTCAGCGGCGGGTACGCTGAAGGAGCGGGACCAACGGACCTCCTGCAGGCATGCTGCCGAATCTGCGTTACCAGCGGACATCCTGCAGGCAAGCCTCTGAAAGCCGCCTGACTGCTGTGCTTGGGGCGGCAAAATACATAGAGCCGCCCCTGCCCCCAGGATCCCAAGTCGTGGGCCAAGACCCTATTGTGCTAGGTGTTGTAGAGATACAAAGTGCAAAGCTGGTCCCTGTCCCACAGACCTTAGGATCTTGCTCCCCTATTTTCCTTCTGTCCATATGCCTGTTTCTCTGCTCGCCTTTCTGTCTCACCATAGCTTCCCCTGCCGGGGAACACAGTATAATTTCTCATTACTATATAAAAGATTCCCAGGAATGACCATGTCAGGGGAAGATCCACTCCCTATCTCTGGCCAGGACTTTGGGACAACTGAATGTGAGACTGAGCCCAGTGCATGCTGGGACAGGATTTGGGGACTGTAGGGCCAATGAAGTCTCTGCTCCTGTGAATAAGGGTTTGCAGGATCAGCTCTGGCTAGGGTGCATACCCAGGCAGCGCAGAGAGGTTGAGCTAAGCCAATCACTATGCACCTCATTAGCGAAGGTGAGATCCTTGTCCCATTGAAGTCAATGGCAAAACTCTCACTGGGCCGGCCTTTCACTTGCAGTCCGCACTTTAACTCAAGAAGCTCCTGGTGACAGATGATTTCACAGGGCCTCTTTTTCCAGCCACTCCTCGGCAACAAATCACCAGCCATAAGAAATGCTAATGGTTCCAGGTCCTACTGACTGCCTGCCTTACTCTCTGCATGTGAAAATCTTGCTGCTAGGTGTTTGCTCTCAGAGTTGACAGCAGTTAATGCACCAGGGACTGGCGCACTTTGCTATTAGTGTGTGTGTGTTTAATTTGCACACATGCAGCATCTCACGGCATTATGTTAAACTTGATTCCAGGGAACTTCTGTGCCTCTAAGCTGCTGCAGTACAGCGCAGAGAGAGATTGAATGATGTGGGAACTGGTACATGGATGGATGATGATGAGAGATGGATAGATGATGATGGGGATCAGATTTGATTATGATGATAATTGGGGGATAGATATATAGATAGTGAATAATGATAATGGGGATGCATAGATAGATGATCGTGATAGCAGAATAGCTTGCTAGCTAGATATGGATAAAATCACTTGGTTTGTGCCAGAACCTCTGGCTATTCCCTGCTGATCCCCAACATATGAGTACTGATCACAAAATTGGGCAAGTTTCCGGAAGCAGGTTGTCATTCTCCCAGGCCATCTTTAAATGACATCTCATTTCATCCTCCCACACATCTACCCTTAAAAGTTACAGAGGATCTTAGGGCATGTGAAAGAGACACAAATGCTGGTAAATGATTAGCTTAGTTTAGCCAAAACACTTTGGCATTGGAAAAAGGCGATAGAATAGCATTCATTCTGCTAATAAGCTCCTGGTATTTGCTTAGCACAGATGAAGGTCTGTCAGATGCTCACTCCGGGATATTTATCAACAGAACACTGAACTGTGAAGGTCTGTGGACAGTTTTCTGCTTTCAAGATGCAAAAGGCTGCATTCTTTCCCTCCCCCCCGGCCACAAAAACTGCCTGTAAAATACCCTTTGAAGAATGTTCCTCTTGCAGGGCTTTCTCTCAGCATGCTCTCTGGAAGGTGTTTTTTTTCTTTCCCTCACTCTCCCCTTTGGAAGATTTGCTCCTTCCTGATGTACCCTGGCTTTTTAGCAGCATGATTCAAAGCTTCTGAGGTTTCTGATAGAGCTGGTCCTCTAGCTGTGGCTGCAGATTAATAATCCATAATGACCAGTACAGTGAGTCATATGCGGGGATGTGGGAAGGTCACAGAATCCCCTGTAAAAAAGATGGAAAGCAGACAGAAAGTGGCATAAGGCCACAGCAGCAGTGCTTGGAGGATTCCTTGGGATGCTGGAATATGTAAGGGGGTCAGCAGGGAAACAATGAAGGAGGTCAGTGACTGAGTGATCCAGTGAGAAGACAGTAGAGCGTAGGTATGCGGTGACTTGGCATGAGATGTATAAGGAGTGGGACCTGAGAACAGAGTCCCATCCATGCTTAACGTAAGGACATAAGAGCTGCCATACTGGGTCAGACCATGGGCCATTTTGCCCAGCATCCTGTCTCTGACAATGGCCCATACCAGAGCTTCAGGGGGAGTGCACGCAGCAGAGAACTTTACTCCCTACTCTTACAGGATTCAAAGCCATGCACCTCAGCCTGCTCCTGTGAGGCTCCATAGCAGGGGGAGATGAAAGTTAAACATTGTACATTGCCAAGTATTCGCAAGGGCGAAAGGAAATGCAGGCCTGTTATTTACCAGGCTGCATGTGGCAACAGACTATATAGGTAAGGGATGCAAGGAGAGTATGGGTCACGATGCAAACTGCAGACACACACACACAACTCAAATTAATCAATTTAAAGTTTCATTGGGGATAGTTACAAGGGGTAAGGGAGCAGCGTATGATTAGCTAATAGGGTTAATAAAACTTAAAACACACAATGACTAAAATATCTACTAACAATATATATAAACAAAGATGCAGCATTTAGTAATAACTGATACTTACAAACACAAACCAACGCATAACGACCGGCAAACGTAGAAACTCTGTTTGAAACACGTGAGCTGAGAGAGAGGCTTCGAGGTGATCAGGCTCGGTTATGGGAGTACACAGGATACACAGGATTCGTTTTTCTTTCTCCTCTCCCTGCCTGCACATGGCAGGGCGACCTAAAGTACCCACTATGACATCACAGAAGTGTCATAGGGGACGGAGCCCAAAACCTGTGTGTGTTCATTTCTGATTGGCACAAGCAAAGTTTACACCAAGTAGGGGAGCAGGTGCCTAAAAGTCTGGCTTCGCCCCCAAAAGGTGAGGTGATGCATATTGTTTTAGAATGCGTTCAACACTGAATGACAAAAGAAGAGGCCAGGGCAATACCGGTATGGGCAAGTTCTACAGGATGCAGACAGGAACTCATCTTAACAAACATGACCCAGAGTGACACAGTAGGCAGAGCCCATAAAATGACCGTGTATTTCCCAGGTGTGGTTTAGATAGAGTGTGGGACCTAGACCAGCCAGTCTGTTTAGTCCTATCCCAATCCACCTCTGTGCCAAACCTATAACAGCAGTTCTTCTCACTTGCCAGTCTCTCCTGCCATCTCTCTGTGAGCTGAGCGGTGCCTTGGGCGAAGGGGGGTTTCCTTTCAGCAGTTTTGAATTTGCCTCCTTTCAGTTTCACTCAGTGTCCTTGATTTCTAAAAATGCTTTCTAAAAAATGCATCAAGCACTTTTCTCAGACATTTGGGACCACCTCCTCTTCCGTATGTATTTTAGTCAATCCGCTCCCCTTTAAGCACAGATAAGAAGTCTAGATCAACAGAGTCATTTTAACTCTGACCAAATCCAGTTTTTCAGGGCATGGAATTTAAATATATAATTACTGCATATTTAGGCTGTATCTGAGAAACTCTACATTTATGATCCTGATTCAGCAATATACTTAGGCACTTGCATTCTCTGAATCATCCCCTTGGAGCGACGGAGACTGCTCATGTGCTTACATTTATGCATATGCTTAAAAGCCCTTGTTCAACAAGTGCTTATATCCTTATATGGGTCAGATCTTCAAAAGTGATCATTTAGATGTCAAAATAAGTGGTCTAGAGTCAAGTGTGACCAGCTAAATCCAGGTAGAAGGTATTAACCTGTGTTTACATGAGAGAAAAGGTCCTGGCTAGGTTAGCGCTAGCTGGGACGTGTTAACTAACCTCAACCTCTTTTCCTAATCTTCACAAACCCATTAAGGGTTTGGAGTCTGGGGGATTGTTCTAGCCCAGGGGTAGGCAACCTATGGCATGTGTGCCGAAGGTGGCACATGAGCTGATTTTCAGTGGCACTCACACTGCCCGGGTCCTGGTCACCAGTCCGGGGGGCTCTGCATTTTAATTTAATTTTAAATGAAGCTTCTTAAAACATTTTAAAAACCTTATTTACTTTACATACAACAATAGTTTAGTTATATATTATAGACATACAGAAGGAGACCTTCTAAAAACGTTAAAATGTATTACCGGCACGTGAAACTTTAAATCGGAGTGAATAAATGAAGACCCGGCACATCACTTCTGAATGGTTGCCAACCTCTGTTCTAGCCAGTGGAAGCAGAGCCCTAACCAGGAATGCATTAAAAACTGGTTAATTTCTTATTTGATTTTAAAACCTGTGTGGCTCCGCCTAATAAAAATAGATTAAAAAGCAAATAAAATGTTAATAGATGCGTAAGTGGGGACAGATCTTGGTGTATTACCCTCACCACGTGTCTCATTCACACTGCTCTGCCGATGTGCCCTACTTGGCTGGATATACCACCTCTAGAAATGAGAAGGCCCATATCCCATTTAATCACTGGACTCCCTATTATGTCTGCCAGAGGTTTCGGGTCTCGCCAAGTGCAGGGTCGCATCGCTGACCATCTTGGCTAATGGTGGCTCTATCCTCCATGAACTTATCTAATTCTTTTTTGAATCCAGTTATACTTTTGGCCTTCCCAACATCCCCTGGCAATGAGTTCCATGGGTTAATTGCGCACTATGTGCAGAAGCACTTTCTCTTGTTTGTATTAAACCTGCTGGCTATTAATTTCATCGTGTGACCCCTAGTTTTTGTATTGTGGGAAAGGGTAAATGGCAAAGACTTTTTCTTAAAATTGAGCTAGAGGGGAAAGACTCCCCATCTCCATCCCCCGAGTCCTCCATCCAGACCCTTTGGTACATGTTCCAAATGTACCAGACAGCACATTACTGAGCCAGTTCCTCAGCTAGTTTCAGCCAGCAGAACCCTATTGACTCCAAACTGATCTGTGCAGATTTCCATCAGTGAGGGCTCTGGCCCACGGTAAGTCTCCTTCTGTCATTTCATGTTTCCAAGTATGAAAACTCAAGGCCCCTGGGAACCATCACAGGAATTCATGGCAGTGGAGGGGCTCCTCACAGCTGGCTCTTGACAGCTTAAGACAAGGAGGCAGCATTTTGCCCTTGCCTAGGGGAGAATCTCCTTCCTTTACCTCCATCTCTCCTACTCCCTTTCTCTTTCTCTCTCTTCCTGCTGCTAAAGCCCTGGTGCTCTGCTCCTGTTTGTGGTTGGGTCCACAGCTCTCCACTAGGCTTTTCCTCTGCCCTTCTGTGAACAAGAGCTCCCCCAACACCCCACTCCTTATTCGGCTGGCACTGTGTGAGAGGTGGGCCGGGGCAAGAGGGCTCGGAAAGGCTGGGCTGGTGAAATCTCACAGAGTCCTTTCAGCAGCTTCAGGCTATAAGTTTGTAGAAAATTAACTCCAGGTTGGTTTTTCATGTTATTGGGAGGAGGGGGCAGGGAGGGAAGTGGGTATTAGCATAAAAATCAACACTTCCACCCAGATCCCTTGTGCCTTGGCTAATTATCCCCTGATGGTCACCCCCAGAGCGCCAGGCGTTTTACCCACAGAGCAATGGACTCATCTCTCCACATAATGCCAATGACAAGCTGCTGATGAAAGATGAATTAAGGTACCATTGGTCCTCCTCCCTGCTGGCTTTAAACTTTCATTCACTGGCAGCTCCAGTGCTGTGCATGCCAGGCTGAGAGTGACTCTGGCTGTCCCGCTGAAACGCAACAGCCAACGTCGGTGTTGTAACATGAGGGGTGGGTGATTGGTGCAGACCACACCTGGCTTAACACTACCAGGGAAGGTGAAACCTGCAGACAAAGGCCAGAGTCTCTGATGGAGATTCCAGTGCTCTGAACTAGGGAACATGGGTCTGAGTCTGCTGGCTTTACACTAATGTAACTTCCGTGATGTCACAGGGATACAAAGCAGAGGTAAGGGAGGGGGAAGTCTGGCCCCCCGAGTCCAGAGAACACTGTACTGCAGGGGGGTGGGAAGGGGGATTGGAGGGGACACTGGAGGCTACTTGCTGTAGCAGGAAGAGAGCCTGAGACCTAAGCCCTTCTATCAGAGGCCAAGTATGAGGCAGGACCTGCTCACAGAATCTGGGAAGAACAGGGCTGATATTGCAGAAATACACATTCCTAAGAAGTGCTAGGCACAGAGTGTTCATGCAAATACATCCCGATATTAAATGGTACCAGAACATCCTGATATCAAGGATGGTATAAAACATTCCCCAAGGATAACAGGAACACACTGACCACTTCTAAAAGGTAAGGTCAGGATGACAGTACATAATAGAGATGTTTTAATCCAATCAACATGTACAAAATGGTGGGTGATAACTAGTGACTTCAGGGGGCAGTAACTAACTATGTCAAAGGGGCAGTACTAACTTGTTTGTGTTGGGGTATAAAAATGTATCTCAGAGGAAGTATCTTTGGCCAGCCTAGAAAGCAGTGGAAAGTCCTGCCACTGACTAAGCTGCATCCATTGTTACAGGCATACAGGTATTAGTGGTCCGGTAGAGTCTGTGGGATGCTAGTACCATGCTTTGTCAACAATTAACTTGGCTGGATGCCTTCACCCCTTAATGGAACTTGTGGTCATTGGGTGGTTTGCTCAAGGACTGCCATGCCAGTTGTCTGAGCAGGGCTGGGGCAGCACACAGATGACCACACACACGCACACAGCCAAACATCTATCAACATCTAACCACACTCACTACAGGATGGAAGTTCCGAGGGTAGCCCTGCTTACAGAAAGGGTCTGGGTACTGATCAGCTAGCTAGATGTTAGGGCTCGGATTTGCAGCTAGGTTCAGATTGTCATTTGTACTACAGTAGTGCCCTGGAGACGAGGATCAGGGCCCCATACCCAGCGAGAGACAGTCCCTGCTTCAAACAGTTTATGGTCGAAATAGACAAAGGGGAGGAAAGGAAAGAGAGGGGCCCAGGATCACACAGTTAGCCAGTGGCAGAGCCAGGAACAGAACCCAAGTCTTCTGGGCCTTTGTCAAGTGCCCCAGCTATGGTGTCCTGGCAGGGAGAGAGCCAAGGTGTTAACTGAAGTCGCACTTTATCCTTTTCCAGAGAAATTGTCATCACTTACTGTGCACACACACCCGCTTTTCACATTCCTAACAGCATTGCCAAAAACTCCCCTTCAGCACAGAGGCTAGTGCAGTGTCATGCAGCAAAGGGAATTTCACTTCTGTCCTGGAGCCAGCTTGATCTTGTTGCAGACAAGGAGACCAGGAGGTTGGGAACCAATTATGTTGGTACCAACTTTAGAAATCTCACTTAGTCTGGGTGCTCTTTGAGACGCTTGGTCGGACCATTTAGTATTTATCATTTCAAGGCAGCTCAAAATGGCTTCAGAGAACAAATGGGATCAGGCTAATTAGTATTGACTGGAAGAGAGTGGAAATAGGAGAGGAAAGCAAAACAACCTATCTTTTTCCTAGAGCCTCGCTCTCTGGATGCTACAGACTTAACTGTGTCTGAATGGCTATATGCTGCTCCTACAAGCTTTTGGAGCTGCAAGCAGTTTTTGAATGTATTCCCATGTTGGACAGAGCAGGACAGAAGTTTGCTGGAGTGTTGGTTAGATGCAAACCGGCCTCACCATTTGAACTCTGCTTTTAGCAACATCAGTGCTCATTGCTCATTGGGCTGAGGTCATTTTACTGCATAGGGAAGTGATGCCTCAGAATTCCTAGCATGCTGCTGCTAGGAAACATATGTCCTGAGTTATACCTTAGGGGTGCTACCCAGCCATGTGGCTTAGTGCAGAGCCATTGCAATGGGAAAGGTACCATCCCTCTCCTGTCACCCAACTGTTGACTTAGGAGAGAGAGGCGGATGACTTTCTAGCTCACTTGAAGACCCTGGAATTGGTGAACAGTGACCCTCATGAAGACAGACATGCTCCTCATGCTGAACATAGGGTTCCAAGCTTTGTGGGGGAAATGGAAGTGGCTGGGAGGGGCCCCTGCAGGGAAGGGGATCAGATGAACACCTGGAGGTTTGTGTTCTTCATCTCCAAGTGATCACAGCTGGGGTGGCTTCCTGCCAGTCCATCTCTATCCGTTCTACCAGGTTTGATCTGCACACCACATTGTGAACTAAAAGGCATGTGATTTTCACCGCTTTGGGGTGTGTCAACCTGAAAGGAGGAGGTGGCTGGAATGTAGATGAGATCTATGGGACATTTCTAGCACCATGATGGCTGAATAAAGTCTTGTTTGATACTGGCCACTTTGGCACATGGCTGAAAAAAGTGTGGCTTTATGATATAATGTCCAGAGCTGGCAAATACTGTGTGGTTGGTCCTGTTTCGAGTTGAGTTTGGTTTAGCAATGTTCACCCCCTTGTTGACTGAGTTTTAGAATGGCCAGAAACCAATCGAAAGATTAGTCTCCCTACCCGCATCTGTCATCAGGCTTTAAGATGACCTAAAATAAAAACAAACAAGGGAGTGCAGGGGTAAAGCTCAGGTATGTTTATTAAAAACAAGTTAAGTAAACAGAGTGTGCTATAAAGGACTCCCAAAATAGGTAAGTTCAAAATAGGTAAGCAGGTACAGGTGACACTATAACTGTACTGACAGTGACCAAAAAGGGTTTACTCCCTTCCCAAGGTGGGTCCCAGGTAAGGGATATGGAGAACTTAAAAGATTTCTACCATTTCTTGCAGCTTGTGTCTGGAGCCTCCTGACCTCATGACGCAGATTGGGTCCAGAACCAACTAGGTGACTCAGCAAGGTGAGAAGTGGACCTCAACCAACAGGTAGGTGGTAACTCTGCTTAATGCTGGTGATTCTTCTTTCTTCTTCCCTGCGGCATCATGGGTGCAAGTAAAATCCCAATGAGAGGGTGGCAGCTAGTAGCTCACCCTTGCATGCAAGTGTGTTAAACACTCCCACCCACCAGCGCGGTGGTTTGGCTAATGCACCTAAGTAGAACTAACTGCCGTGATCCAGCACTCTGCCACTCAGACAGGCAGCACCCTCCCTCAGACATGCCAGCCCTTATCTGCCCTGCTGTTACTGGGCAGATCACATCACATGGTTATCCAGTTTCCCACCTTTCAGCAAAAAGGCGGGAAACTATACCTAAGGAGGGGAAAGAAAAGCAACCAAGATGGATTCCTAGTTGCTGTTGTCAGGAATTCAAGATGGCACGTGGGTATTAACAACCAGAATAGAAATACAGAAATTCTCCCCCCTACACCATGTGTGTTCACTCTCTGCAAATTGGTGTGACTGACTTTTCCTGGCACTCATGTTCAGGGAAAAGGAATTTTAACCTCAAATACTCAGGGAACATGAACTTCACACTTTCCAGGAGATTTTGCTCCAGGAAACTGATGATATGAGTTCCAGTCACCCACTTAGTGAACAGCAACAATACCATTGGGGTGACCAGATATCCTGTTTTTAAAGGGACAGTCCCGTTTTTTGGGACTTTTTCTTATATAGGCGTCTATTACCCCCACCCCCGTCCCATTTTTTTCACAGTTGCTATCTGGTAACCCTGGCCATACTGAGTCAGATCAAAGGTCCATCTAGCCCAGTATCCTGTCTTCCAACAGTGGCCAATGCCAGGTGTTTCAGAGGGAATGAACAGAACAGGTAATCATCCATTTTCTGTCACCCATTCCCAGCTTCTAGCAAACAGAGGCTAGAGACACTATCCCTGCCCATTCTAGCTAATAGCCATTGATGGACCTATCCTCCATGAATTTATCTTGTTCTTTTTTGAACCTTGTTATAGTCAGGACCGGCTCCAGGCACCAGCTCAGCAAGCAGGTGCTTGGGGTGGCCAAGGGGAAGGGGCGGCAAGTCGGGTTCTTCGGCAATTCGGCGGTGGGTCCCTTGGTCCTGCTCAGAGGGAAGGACCTGCTGCTGAATTACCACCAAAGAAGAAAGCGGCGTGATGCTGTCGCCGATCGCGATCATGGCTTTTTTTTCCTGCCACTTAGGGCGGCAAAAACCCTGGAGTTAGCCCTGGTTATAGTGTTGGCCTTCACAACATCCTTTCCAAGGAGTTCCACAGGTTGACTGTGCATTGTTCGAAGAAATATTTCCTTTTCTTTTTTTTCCAAACTTGCTGCCTATTAAAACCACAATCAAACAACACAGCTCAAAAGCAAAGAATCCAAATTCAAAACTCAGGGGCCAATGAGTTGGTAGAACAGTACAGTCACCTGATGGCCTCTACTATCCATGTCCTGGGCCCCAGGTACTGACCAAGGAGATTAGCACAGTTCACTAACAAACTCCAGCAGATGAAGCAGAAAGGAAAAAGATGAGAGGCAGATGGTCCAAATCCCTGATC
This sequence comes from Chelonoidis abingdonii, assembly GCF_003597395.2. Classification (NCBI taxonomy): domain Eukaryota; kingdom Metazoa; phylum Chordata; order Testudines; family Testudinidae; genus Chelonoidis; species Chelonoidis abingdonii. The sequence goes on from NC_133784.1 coordinate 21,700,818, forward strand.
TGATTCCATCCACTAGCAGCACTAAGACATATCACAAGTATAGAGCACCACAGCAAGGGAATCAAAAGACTGTTCTGTTCCTCTGCCATTGCCACAGCAAAATCCCAGCACCGGAGCTATTCCGCAGAGTGAATTGGCTAATCTACCCAGATTGTGCAACCCAAACATCGGCTCCAAGCACAAGAGCACATCCTACTTGGCTGCAATGATGAACCAAATAGAAGCGGCTCTCACACAGGCAGGAAATTCTCACCTGGACAAGATCTTGGTAACCACCTGCCTCCATCACCCCCAATGGAGCCTGGTACCATCATGCACACGGATGCTCCAGAAGCCCTGAGAAATATTAGGCTGCCCCCTGCAGTACGGATTCCCCCTCTTCCCTGGTCAGAGCTATTGGAGAATAGGAATTATCACTAGCCAGCAGCATACCTGCCAACCTCCTTGAAAATTGCTGTGGTCTCCCCAAAGTTTTAAATGCCAGAGACTTTGTCAAACTCCTTTCATTCTCCAACTTCCCATCCCTAGGCAAAATCACTGACAAAGGAGTTATTTAGCCAAGCACCAACAACAGTTGACATTTGCATTTTGCAGTTGGGCTTCAGGTCAGGGTAGAGCATGGGAACAGGCCAGGAACCATGAAAAGGTGACTTCCTCATGGCAAGGCCTATAGGCTATGTCTCTAGGATAGTCTGACTCGACCTCTCTGCAGATTTCAACACAGCCGACTACAAGGAGCTGCAGAGCCACCTCCATGGCCTGCCTGGAGACAGCGCAACACTAAACAAGTCCCAGTCATGCCTCTTCAACAGGATCCAGAAGATAGTCATGACTGGGCAGCTCCTCCTCGTCTTCATGAGCCCTCCCTTGGGGGTCCCTCAGGGAGCCATCCTGACTCCCCATCTCTTCAACATTTCCTCAGCAAGAGCATGAGATGGCACAGGCTCTGCCGCCCACAATATGCTGATGGCACTCAGCTGCCATCTCAAGCTCTGAAGGCTTGTCTAGATGGATAGTTAGCATGTGACAAGCTGGGGTGTAAATCTACAGCACACTAGCCTGTCAGGTGCTCACTGGCCATGTGGGCCCAGCTGCTGCACACTAAAAGTTCTCTAGGGCAGGTTGACGTAATAGAAGGCAATCAAAGCACACTGAGGAACTTTTAGTAAGTGACAGCAGGGTCCACACATCCAGGGAGTGTGCGGCAGGCTAGCACATTGCACAAACTCTGTCTAGATGAGCCCTCATTTTCCAGCACAAAGATGTTGCAGTGCTTACAAAAGACCAGCACTGGGAGCAGACACAGCTGGCTGCAACTGATCAAGGGGAAGCTGGCTGGAAGAGGGAAATGCTTTGAAGAAGGAACACAGTACGGTTGGCTCCTTCCAACCAAGCCCCAATCTTCATCTCACTCTTAAAAGCTAGGAGGAGCCATGGGTCTTGTTCAATTCATCGCTGAGCCTAGATGGTCATGTACAATCAGTGGCAAACAACTGTCTTCTGCTTGCTAAGGAAGCTTCACCTTTGCTCTTGGAGTAGGCTCTGGCCACAGCGAGTAGTCCATTCATTTGGCCCCTCCAGACTATACTCTGGTATCTGGGGCTGAACATGGAACCAATGGACAGCTTCAGCTTGAGCAGAATATGGCCATCTAGCACCTCAAAGAGGCGGTTGTTGCAAGTACATCACCACTGTGCTCTAGTCATTCCCCTGGATCCCAGTCTCATTTCATTGCCTGGTCCTGCTCTTCAAAGCCAATAACAGTCAGGTCCCAGCTCCATACATGACCCACCACGACATCTGTGCTTACATGGTACAATGAGGCTTACAGTGCCCAGGCAGCTGCATGTGAGAGCTGGAGAGAAAGCATCCCCGGTGGAGGGGATTCAACTGTAGAACGAGGTTTCAGAGGAGAGGAGATGAATCCAGAGGCGGATCCCCATTGGGCCATGTTGTCAGACTCCCATGCTTGAAAGAAGTTTTCACAGCCTAATCAGAATGAGATTTTCAAATAATAATAATTACCAGTAGCAAACTGAGATACCTGTTGCAGGGCAAGGAGAAGAGCAGAAAGCTCTGTGACATCCGTTAGGGACCTCATTGTGCAGGTCAGCTCTTAGATACTGTGGTGATTGGCACCATAGCAAGTGCTAATGCCGACCCTTCTAGCAGAGATGAAGTCGTAGGGGTGGGTGACTTTGCCTTTTGACTCGGGCAGTGTCGTTTGAATGTGTCATGGGATGATTAGGACAGCACCACCCTTCTGGGGAAGGGGGACTCAAACAATCCCACTGAATGGAGGGAAGTTGGTTGGGTGCTTCCATCCAAATGGAGTGTCACCCAGAAGGGGTGAGTGGAGATAGGGAAGAGACTCAAGCAGAGTTCCTCTACCTCCCCCCAAAAGAAGAGAGATGGATGTGAGTAGTGCTACCCACAAAAAGGGGAATTCAGGCAATCTGGGCAGGCATTGCGATCTGTCTTGCCACCCAGGCAAGCTTGACTCTGTGATAGATGGTCCCTTACAGTATGTGAAAATCCACACAATATTCAGGTTACTCCCAGTCCCAAAGGCCCGATCACTTACACCAGGTCAATTGCACCTAAATCTCTCACCAAAGACCATAGCCTACCCTGTAACGAACTAACTAAAGGTTTATTAACGAGGAAGAAGAAATTTCAGTTTTTTACATGATTAAAGCAAGTAACACACAGAAATGAGTTACAGTCTTAAATTTCAAATGATAGTAGAAACTTCTAGTATGATAAGCAAACATATGTCTTTTAGGGCTAACCCAAGCTAAACATTTGGGGATTCCTTACTTATGCTTAGAAATCCTCCCCCCTGCACCAGAGTCAAAGCAACATGGCAATAATAAATTTTCCTTCCTAGGCCAGCGTTCAAGCTATGATGGGACAATAGCTTGGGCCCGTCCCCTCTTCAGGGCTGTGGGGGAAGCAATTAATGAAGTCTTTGTTCCACAATGGCCCATTTGGATTCCATAGTCTGTCCCGATGGGCAGGAGATGACACCTCTTGTGGTGAACAGTTGGTAATTGTTCTCCCCTGGATGTGGGGGATTTACAGTGTTAGCAAACATTGTTAGAGCTACAACAGAGCTGACATTTAAATGTTACTTTATAATATGGGCTACAGATGTTACAAGGAGGATTAATACACGCAGCATCCTACAAGCATTCTATAAAGTCTAAACACGAAACATGCTCTGATAACATTAGTATCTGTTTTAACTACATTAACCCACAGGTGAACCAGACTGGTTTCCAGCTCTGCATTTGTCAGTGTTCAGTGAGGCCCAAAATGAGCTGGCACCTGGTCTGCCAGCATTACACTGTAACCACTTAAAATCCCAGATCCTGAGAGCTGAGTGTCCTGATGCCTTTTGCCAACCATGGAAAGAGGCCTCGCGTGCACTGCAGGTTGGAGCTGCTTTCACTCTCTCTGCGTGTTCATATCTCCAAGTAACTTGCTGTCCTGGGCTGGTTTCCTCCTGCTGCACTGGCTTCCCCATCTTTGTCACTTTGCAGCACTGTCTGGTCCCAGCCCCGGCACTGCTGTTAACTGCTTCTCACTCCCACTTGGGTGGGGGACAGAAGGGGGGAGGGGTAAACATGGATCAGCCTGGCACTGGGCGAATCCCTGAGCCAGCTGATCCTGACCCCCTCTTGGCAGCGACAGGCATCTGAGGCTCTCGCGTGGCCCAGATCAGTCCTCCCCCTGTCTCCCCTTGCAACCAGACTTGCTCGTTAAAGATGTAGGGATGACAGAGCCTCCTCCTGATGGGCAGGAGGAAGCCAGCTACAGCCAATCCATCCATCAGGACCCCCACTTCTGCCAAGCGCATTAGGGGATAATTAAGTAAAAATAGGCCTTCAGACCAGTGTAGCTCATTAAGGGCTAATTAAGTTAATTAGTGCCAGGTGTGGATTGTGGCGCTTTCGCGCTTGGCTGTTGTTTGCTATAATTGCATTTTCTCAGCAGCTTCCTCTGTCGGGCTGGAACGCAGCCAAAGGGAAAGGTACTCAACGCCTACCACTGTTGGTGCAACAATGACTGGCTAATGTGCATCTAATGATGTCTGCGTGGTAAAAGGGCTCTTAACCCTTGCCTCCCCATACACCCCGAATAATATGCCACCAACAGAGAGCAGGGCCCAGTCCAGAGCTACAGGCCTCAATACCAGATAAAGCCTCTGTACTCAGAGCCTAATCAAAGACTGATCAGCCTCCTGCAGGCAGGTTAGTGCTGGCTGCTAGTTCTTAATGTGGCACAGACAGGCACTGCACCTGTCTCTGGGACAGGCCGGTTGGCTCTGCCGTGCCTGACTGGGAGCTAGCACTCTGTGCAAATTGCTGTGTCAATGATCTGCTGGCTTTTGCAGCGGGGAAGGTGCAACCATATTTATTTCTTTTGGTTTAAAGTTTTTTAAATAATTGTTGGACTGGCTAGCAATCAACCGCTTTTCTGCAGCTTTGAGTCCAAACAGACCCAGGTGCTACTGATGAGTAGGGTTTTTTAAATGAAACAGGCTTCTTCCCAGTGACCTGGTCTAATCCACCAGTGAGTGTATCCCTCCATCCCTGATCCACGGAGGATGGGAGGCTCAGGTCCTCAAAGATATTTAGATGCCTAACTCCTAGCTCAGTACCTTTGAGGATATGGTCCTGAATCTCTTACAGCCCAGAGCCTGGCTCTTTAGTTCAACTTGTAGCCTCTGAGCTCTGGAGGTTCAACCTGTAGCCTCTGAGCTTCAATCCCTGGTGTTGGCTGCCATGTGGCTGTGGCCTGCTGCTGTGTGTGATGAGGTGGGGAAAGGCTGACAGGGAGACACCTACACACTACCTAGTGGGTCACACTGGTTACTGTTACACCCTGAGGCTCCAGGGTGTGGGTCTTGCCCTCCTCCTGTAGAACAGAAGAAGGGAGCGTGCTGCCTCAGTTTCCCATACCTTCTTCCTTGGGAACCCTGCTATGGGTTCACCTTATGCAGGAGTGGGTGGGTTTGCTAGAAATTAAAACGTTCTAGTTTTTCTACTGAGTTAGGCAACAGTTCAAGAGCTTTCCTGGGCTCCAGGCTCCCCATAAATGCACACACAGCTTCATCATTCTTAACCTCACCCACCAAGGAACCACCTAGAGACTCAGGCGCTCCTGGTTCAGATCAGTGGCCTACCCATCATGGAGGGTCTCTTGCTAACTTCAAACACCCCCCACCCCCAACATAGCATATTCCAGATTCCATGCACTCCTCAGCCAGATACTTCAGGCAAGCTTCCTAATCCCCATGCCCCAGGTCAGGCTGCACATTAACCACATCTGGTTTGGTCTTCCCACAAGCTGGTGTTGCAAATGGTTCACCTACCCATGTAGACGGGGCAGACACGTTCACTCACCACTGCTGTAAGGAAGCACTGTTGATCCCTCAAGCTGGGTCTTCCAAGCACCCCTTCTCTTATTGTTGTGTATTTGGTTGTCAAGGTTTTTGTTCCTATGGTAACTGAGTTAGATTATTAGGGGATAGCCCAGCCAACTTCGGCCGGTTAGGTGAGCTCTGTGTCTGTAAATAAATGGTAGTTTTGTTAGTTGTCTGCTCTCTGCCTCATGTGATTTCTTCCTACACCAGCTGCCCCCAGGGATATAACAAGTAGCAACAATAGATGGGAGTCCAGTGCTGTTCCAGTAACAGAAGGAAGTAGAAGTCAAGGTAAAGAACAAACAAACAAAAAAAATTGCTTGTTTGCACTGATTGTGAAAGTGAAACTAAAAATCATGGCTACTCTGACCAGGCCACTGGAACCTTTTGATGAAAATATAGAGCAGTGGCATGTGTATACTGAGCGTTTTGAGCTTTTTGTTATTGCGAGTGACATTACAGAAGAGAAGAATGTGCCTATATTCTTAAGTGTTGTAGGGGCTAAAACCTACTCCCTGCTATGCAGCTTACTACACCCTGTTAAGCCTGAGACTAAATCTTACAGTGACATTGTGGAAATCCTGGAGTCCCATTTTTCCCCAAAACCACTGGTAATTGCTGAAAGATATCGGTTCCACAAAAGAGACCAAAAGGAAGATGAAACAGTTGTACAATTTGTAGCTTAAAAAAGTAGCAGAACACTGTGAATTTAAGAGATGTTAAATGATGCCCTGTGTGACAGGTTATGTGTGGCCTGTACAGTGAAGCTATACGGAAGCGCCTACTGACAGAGGCTCAGCTTACATTACAGAAGGCTGTTGATATTGTGTCTCCATGGATGGCTACAAGGGAGCGCAATACTCGGTGCATCCTCTAGAGTGCAAAAAGTGTTCACAAGAACCTACCCACAAAACTGTGCAGAGTCAGGAATGTTACCGCTGTGTAAGCCGGGTCACCAGGCATCAGAATGCTGGTTGTAAACCCTGTGTGTCGACACTGTGGCAAAAAGGGACACATTGAGTGTGCCTGTAACAAAAGAAAAGAGGCCTGTGGTCTGGCCAACAAAGAGGAACCCTGAATACCGAAGAGCAGACTCAGGATGATCAAGATGACACCTCCGTTGCAGGAGAGTGCCACTGCATGTTTTGTCTTGTGCAGTGGGCTCACATGAATACTGGGTAAACCTGTTGTTGGATGGCGAACCTATACGCATGGAACTGGACACGGTGCAGCCGTCTCACTGGTCTCCGAGGACTGTGTATAAGAAAAGCTACAGCATCTTCTGCTTAAGCAACAAAAACTGTTTGAAGACATATATGGGAGACTGTGCCATGTTGGGCCACTATTGATATTAGGTGGAGCTCAATGGACAGCTGCTAAATTGCCACTGTTGTGGTGAGAGGTAACTACCCAGCCTTAATGGGTAGGTCTTGGCTTGGAAGATTCAGCTGAACTGGGCAGAAGTGCACGGATGACTAAAGAAGAACCAGTCTAACCCCTTACTAAAGAAAACTGGTGCGTTTTGGAGAGGATCTGGAAAGTATGAAGGGAATCACGTGTGACATTGAACATTAAACCTGACAGTCCACCAATATCTTGAAGCGCAAACTGTGCCAATATCCATCAGGCCAAAAGTTGAAGCAGACTGGGCACCTGGTCACCAATGGAGTCCTAATACCAGTTACCCAAGAGCCATGGGCCCACTCCTATGTTCCAATAGTGAAGAAAGATGGCTCTCTCTTGGATTTATCAGTGATTTTAAAGTCACTGTCAACCCAGTGTGTGTGCAGAGCAATACCCCTTCCTGCATCGATGACCTCTTCGCAGGCCTGGCTGGGGACAAAAGTTCAGTGAGATTTGATCTTGAGTCAATATTTACAGATGCACGTCGATGAAAAGTCCCAAGAGCTGTTGACTATTGTGACTCATAAGGGGCTTTATCGATACTGTCGCCTACCCTTCGGAATAACGTCTGCTCCCGCCCTGTTCCAGAGGGCTATGGACCAGATCTTGTGTGGCTTGTCAGGAGTTCAGTGCTATCTGGATGATATCCTGGTCACTGGAAGGAATGAAGAGGATCACTTAAAGAATTTAGAGGCTACCCTACAAAGACTGGAAGAGTATGGCCTACGAGTTCGCAAAGACAAGTGTGAATTCTTCAAGCCCTCTGTTGAATATTTTGGGACACATCATTGATTCTGCAGGTCTTCATAAGGCCCCTGCAAAAGTTAAAGCTATTGTGGAGGCTCCCCCACCTCGAAATGTAAGCCAGCTGCGCTCGTTTCTAGGACTACTGAACTATTATGGAAAGTTCATCTCACAGTTAGCCACACTGCTAAAACCTTTCATGAGCTCCTTGGGCAGAACAAGGCCTGGAAGTGGACTGAAGCCTGTGATGTTGCATTTAACAAAGCTAAGGATGCATTGCTAAATTCTGAAGTTCTAACGCACTTTGATCCATCCTTACCCCTACAATTGGCCTGCGATGCCTCCCCTTATGGAGTGGGAGCAGTCGTGTCACACATTATGCCTTCGGGAGAAGAGAGACCTATTGCTTTTGCTTCACGCACTCTAAGCAAAGCAGAAACTAACTACGCCCAAATCGAACGTGAGGCATTAGGAATTTTTTTTGAAATTCGGAAGTTTCATCAGTACCTGTTTGGGCAAAGTTTACTCTTCTCACAGACCATCGACCTCTGACGTCAATTTTTGGACCCTACACAGGCATTCCCCCATTAGCTGCTAGTCGTATGCAACGTTGGGCATTGTTACTTTCAGCACACACATATGAAATCAAATATCGGAAATCCACTCTGCACGGCAATGCAGATGGCCTCTCAAGGTTGCCTTTGCCGGTCAAACATCAAGATAGTGCCCAAAAGGAAATCTTCTACTTTGAACAGGTAGAGAATACACCCATCACTGCTACTCAGATAAAGAAGGCAACTCGCGTTGACCCAGTATTGTCCCAAGTTATGGACCTGGTGATGCATGGAAAATCTCGACAAACCTCTCCGGTCTCACCCGACCTTGTTACCTACATGTCCAGGAGGACGGAGTTATCGGTCCAATCTGGTTGTTTTGTTGTGGGGAGACGTGTCATTATTCCACCACCACTGAGATCACAGATGTTAGAACAGCTACATTCCGGTCACTGTGGAATAGTGCGCATGAAGGAAATTGCACGAAGCTATTTTTGGTGGCCTGGATTGGACAGTGCTATTGAAGAGAAGGCAAAAGCTTGTATGTCATGTCAGGGTGTGAGGAATGCACCCCAGTGGGCACCCCTACACCCATGGGACTGGCCTGAAAACCCGTGGCAACGTATATTCACATTGACTTCGCTGGCCCCCTTGAAGGAAGCATGTTCTTGGTGGCAGTAGATGCCCATTCTAAATGGCCAGAAGTCTCTATAATGCAGTCCACTACTGCAGAGAGTACTATCCAAAAACTACGGGACTCTTTAGTCGTTTCGGTCTGCCAGAACAACTTGTGAGCGACAACGGACCGCAGTTCAGTTCTCTCTCAGGAGTTTCAAAATTTTATGAAGGCAAATGGGATACACCACATCACGTCAGCACCATATCATCATCCATCCACCAATGGATTAGCTGAAAGATTTGTGCAGACAATGAAACACGCTTTGAAATCAGCAAGGGGACAACACTCCATTCAAAAGCGTCTGGATACCTTCTTACTTTCCTACAGAAACACACCTCATGCTACGACCCAGGCATCCCCGGCCTTTCTAATGATGGGACGACAGCTGCGCACTTGCTTTTGATCTGCTGAAACCTTCTGAACCCTGACAAACTGTGCAACACCAGCAGCAATATCAAGTCATCAGACAGGCACCCAGAGCAAAAGACTGAACCTTTAGCTCGGGACAGCCAGTTTTGGCTCGGAATTATACTTCCAGATCTAAATGGGTCCCTCCCACGATCATCACTCAAACAGGACCTGTTTCCTACACAGTCTGGACTGCAGAGAATCTTGCCTGGCGGCAACATGTAGATCAGCTGTTGCCAGGTCATGCTAGTCCTCAGGACCCATCTGCAGTTGAGTGGTCTGACTTCACCTCTTCTAGTGAGACACCGAATCACGAATCACCTGTTCCTGACTGTTCTCCTCCGTTTCTGCTGGCAGCTGAGATACCCCTTTGGCCAGCACGAGCTGATACCACCTCCTCACCCGTTCGTGCTGCGGACCCTGAGCCCATGGTACATTCGGGTGCAACAACACTAGAAGTTCGTCATAATCCACCTAGAGACAGAAGGCCTCCTCATTGGCTGGATCTTTAGCTTGGGCGAACCCATGGTTATGGGGCAAAATACTCCCCAGGGTTTAGCCGGGAAGGGAGGCAGTCTACCCTCCTTCTCTAGTCTAGTGTGTGTTTTATTTAGGGGATGTTCTTATTGGTGGGGAGTAATATGTTGTGTATTTGGTTGTCATGGTTTTTGTTCCTATGGCAACTGAGTTAAATTATTAGGGGATAGCCCAGCCAGCTTCGGCCTGTTAGGTGAGCTCTGTGCCTGTAAATAAATGGTAGTTTTGTTAGTTGTCTGCTCTCTGCCTCAAGTGATTTCTTCCTAAACTGGCTGCCCCCAAGGATATAACACTTATGTGTCTGGGAACTCATCAGGGCAGTCTGGTTGGTTTGTCTTGTACCGTATGAAGCACGTAAATAACAGAGACTGAGCAGATGTCTGGGAAACAAGCGTTCAATGTGGCTACACCCAGCATCACCTTAGGAAGGACCATTTTTCACAGCGGCTCGCGAGAGAACCAGATGTCAAACACAGGAGGTCTCACAGCATGGACAGAGGCCAGACAGGCACATGCCAACAGATCATGCTGGCTCGGTCCACACCCAGCTGGGAGTGAACTGGCTTTCTAGGCCCAGCTGGACTGGACTCCAGTTAAAAGCACCTAGGAAGAGAAGAAGAATCTGTATGGGGTTTCTGGGCCCACCTGGCGTGGGTTCTGCAGCCCTAGTTTAATTCGTGGCTTCAGAGTGAAAGCTGCCAGTTCCGTCTCTGAGCCTGGACTGCTGGAATCTGCTTGGCTTGCTTCATGACAGAGACACATATTTTCCATCGAGGAGCCTGTCACTGCACACTGCTGGAAATGTCAGATCAGGGGAATATCACATGCTCACCCCTTAACTACCAGGAAACATCCAGCAAATGTCACAGGCTGACCACAGTGAGCCTTTGTGTTAATCCAATAACGAGAAGGGTGCGTGGGGTGGGGGAGGGACAAACTGAAAAGAAAGGAGCAGCTAATACAGAAACTCTGTTGCTGCCCTCATTCAAATCAAAGGGAGCAGCAATTCAGGCAGGTTTGGGCCCCCCATAATTTATTTTGGGCATAAACAGCCTGTGATAGCAGGGCTTGTGGGTCACCTCACCCTGCCGGACTTGGGGTGCAGAGGTGGGGCTCAGTTTACCTTACGGGGTGGAGGATGATAGAGTCTCAGAGCATCACGCTGCTGTGAGCTGGACCTGGGGGTGGCAGTGCTCTCAGGCCCTCGCTCCCTTGTTGTCGATGCCCCATGCTAATGGGCATATTCAGTGCCTCTGCTCATCTGGTGTCAGCCCTGCCGCAGCAGCCTGGAGAGGCAGGAGCAGCTTTGGGTTATGCCAGTTCAGCCACAGGGCACATTCTGGTACAGAGGACTCAGGGCTCTCCCCTCTCAGAATGGAGGCACAGCTTAGAGGGAGCGGGGGTGGGGAATATGCTGAAGGGGAGGGGGACCGAGCACAAGAGGACCAAGTCTGCACGTGACACAAAGCCTTCATGTAGTGCTGCGCTGGGTCTTTAAGCACTGTGAAAGGGCTCCATGTGTGGTCCAGGGGATGGAGCACTTGACTGGGACTCAGGAGACCTGGATTCCAGACCCAGCCCTGCCACTGACTCACTAGGCGCTATTGGGCAAATCACTTCCCCCTCTCTGTACCTCAGTTTCCCCTTTTTCTGTTTTGTTACTGGGTGCACAAGCACTTTGGAACAGGAAACCGTTGTCTCTATGTGCATATATCCCGGCCCTTGATCTCAGCTGAGGCATCTAAGCCCTACAGCAATAATGAAGTGGGGAAAGTTACTTAGGCAGAGCCTCAAATGTATTCAAGCCCCTAACTTCCTTGAGTTGAGGACCTGGGCTTTAATCGCTCTGTGTCAGTTGCCCCATCTGTGAAATGGGAAAAGGGTTTCTACCTGCCTCTCAGGGCTATTGAATGACATAAACAGCAGACTCCGGTAGCGCCACTCTGTGTGTCCCTATCAGATTGTCATGCATGCTCACTTCACACGCACCGGCCATCACTGGAGAAGACAGGGAGGTGTGCAGCGTGAGCCCTGTAGAAAGGGTCCGCGAGGGGAAGGGTCTGGAGGGAAAAGCAGCCCTGATTGAAAGTGGAAGCCAAGATCTTTACAGGGTCCAGGCCAAGTTACAAAGTGTCTGGAAGGAGCTTTCAGAGCCTGCCTAGGATAGTGGCTCAGTGAATTTGCTCTGGTGGAGATGAACAGAGAGCTGCAAAGAGAAAGAGCTGGAGAGAGAGATGATGGAAGAAAGCTGGAGAGTAAGCCTGACAGAAACCTAGGGCATGGGCTAGATTCTGCTCTACGCGCCTGTGTGTACCTGGAGCGACTCTACCGCTGTCACCGGAGTCCCTGCATTTATGATGCTGTAACTGACAGCAGGATTCGGCCGATATTTTTAATATGTGCAACTTTCACTGAGCCCCATTGCCATGTGTTTTGTGCCCCTTCCACCACTAATGCCATTCTAGTGCTCATCCCCAATGCGGCACAGAGCATGGCCCTTGCTGGTAACAGCCTAGCTCGGCATTGCTAACGCTCCCTCTAAAGAGAGAGGCTCAGAAATTATCCCTTGAAATATCGCTCCGAGCCAGTGAGGAGATGAATAAGCCAGGCGCGACTGCCATTTATTCATCAGCATTCTCCAGCTCTCTCCTCATTACCCCGGCGATGAATCAGAGCGAGATGAGGCAAGAGCCTCGCAAAGCTCCATCCATAATCTGTGCTCTAGTGCCGGTGCACACATCAGCCTCCCCAGGGGGTGACTTGTCTGCAGGCTCAGACCGATGGAAAGTTACTGCTCCTTGCGCAGATGTGGCAGTGACAGTCCTGCAAGGACGAAGGGAAAAGGAGGAGGTGGGGAAGGGGGAGCATTGGATTGTTATGTTGGCAGGCCGCTATTTCTCAGCAGCCAGATAATTGCCTTCCAGTGACAGTCGAGGTCAGGCGTGACTGGCATCTCTGGGAGCATCTCCCTGCTCCGGGACCCCTGCCTGTCACTGCCACGCTTTAAGGCTACAACAAGTCAAGACAAAAAAAGAACCCCAAACCCTTGGCTTAGTGGCCCAGTAGAGCTGGGGATGGAAACACAAACAAAGCCCTGACATTCAGAGTTATGGCACTCTATCCATCTGTGCCCCATGGAGCCTTGCAGCTATCATAAGCCATCCCCCTACCCTAGCCTCAGGGTACCCCAGTTGTTAGGGAAACCCCAGCAGGCATAAGTCAGGGCAGCTCACTCTAGATCACCCCCTGCAGGCTTGCCTTGTGCAGGAGGCAGAGTGGGGGCATTCCTGTGCCTTGGCTTATCCCGAATTACTGGAGGCGCCACTGGGGGCTGGCAGTCCGGTGGATGCCCGGGCTCCCCATTGCTCCACCCCTGTGCTGAGCTCAACTCCACTGGAGGGCTAAACTAGATACCCCCGGCTCACACTGGAGTGGCCTGTGAATCATGATCAGTGGCAGTGGAGGCAGAAGCTCAGCTTCAGTCAATAACCCCCTGACCTCAGGACCACCTCTGTTCTGATTAGAGGCCAATCAATACCTGCCCTGCTGCTGCCCCTGCCCTAGAAATAGCTCCTGCCTCCTCCCGTCCTGGGGCCAGCTTGTAGCTCAGCTGGCATCTGTGCTCCCCAGTTTGTGATCTTGGGGAGGTCTCCTGTTGGGACATCTGAGTCCTGGCTACCTATTTCCCAAGGCCTTGTTCCTGCCTGGCTGCTCTTTTGCTCCACAAGCCACCTGCCTGGGCTCTTGCCCTAGGAAAAAACTCTCTTGACAGCGATTCTAGCTACAACCCCGCCCCCCAAGTACCTCCCCTTCTCCTTGCAAAGAACAGCTGAGCTGAGGTAGGGGGCGGCACTGGGGGTGAAATTCACCTGCATACAGAAGGCTGCAGAGGTGGTTGGGGATCCAGCAGGGCTGTGCAGGGGAGTGACGCACTGACTGGCTGCACCAAGGAGGCCAGGGTGGATGCTCATCCCAAACAAAGGGCAAGTCTAAACTCGCCTGGAGCAGACAAGTAGGGATGGGGAAGGGACCCAAGATGCTCTGATACATGGAGCCAGTGGCCCAAGCCTCCCACATAGGAGATGTGGGGTGGCAGCAACAGAGGCTGTGCCCCCCACAGGGTCCTGAGCAAAGCCCCAGTACTCAAGCATTGTGCGGGAGAGGTGAATTTCATCTTGGCTGAACAAACACAAGTCACATTGGTGCTGCTGAGTCCCAAAACTTATTAATTCAACCACTGAACAGCTCTATCTCCATCTGAGCCTGATTCCCTTGACATTAGCCATAGCAGATTCTAGTCCAATGCCTCTCTTCACCTCCCAGCCCCATTGTGTTCCCAAAAAGGATTCCACTGGAAAATGATGTGCCTTTGCAAGCCAACCTCTGCAGAAGCCAAGCATCCTGTTTTTTCCACTACAACAGCTGATTTCAGGTGCTCATCCATCCTTGAAAGCTGGTCTGACCACCTCCCTCCTTCCTGCTATGTTGACAGAATGATGCACCTTTTTGCTGAGAGCTCAACCCTTCCCAGGTCTCTGGCTACAGAAAGCTTCTTCTCTGGCATCTGGATCAGTTGCATTCTCATGGCTGAAGTTCTATGGTTCAGGTTTGCATTTAGGTCCTGTTTCCACTGCAAGAATCAGCTGTGTGGAGGAGACCTGGCATGGCACGGTTCCCCCTTCTCCTGAAACAGTTCCATCTTGTAGTGTAGATGGAACCAGATCGTGTCTCTGAAGCATGTGATAGCTGTTGGAGACATAGTCATATACCATCATGTTATAGCTACATGTAAGGCAGAGCAGTGATTTAGTTGTGTTGTAGCCAGGTTGTGGCTGATTTTGTGTTTCAGACATGGCCAGAGGCCTGGTCTACACACAAAGTTGTCCCAAATCAGTGCAGAATAACAACACACAGTAACCAAAAAGAGAGAGACACAAAACAGGCTGCTCCCTAAGGCACAACTCACCAACCTTCCAGCAAGAGCATTTATGGTTTTATCTACCTGGTCACTAATGAGCAAGGGGTTAAGTTCATATCAGCTGCCCCTTCTCTGGCACAAGTGCTCAGGAATAAGGGCTCTAGGAGTGGCTGCTGTTTGAGAGTGAGCCCTAAGAATACTTTTGGGAAGGCTCATAGGGAAGAGGTCTCTCTTCCCAACTCATTTTGATTTCTTCCTACAGACACTCTATGCCTTGAAGAAAAGACCTGGCTGCCTACAGCTGTGTTCTTTCCTGCTATGTCTTTCCATCAGCTTACCCCAGGTTTATCCAATTCAAGCTTGTGTCAGTGGTTATTTTGGCTGAACTGGTTCCCAACCATCCTTGGCACAGGGAGATGAGTAGTCAGTCATATATGCAGCTCTTCCAAGAGGGACAGCTCCTTACATGGACCCATGAGAGGGTAGGTGTGGAGAACTTTAGGTAATTCAGTGATGGTGCTTTTCCACGGCCGTTCATTTCTTCATATGCTGGGAGGGGAGATGCAGTGAGGTTAAAGTGAATGGAGAGTTGTGTGTCTGATGGAATTCACCATCTCTCAGGAGGCTACTCACACATCCCTGCCAGAGATCAGTTAGCTCTGAGGAGCAAATTTCTGCCTCTGGATTGGATCAGGCTGCGCCATAAGGCAGGCATTTAAACACCTTTTTCATTATGATTAGTTTTGCAGCATCCCAAAATGCTCTGAGCCCTTCTCAATGCAGATGAATGACTTGATCCCTGCCTTATGGCACCGGCAGTAGGAAGGCTTGACAAAGCACAGACAGGAGGAGTTACAAACCAGCTGGAAGTACAAGGTTCCTATAACTGAGCTACTGGTGGTAGTGTTCAGTTATCACTCAGTATTTATGGGCTTGAAAGAGCTCTGCTCTGTTCTGTGACTGTGATCCATTCATTCCAGCTGGCTGGGCATAGCAACAGGTGTATCTGCAGCATCCCGCACAGGCTCTCCTTCTGGGAAGTCCAGCTCTTAAAGGCACAGTCCCCAGTACCACGCTTGTCATGAATGGACAAGGCCTGATCCAGCTCTCATGCACATTCTACACTATACATAGCTGCATAACGCCATTGACTTCAGTAGAGTCACCCCAGATTTACATCAGTGTGAAAAGAGAATCAGAGCCATGCTGTTCACACCCCCATTTTGAATGACCCCAGCTATGTGCTCTGCTGTGCTAAAATACACTCTGGAGATTTTTCTGGAGTGAAGTCCTAACCCTTCCAGCAACTACACTTAATCTAAATGTGTTTGTCACACGGTGCTGGGTTGGGAAAAGGCAATCTCAGTTATGTAGCAGCACCCCTCCTAGGATGACCTGCGAGACTGAACCCTGTTCTTATGGACCTGAAAGCACAAGCCGTTAGTGCATGAGCTAAAGGGCCAGGTTGCAAACAGCTCATAATCACGGGCAGAGGGGGAAGCCTCTTGGTTCAGCTATTGGGAGCACCCTTGTTTCGTGGTGGCCTCACCCACACCCCTGCGCTGCCCATTGGGATATAGGGGGTATTGTGATGCCCTCTCTCTCTAGTGACAACAGAAGCAGCTGCGTGAGAATCTTAGAATGACCCCCCGCCCCAACTTCTGTCAGTGCCACCTGCTGATGGATTACCCCGGCAGTGAGAGAGATCATGCTAACCTGCTCTTGTGTCTCATTCCTTAGCGATCAGAGGAGGGCTGGTTTTTCCCTTTTATTCACTCCCTTGACCCACCTAATGAGATTAAGATGTAGGGAAGAATCCGAGCTACATTCTTTGGCTTTCTGCTATGAAGAAACTGCCCAGAGAGTGGAGCCTGCCCGTCCTGGGACCAGAGGAACACCTGGCTATGCAAATTCCCAGTACTACATTGCCTCTGGATTTACACCTCTGTCCAGTATCAAGCATCAAATGTAGATCAGGAAGTGCTGGGAGGCAGGTCCCTTAAGCAGGCGTCTGGGTGGCAGGCGCTGGGCAGAGCCAGCAAGGAATGTTACCGCACTGTGGGTGATGTTCAATCCCTTGCATCTCAGTCCCCAAGCCTGCATGAGTTTGACACAGGTGCAGAGTTAAGTGTATTTTTCACTACACCTTGCTGGCTGGAGCACCTGCAGTCCAGTGTCTCTTTGTGAACCTGGGGGGTGGGAGAGAACTTGTTAGTGCCTCTGGAAGCATGATTAATTGGAGGGAAAAACTTGGTGGGAAAGGTTTCTGACATCCCCCCAAAACTGGAGGGATAGAGGAGCCATAGGGAGATAGTCCCAGGATGCAGAAGAGTTGAAGAGAGGGGGTGATACTGCGGAAGCTCTGATAAAACAGGACCAAATTCTGATGCCCTTGCTCATGTTGAATAGGATCCTACTTAGCAGCTAGTCCTGTTGTAAGCTCTCTGAGGCAAGGGCTGTCTTTTTGTTCTGGGTCTGTACAGCAACTAGTGCATTGGGGTCCTGGTCCATGACTGGTTCCCCTCGGCACTATGATAATACAAATGATAACTAATACATTGAAATCAGTGGGGTAAGATACCACCCAACACAAGAAAGGGTGTCAGAATCTGGCCTTGGCTGATCATCTCTTAAACTTCATTCGAAAGAATGCAGAAGTAGTTAATTAACTGAGTTCACGTCATTCACGGCCATCTCTGGGCTGGAGGGCAGCAGCCATTTAAAGTGCCCATGCACGACTCTGATGCATTATAGTACAGGACGGGACATGAGGAAGAAAATACCTTCAGCTGACACTGCAGGGGAAGTTTAAGGACAGTAGAATAAATTACCCAAGATGGGATTTGACAAAGGTGGTAACCTTAGACAAGTGTCTTGGGAGCCTGACCAACCACAAATGGTCCAGATCTTGGTTTTGCATCTTGTCTATATTATACTGTTCCTTAAATCCGTGCTGGGATATTGGCTCAGTGCTGACTCAAAGGGTCAGAATGGAGGAGCCAGGACAAAGCCGAGAAGGAAAGGAAAGCTGTTAGCCATGGGAGCATAGTTGATGGAGCACATTGGAGGCTAATACAGGGCAGCAGTGAGTTCTCAGTCTAGCCAAACATGGCAGGAGAAACGATGGAGTAGCACTGGGCTCCATTTGTTTAATATAGCACTGGTAACATTTTCTATAGTAAGGTCAAGCAATGGAATGGAAAGTTCTCATTTTGTGCTCCAGCTGACAGAGGAGAACTGTGGATAGTTTGGGTGAAATGCAGAAAGATGGCATGGGGACCACCTGCTTTTGGGATGATGGCAACATCTCAAAGATCCTGAGGTGAGCTGATGTGTCTAGTAGTTAGAGCAGGGCCTGGCATTCTGTTTCCTAGCACTGCCACTGATTTTCTGGATAACCTTGGGAAAGCCACACCATCCTGTCATGCCTCAGTTTCCCCACCTATAAAATGAGGCTAACAATGCACAGCCCAAGAGAGGGGGCAAGTATAATTAGTAGCAGTTCATCTGCAGAGTTCCTTGGATAAGGAAAGAAGCTGGAGATGAGCAAAACAAAATGAGGCTGAGCACTAAGGTTGTGCTCTGTGAGGCGGCTGCACTTGGGAATACAGTGGTGGGAGGTGGGTATAGCAAAGCATAATTCCTAAGGGATGCTTGGAGAAAAAGCAGGCGCATCCCAGCATAGTCCATTCAGTTCTTCCCCCCGCCAAGATAGAGAAGTTGAGATCTGAGTTTACTTTCTGGGGATCTTTCAGAGGAGGTCTATAAAAACTGGGGTGCTCTCTGCACTCTGTGGTCACTAAAAACCCTATGACACATCTCATACGGGAAACTACCATAGTCTTTTGGGCTGTAATTTCCCCTATTGTGTCTAGTGGTTACTGGCTCCCACCCCAGAGTTATCTGCATCTTTTTTGAATGACATGAGGCCAGGAACCCAACTGCTGAAAACACCACTCAGTGCATCAAAGCAAAGCGAGGCTGGGCATTGTCATTCTCTTGGCATATGAGGCTGTTGCGAGGTGAGGAGCAGGCAGGTGGCTCATTCTAAGATCTAACACCACAACCTCCCTGTGCATTAGTGGTTCTCACTCCCATCTCCATGGAGTGCGGCGCAGATGCTGACAGGATCATTACAGCTGCTATCTTGGCTGCTGTCTCTCCCTTCTCCCCTTCTCCTTTTGCATAATGGATCAGCTGTGAGTAATGGGAAATGGCAGGCCAGCCACGCTCGCTGGCAGCCCCTTAATGAAGAATATGGAAATCTCATCAGTCCAATCAGGCCAGGAAATGAAGCTGCCTTCCCCTGCTGATGTGAGCAGAAGGCTAAAGACTTGTGCTCCCCAGTTCCATGCCTCTCCCAGAGCGCCCCCACCTTTTGTGTTGACAACTGAGTTGTGAATTTAATTTTATGCAAGCGAAGCCCCCAATTTCCCCTAGCCTTCTCCCCACTCTCCTTCCCAGGCCTATGCCAGCAGTTAGAGCGGGTTTGAGACTGTCCTGCTGCAGTTCCAGAAACTCTGACTTCCCCAGGCAAGATCAGATTCTGGGGGTTCTGCTGGTGGATGGCCTGTCTTGGCCTGCTGTCTCTGCTCCCAATTGATCTGGTTTCCCCAAATGTTTTCCCCAACTGCCGTGTGTGCCTCTCTCTCCATCTCCCCAGCCCTCCTAGGGGCCAGGCGCCGCTTTGGTCTCTAGGAGCTGATTGCTCCATAGCAGGTTGTTTTACAGCTCAACCCAGGCTAATGGGAGTTGATTCATTGTGGCAAGACTAGCGGAGACTCAAGGGAGCCAGAACAGGTCAGCACCCCCACCCATCAGCGGTCTTACCCTTGTCTGCTGAGCTCTCACCGGAGCACCCAGTTCTGATAAGCTCCACAGTTCAGTGGCTTCCCCATCTCACCCCCTTCAGTTTATCCCTGTTCTCTGCCTGGGGTATCTTTTCTTTGCTGTGTTAAGCTGTTGAGTCTCTTGCGCAGGAACCACATGCTCGACCCACACCTAGCATGGTGAGGCCCCAATTCTGAATGCGGGCTCTGGGTGTCATGCATCTGTGCCAGTTATGGACTGGCTACAGACCTTGCTTCCGAGCAAAATACATACCGGATATGTTCAGTAAAAAAACCCTTTAATTGCACTGTGGCTGATGTTACCTTAAGAAAAGTGTGGTATACGCAGGGCCACCTAGTGGCCGAACAGTATACTGTTAGCATTCCATTACATCTCCCCCTTTCGAATACTACATTCATACTATTTGCAAAATATACACTAGCCTGTTATAGTTGAAGTTCAGTGTCTCTGAATTGTGCTGGTTTTTTTAATTACACAATCTGGATATCTGCCTTTCTATTAGTTAAATTGACTAGCTATAGTCAGTGTTGAATTCTTGTGTAAGAACCTGCAGGTGATACTTTGAGGAGTCATCTTCTTGTTTTGCATCTGCTATCTGTGAGTTTTCTCTGTTGATTATTCTTTTTGAGGAATAAACTGTAGATGTCATGATCTGGGCCCTGAATTCTTTTTATTTATGATATTTGTCTATTTTATTCTCCATCTGGTTTGACATGAACACAGTCACCAGGTTCTAGACCTAGCAGCTCTCCAACTCAGTGGTTCTCAACCCGGCGCAGAGGTCTTCCAGGGGGTACATCAGCTCATCTAGTTACTTGTCTAGTTTTACAACAGGCTACATAAAAAGCACTAGTGAAGTCAGTACAAACTAACATTTCATACACACAATGGCTTGTTTCTACTGTTGTATATACTATATACCGAAACGTAATATTCCAGTTAAGGCTGTCAAGCGATTAAAAAAATTAATCACAATTAAATGCACAATTAAACAAGAATAGAATACCATTTATATAAATGTTTTTGGATGTTTTCTACATTTTCGAATATATTGATTTTAATTACAACACAGAATACAAAGTGTACAGTGCTCACTTTATATTTATTTTTATTATAAATATTTGCACTGTAAAAAACAAAAGAAATAGTATATTTCAATTCACCTAATACAAGTACTGTAGTGCAAGCTCTTTACAATGAAAGTTGAATTTACAAATGTAGAATTATGTACCAAAAAAAACTGCATTCAAAAATAAAACAATGTAAAACTCTAGAACCTACAATTCCACTCAGTCCTACTTCTTGTTCAGCCAATCGTTCAGACGAACAAGTTTGGTTACAATTTGCAGGAAATAATGCTGCCCACGTCTTGTTTACAATGTCACCTGAAAGTGAGAACACGTGTTTACATGGCACTGTTGTAGCTGGCATTGCAAGATATTTACATGCCGGATGCACTTAAGATTCATATGTCCCTTCATACTTCAACCACCATTCCAGAATATATGCGTCCATGCTGATGACGGATTCTGCTCGATAACGATTCAAAACAGAGCAGACCAATGCATGTTCATTTTCATCATCAGAGTCATATGCCCCAGCAGAAGATTAATTTTCTTTTTTGGTGGTTCAGGTTCCGCATCAGAGCGTTGCTCTTTTAAGACTTCTGAAAGCATGCTCCACAACTCGTCTCTCTCAGATTTTGGAAGGCACTTCAGATTCTTAAACCTTGAGTTGAGTGCTGTATCTATCCTTAGAAATCTCATATTGGTACCTTCTTTGCGTTTTACCAAATCTGCTGTGAAAGTGTTCTTAAAACGAACATGAGCTGGGTCATCATCCAAGACTGCTATAACATGAAATATGTTGCAGAATGCAGGTAAAACAGAAGAGGAGACATACAATTCTCCCCCAAGGAGTTCAGTCACAAATTTAATTTATGCACTATTTTTTAACGAGCATCATCAGCATGGAAGCATGTCCTCTGGAATGTTGACTGAAGCATGAAGGGGTTTATGAATGTTTTACATATATAAACCATAATACTTCAAGTCGCTGGCCTACAAAACGTGCACTGCAAACATCCCTCCCGTCTCACTTTCACGAGAATCATTGCTATACATAAAAACAGATATCTTCCATCATGTAAACAAACTGTTTGTCGTAGCAATTGGCCGAAACAGAAGTCGACTGAGTGGATTTGTTTTGTTTTTGAGTGCAGTTATGTAACAAAAAAAATCTACATTTGTAATTACACTGTTCACAACAAATAGGAGATTGCACTACAGTACTTGTATGAGGTGAATGAAAAATACTATTCTTTTGTTTATTATTTTGCAGCTGCAAATATTTGTAAGAAAAATAATAAAAAGCTGAGTCACGTACCACTTGTATCGTGTATATGATCAAATAGCAAATCAAGATAGAAAACTGAGAACACCATAAACAGTATATAAAAATTTCAATTTGTATCTATACAGTGTGATAACTCGCAATAATTGTTTTAATCACAGTTAATTTTTTGAGTTAATCGTGTGAGTTAACTGTGATAATCAATAGCCCTAATTCCCAACTGTCCTGCCAGCAGCTATAACTGGAT
The DNA here is from genome assembly GCF_003597395.2 of Chelonoidis abingdonii. Taxonomy (NCBI): domain Eukaryota; kingdom Metazoa; phylum Chordata; order Testudines; family Testudinidae; genus Chelonoidis; species Chelonoidis abingdonii. The sequence goes on from NC_133784.1 coordinate 21,722,943, forward strand.
CTGGGAGCAATTACCACACAGTGGGTGCCAATTAATTCTCTTATTAAAGGAAAAAGAAGTGGGGGAATTTAACAATAAAATACGAAGGGATGGGGTGTATAGGTGTTTGCAATAGACAATGAGGGGGTTTTATTGAACAGTGTAGGGAGTTCTAACAGTTGGTAAGTAAGTGGGGTTCGCACAATGGGATACAGTACAGTCAATAAGCAACTCAACTGTTATAAGGAACAATTCTAGATACAGTGTGAACTGCACAGACGTACCATAAAAGAAATGCAACATAAAATGCTAGCCTCTATATAAAGCATGGTTAACATAATCTAGATAGAATGTAATTAACATGTGCTTGGCCTATATATACAATGTATACACAATGGTATTAATTGTAATACAAAGTATCAAGCAATTATGGTGATAAGTGAAATTATGCAATGTAGAAAATTTACTGACTAATTTGTGAGGCTGGTGATAGCAAGAGTGACCTAAAAAGCTGGGTCAAGAACCGGGGTGTGTTGTGTGAGTGAATAATATAGTGGTGACAACTGATGAGAGGAGGGTGCGGCTGTGGAAGCAGCGAGACGACGGTAGAAGACCGCTAGACAGGAGGAAAGACTCGAGAAGATAGTTCAGAGAGCACACAGAGGGAGATATGAAGCAGGAAAACAGACAAGTTAACTACACGGGGAGAAACAGCAAGGGTTTGGAAAGGTATCGGTGGCAGCAAGGAAGAGACACGGAGAAGCACACAGGGGACGGAGATTGGAGCAGGGAAAAACAGACAAAGTTATAGTAGAGCGAGAGCAAGGAGCATAAACATTAATCTATCTAGACCTAGCAACTAGCAAACAACAAATAGTCACAATCTAGAAAATATAATAAGCAACTATACTGAGCAGCAAAGCAGCAAACTATAGTACAAGCAGTGAAACTTACAAGCTTTACAATCTATACGAGCAATAAAGAACAAGGCAGTGAAAACTACAAAGCATCAAGATCTTAACAAGAAACTACTAACTAATTAAACTAAAACAAAAACCTATGGTGCCCTCATGCTATGGGAAGTTTACAGAGGGCAGAGTGGTAATTTGCCCAGGATGGTGGTTGCAGCAGTGGGTACAGCTGCTAGCAGAGAGCCTGAAGCAAAGCCCACAGGAGCAGAGCTTAGCAGCGCACAAACTTACTTTAGCAAGCAAAAGTGCGCAAGTTTAGGAGAGGTTTAAGACACAGACCAAGGTTTAGCTTGATCTGTGTGCTGGGGAAGACAGAGCAGCAGCTAAAATAAGTAAATGAAAGTATAGAGAGATTCACGAGAGGGATCTACACCCAGAACAGCGAAGAAGCAGCGCAAGCAGCACAGCCAGAAAACATGGAAGGCTAGGTCGGTCCTCAATAATCAGGAGACTCTAGGCAGGGCAAGCATAATGTTCTTTGTGGGGGGGTCAAAAAATGGAATACGCTCAAAAAAACGAAGAGCGGAGAACGGCACCCCAAATCCTGGCTGATACAGACAGGCAGCAATGCAGAAACCTTCTGATCTTAGTTTAAAAATGTCTGTTTAAAGGCAACTCAGGCAGTTTCCCACAGGACTCTGATAGGCTCTCGTCGTCACAGGGGAGGAGAGGGGGCAGGAAAACTGTGGGTGAGCACAGAGACATGTCTGGGCAGAGTCCTGTGCAGTAGGTGACTCAAAAGCACATGAGGCCTATGACTCATGCCCAAGATCTTAAAAACACAATAGGTCTTGCAGCTCTGGACATTGCCTACCCTACACGGAGCCCAGGTTTAACAAGGTGATAACAGGACTAACTCTTTGAACAGGGCAGCGGTCCCACTTAGCACAAGTGGCCATCCCTTTGAGAAGGGCAATGGCTCTTGGTAAACAACTTTAAGGGGCCCTCCCTTTGAGAAGGGCAATGGCTCTTGGTAAACAACTTTAAGGGGCCCTCCCTTTGAGAAGGGCAGTGGCCCTGGTAAACAACTTAACAGCCAGGGAGGGGAGGCCACAGGAGAACAAAAACAAAATGGAGTATGGGGACAGCTGTAAGAAACAAAATGGAATAGGGGGATAGCTGTAATTTATTTTATAATTATAAAATGAGAAATGTAAGCAATTTTTCAGTAATGTGCTGTGATATTTCTGTATTTTTATGGCTGATTTTGTAAGCAAGTAGTTTTTAAATGAGGTGAAACTCAGGAGTACACCAGACAAATAAGACTTCTGAAAGGGGTACAGTAGTCTGGAAAGATTGAGAACCACTGAGTGACATCTGTTGTAAAAGTGTTCCTAAGTTGTTCTACCCTTTTTATCCAATTTAGCTACTCTCTTTGTGTCTGGCCACTTTTGGAAAAGAATCAGTCCCCACTTTGGGACAGTAACTCTAAGTTGTCTTCCCATCAAGAGCTGTGCTGGGCTAGGTACAGTAGCTGCTGTTGGGGTTGATCTGAAGCTCAGAAAAGCAAGGAATGGTTCTTCCTGTTGTAGGATTTTCTGGCTGTCTGTACAGCTCTCTGTCTCTCCATTCACTTGTGGGTAATGTGGGCTGCTAGTAATATGATCAAAATCATATTTTGTTCAGAATGACTTAAATTCTGCTGCAGTGAATTGTGGCCTGTTGTCCATCACTAGTTGTTCTCAAATACAGACGTGAGCAAAAGTGCACTTCAGTTTCTCAATAACACTGTGACATGTTATGTCTTTCAACTTTGTTATTTCTATATACCTGGAAAAATAGTCCATGACGACCAGGTAATGATGTCCTCTGACACTGCATAAATCTGCAGCTAATCTCTTCCAAGCTCTGTCTGGCAGAGGTGTTGTTTTTAAAGGTTCTTTGTGTTGTGTTGGTCTGTTAGTTCTGCATTGTTCACCACACTGACTGGTTGGCCAATTCATGGCAATTAGTTAATCCTTGATGTCCTTTATAGATGAGGTTCTAGGATTCTTCCTCTTGTTTCATTTGGAATAACAATTCAATTGCCTTTAATCAGAAGCCCATTTGACTCATTAATTGTCCTCACACTGGCCAGCCAGCCCTAATGGAGCTTAGAGCTTCCTGAAGTTATATATCTGTTAAGGTTTTTGCTTTTTGTAGCTGTTGTAGTCTCTTTCCTCATACTGGTCTGTATATATCCATGTACACCTTTACATCATCTTCAGGCTCACAGTCAGGTTGAGTGCGGTACTGCACTCTGTGATGGAGCATCTGCTTCTAAAAGAATTTCCCCAAAAACATATTTAGCAATTTGGTTAAATTATATTAATGTTATCAATAGATGCTGGCGTCTCAGCAGTGCTTGATCCAGGTCTTTTCCACTGATGAAAGTTGCAAGAGGTTTATGGTATGTTATCTGGCTGGACTGGATTCATTTACACCGGTATCTGTACGAGTTCTCATGTGCCCATACGCTTGCCAGGCACTCCTTTGCAATTAGTGCGTATCATTTTCCAGCTGAGTGTCCAAGAGCAAAATGCTTCCTCTCAGATCCATGTAGTTGCAACAAAACACCACCTAGGCCATAGCTGCTGTCATCCACGCTGACCATTGTGGGTTTGTTCACACAATAGTACTTGAGAACTGGAACTGTTGAGATAATTTATGTTACCTTTTTGAAGGCAATGTTTTGATTTGGCCCTCACATCTGCTTTTCCTCAAGCTTCAAAAAAGCCACGATCACGATCTGCAGTTCTACTGCTGCCGCTTCAGTCTTCAGCGGCAATTCGGCGGCTGGTCCTTCGCTCCGAGAGAGAGTGAGGGACCCACTGCCAAATTGCCGCCAAAGACCCAGACGTGCCGCCCCTCACTGTTGGCTGCCCCAAGCAGCTGCTTACTTGGCTAGTGCCTGGAGCTGGCCCTGCTTATGAGACGAGGCTGATGGAACTTGGATTATTTAGTCTGCAGAAGAGAAGAATGAGGGGGCATTTGATAGCTGCTTTCAACTACCTGAAAGAGGGTTCCAAAGAGAATGGATCTAGACTGTTCTCAGTAGTAGCAGATGACAGAACAAGAAAGAATGGTCTCAAGTTGCAGTGGGGGAAGTTTAGGTTGGATATTAGGAAAAACTTTTTCACTGGGAGGGTGGTGAAGCACTGGAATGGGTTACCTAGGGAGGTGGTGGAATCTCCTTCCTTAGAGGTTTTTAAGGTCAGGCTTGACAAAGCCCTGGCTGGGATGATTTAGTTGGGAATTGGTCCTGTTTTGAGCAGGAGGTTGGACTAGGTGACCTCCTGAGGTCTCTTGCAACCGCGATATTCTATGATTCTATGAAAGCAGCCTTGGGGAGGCTGTGCAGAACCCAGCTAATTAGCAGGGGGCTTAATGAGCCAGCCAATAGAGAGAAGGCTTAGTGGAGCAGCCAGTCAGGGCTAGGCTGGCCCATATAAGACAGACTGCTGAGCAAAACAGAGGCAGTATCTCCCTGGAGGTCAAGGGAGGAGGACTGGCTGCCTGGTAGGAGAGTTGGGAGAAACAGCACCACGGACAGAGGGGTGCTGTGCACGGTCAGGGGAGCAATAGGGAGCTCCAGTCTGAGGGCTGCCAAACTGAGGCCCTGATACAGGGGCGGGGAAGGTGCTAGGGCTGTGGGGAAGTGGCGCAGGGAAACAGATGGCAGAATAGGAGGAGGGGTCAGTATGTCGCTGCTGACTATGGGGTCCCTGGGTTGGGACCCAGAGTACCAGTTGGGCCTGGGTCCCCCCCACTCTCCCCGCCCCCCTAGTTGCCACTGAGGGGTGTGGCCAGTGCATGAACTGCATTTTCCCATTGAGACGAGTGGCTAGACCAGAGACTGCAGTTTGCCACCAAGGCAAATGGCCTGACTGACTGTCGGGTCCCCTGGGACTGGGGAGAGAACCAAGTGGGACACAGTGAGAGGGCTGTATCCAGAAGAGAATGGGGAACGATGTGGATCCTACAGGTGGAGGCAAGAGTGACGACGGGCGAGACACTATTAGATGAGGGCACTCTGGCAAAATGAGAGTTAATTCCCATGACAGCCAGTAGGAGGCTCTGTGGAGGTGAGTCCCGCCCCTTTAGTGAGAGGTTGAAGGTGATTAAGTCCCTTCTGAGATGACTGTAAAGTTGACTCAAGAGCTGACATCACAGTCCATAGTCTTGCCATGAATGTTCAATTTCACTATCTAGGCAGGCTCTCTCAGTCACATGATAGGTACCAGAAACAATGGCTCTTGATTGCCACACTACAGCAGTTGGGGGTTGACTCATATTGCAGATAACTAGCTGGAAAATACCTGTATTTTGTGAATGTGTGCCTTTGGTGAAACATATATCTGTTGGTCTATGACATTTTCCACACCTTGTGCATGTAGGCTGAAAGGCTTTGGGTTTTGCCTGAAATTTGTCACTTTTTATTTCAGGGGTCTTATGATGATTACTTTTAGCCTTCATGCTGTTTACTGCTCCTGAGCTAGTTTCAGATTTTTCAAGTTGCGCCTGTTTTTTGTTCTGACTAGTTTAGACAGCTCTGCTATCTGTATAGCTGTGTGTAGGGTTAAATCTGTCTTTAATTGGAGTTGCTGTAAAAGATTTTCATCTGTTAAACCAATAACCAGCCTGTCTCTGATATTTTCATGTCTTGCAGTTCCAAAATCACAGCTTTCAGCCAATGCATGTCGAACTATTATAAAACATTCAACATTTTCTCCTCGTTCTTGAATTCTCTGGTGAAAACATACTCTGTCATAACCCACATTCCTCTGAAGCAGTGGTCCCCAACCTTTCTGTGTGGTGGACGCCGGAAAACTAGCCACCGAGGAGTGTGGCCACCGGACAAGCAGCCGCCAAAATGCTGCCGAGAAGCGGCAAGGCCAAGAAGCATTGCCACTGAAATGCCGCCAAGAAGTAGCATCATCAAGAGGCTTCACTGCCGAAATGCCACCAAAAATCAGCAGCATTTTGGTGGTAACGCTTCTTGATGTTGTCGCTTCTTGGCAGCATTTCGGCAGCTGCTTGTCTGGTGGCCAGCAGGCGGGTACGCATAGATGCCCTGGTGGACGCCATGGCACCTGCGGGCATTGCATTGAGGACCCCTGCTCTGAGGCATAAAGAAAGCATCAAACACAGCCAGAACCCTTTCATAGTCCTTTTTGACTTGCTTCAGTAAAACCAAAAGATTTAAAGATATGTTCTGCCTGCTTCCCTATAGTAAAAATTAAAGAAGATACCTGAATATCTCCAGTTTCCTGGCAGCGCTTTGTAGCAATTAAAAGTCTTGCAAAATACTGCTTCCAGTCTCTTGTTGGTGAAGGTTTGTCAAAGCTGAAGTCCTCTTTAATCTAGTTAGTGTGGGCAACAGTAGTAGTGTAGGTATGGTGGCATGGGATAGCTGCCCCAGTACAAGGCCACTGGGCAGCCTGGGTATGTGTTCATGTGGCTAGTGTGTGCTGGAGTCCATGCCACTGCCTCTTCATTGCTAATTAGACTTGACCTTGGCAGGATTGGAGATGTTATCAGTGCAGGGTTGTCAGTGAGCCCTAGAATTCAGAGAAGACAGATGGCCTTTTGGAAAGAAACTGGATTGGTTGGGACTCAGGAGATATGTTGTCAATTCCCTGCTCTGCCACAGCCTTCCTGTGTAGGGTGACTAGATGTCCCAATTTTATGGGGACAGACCCAATATTTGGGTTTTTTTTTCTTATATAGGCTCCTATTACCTCCCAGCCCCATCTCGATTTTTCACACTTGCTATCTGGTACCTCTGTTCCTGTGTGACCTTGGGCAAATCACTTGAACCCTCTGTGCTTCAGGATAATATTTGTCTACTTAGGTTATAAATCCTTTTGGGATAGAAACTACATGTTTGTGCAGCACTTGGCACGAGGAGGCTCTCTGCTTTGTTGGAGCCATTAGGCACCACTACAATACAAAAAATAATTAGTGCTGGTTGGAAACCAGAATTTCCATTCCATGGGAAATTCCAACACTTCAAATTCTTTTTACATTCCAAATCAGAACAATAAGCCAAAATGTTGAGATTTCTCATGAAATGAAAGTTCTGACTTAAATTTGGGACCATTGAATGGTTTCATTCTGTCATTTTGCTTATTTTTTTTGTACTTACAATAGAATATTTTAGAAATGATGAGATGGATCCGAACACTAGAGCTGAAACAAAATGTTTGTAACCCTACTGAAACGAGAGAGTCCAAATGAATGATTTCAGTATTTTCCCACCAAAAATGTCATTGAAACTGGCTTGTTCCCATGAAACGTGTCATCTTGGATAAAACCACTTTTTTTTTTTTTTTTACGGAAAACTGTTCTTGTCAAACTTTCCGACCATCTCTAATAATTTGCTTCTGCTGTTGCTCCAACAGCACCTGAATCTGCTGACTTTCAGCCTCTGTGCAAGGCCCATCAGTTTTCTTGGCCCTTAGACTAAGGACTCTTGTTTAGGAGAGTGCCTGTTGTTGAAGCATTAGTACTGCTGGTTTAGGGTAATGTTTAATTACTGGCTCTTGCAGCCAGAACATGGCTGCTAAATTGATGGTGTTCTTAAGCTGCCAATTTGCCCAGAGGCACTGGAAGGGATATATGTCTTTATAAATCAAACCACTGAAATAAACGTACTCATCCAGCACGGTAGAAATACACAAATATTTACACGCTGTATACTCTCTGTGTAGCATGCAGCGCCAGCTCAGGCTTGGAAAAGCCATTCATCTTCCCAAGCTAGAAGATCATGTCGTAAAACACTCTTAACAAGAAAAGAATGGTGCCCTGGCCTAGCTAGAGCTCAGGTGCTCTCCTGCATGTGCTGTCTGTATACAACAATAATGATCCAAATGAGCTGCCACTTAGTTCTGATCAACATAAAACCACTGAAATTAAAGACTGAGGAGGCACAGAGTGTTGCCATAAATGTTTATGGCAACACTCTGTATCATCAGCTGTTGATTTTGACACTATGGAAATATGCAGTCAAAATAATGAGATTTGTCTGAAGCCATTGAACAGTTCCTGATGAGTAGTGAGAGAAATGCTAAACCATACTATGCAGTCCATAGTATGTGGCCATTCTTTTAAAAAAATTAAAGGAATTTGCTGCCATTATAAACCATAATAGCAAACCTGGAGTCAATATAAACCTCCAAGGTAAAATTGCAACCTAATAAAATGTACAATTCAGAGGATGCATTATAAAATCCCATGGGATCAAAGCGCAATAAATAACATTGCAGGCTCCAAACGCAGTGTGTAATTTGCTGGAAAGTTGACATCGTTTACAGTTTGTCTCAATATATTTTTCATTTGTTTATTCTTCTCTAAATTTTTCTTTGTTCAGTCAGAAAAGCAAGTCCAGGAACTTCCAAGGCTGCTTAGCTGTGGTGAGGCAACTCAAAATCATTAATAATGATAACGATCTTATATTCATAGACCCGAAGCATTTATAAATTGTTCCATCCATTACTGAAAGGCTGGCACTTTTGGGGGTGTAATACAGCTGCTGTGCTAACAGAAAACAGCTCTACACTACAGGTTTGGGCAGGAAATGAAGAAGTTTATAGAACCCAATTGAAACAGCTTAATTGTCTGTTGGGTTGGAAATATATAAGTCTATCAATGGCTACTAGCCAGGATGGTCAAGGATGGAACCCCATGCTCTGAGTGTCTCTAGCCTCTGTTTGCCAGAAGCTGGGATTAGACGATGGGATGCATCACTTGATGATTGCCTGTTCTTTTCATTCCCTCTAAAACACCTGGCATTGGCCACTGTCAGAAGACAGGATACTGAGCTAGATGGACCATTGGTCTGACTGAGTATAGCCGTTCTTATGTTCTTATGCGTAATGCTCTTCCACTTATCTGGTGGGAGGTTGAGAAGGAGACTTGAAGAACAATCTTAAAATAACAAAACAGTTGACAATTGAGGATCATCTGATGAATTTTTTTATATTGATCTGAAAGTTTAAGATACTGGATTTTATTTAAAGGATTTCCAGGCAAATTCTCTCTCTTTCTCTCGCTCTCTCTCTTCCTCCCCCCCCCGCCCCCAACTCCCAGAAAAATGATCCCAGTCAAATATTCCCATGCAGGAGCCTTTGATTGATGTGCATGCGAAGTGCTGGCTGGTTGGCTGTGCAGAATGGTTAGCATTAAAGCAACATTGATACTGCAAAAGACTTCCCACAAATTTTCCTCAGGTTTTAAAAACAAATTGACATTTGGCTGTGTTTATACCCTTACATCCCTCTTAAGCTGTTATGTAGGCAACACGGAATCCTGTCCTGCACTCCTTTCACCGCCCAAAACTCTCACTGAATTCAGGGGGAGTATTAGCTGCACAAAGGGATACATTTTTTATCGCAGCTAATCTATCATCGTTCAGTTTCATTAATATTGTAACAAACTGGCTAGTATTTTTTCTGCCCTCTGCTGAGTGGGATCAGAACTACTCAACAGAGTATCATTAACCGCATATGACTAAGAGCTAAGGAGACACTTCCTTTAGTTCAAGCGAAAAGAGGCTGTATTTCAGGGTCAAAGGACCGAGGCCCTGTCGCAACAGGTCATGAAATTCCCAGTAGCTGTAGTATGCATCATGGTGACACTCTGAAGTCCTAGGCAGCCATGGATTGGCTATGATATCAATGTAACATTCTATCTATTGGTCTCCCTGACTACGGTCTTCCTCCTCTGTAGCATTCTGAGCAGCTCACTTGTGAGGAGGAGGTGGCTATAAAGAGAGAACTATAATATGTCGCATCTATCTTTTTTTTTTTTTTTAAGAGTCTCTGAGGGATTTGGTGCAAACAGAAGCAACACTAAGCTGGCGCTACCTAGGCTGTGTTAGTTCAGGGGAAGGTGGGAGAGAAATCGCTCTGGGTTTCCTGCTGCACTGGAGGTTCTAGGAAAGAATATAAACTTGTGCTTTCTCTGTTCCTGCGACTTCATCAGACAAGTCAAATCTGAAGCAGCTTGACAAGATATTAGCAGCAGTAGATCTAACACTGCCTGCCCATCTGGTACTAATTTCAGGAACAGGATGCACTTGGTACCCAGTGAAGAGCAAGCACTCCCACGAAAAAGAGATGTGTAATGTAGAGACACTCGGTGCAGTTACGTTGCACAGATCACCTGGCACTTTGCAGAGTGCCCTAAACTAAAGAGTAAGGGGAGATTTAGAATTAAGAAATGTAGGAATGACACAAGATCCATGCAGACTGGTGATCAGGGCTGAGCTGGAGTGCTGTACTGGCATGGATTGGTTTAAAGGCTATGAAGAGGTGGATTGGGGACTGGAAGATGGACTTCTAGAGGCTATGTCTAAACAGTGGTACAGTGGGTCCAGGCTGGCTAGGATGTTGTGGGTGCAGGTCAGTTGCAGTTCTACCTGTGCTTAGATGTTTGGCTGCATTGGTGTGTTGTCCCTGTGTGCTGCCGCAGCTTTGCGCAGACAGCTGGCACAGTAGACCTCAAGCGAACCACTCAATGACCACAAGATCCGTTAAGGTACGAAGGCTCCAGGTCTTGTCAACAAAGCACGGTAATAGCTCATGGCAGACTCTACGAGGACACTAAGACGTGTGCCCGTGACAATGGATGTAGCTCAGTCAGTGGTGGGACTTTCCATTCCCCTTCGGCTGGACCAAGACACTCTCTCAGAGATACCTCTTTATACCCTAACACAAACAACTTACAAGTACTGCCCCTCTGACATAGTTAGTTATTGTCCCTGACTTGGTTAGTTGTTACCCATCTCCTTGTTCATGTTGGTTCAATTAAAACATTTCTATTCATTACACTGTTATCCTGACCCTTCTTAAAAGATAAGGTCAGTGTGTTCCTGTTATCCTTTGGGAAATATTTTTGTACCATCCTTAATATTGGAATGTTATGGTACCACTCTTCTGAAGTGTGTTTGCATGAGTACTCTGTGCCTAGCACTTCTTAAGAATGTATGTTTCTGCTATATCAGCTATGTACTTGCTAGATTCTGTGAACTTGCAAGCAGGCAGAGCCTGACATTTGCTCACTGCCGGAATTTTGCTAATTTTGCTTTATATCAGCAAAATTTGCCCACTACTTTAGCTCAGGCCTCATACCAGGTCTCTAATACAAAGGCTTACATCTCAGGCTCTCTTCCTACTATGCTATCCTACATCTACACTGAGGGTGCTACAGAGGTGTGGCACTAGAATATTTAACCCACAGTTCCTGGGATGACTCCTTCAGGGAAAGGCTTCTAGAATCCACTAGGCTTTCCAGGAGCCCTGTGAGTCAGTGGGGGAGGTAGTGGAACTTCCTGAAGTCACTTGCTGATGGCACCATTTCCTAGTCCTCCTCTCATAAGTGAGGCCAATGTTCTTGCTCATTTTTTCTGTGGGAGCTTTTGGAAAGCAGTCATGAGGCATCTAAATGGCTGTGATTCAGCAGAGGACAGTGTCCCAGCACTATTATGCCTTCAGAGAGCCAAAGGCTGAGCTGAGTGGTTGAGAGATCAGGAAGCGATGGTCATCACACCCACTGCTGCCTGCCTGGATGGATGGGTGGGTGCTGTACTGGTAGATAACCGAGTGGTTGAACTGCCACTTAGAGGACATTCTCTGACCAAACAGATGGGACAACTTGCTTCAGACGCCTTGGGTGAGCAGCAGTAGGTGCCGAACTTCAAAGCAAGGAAGGAGACTCTTCTGTATTGCTGTGATAATCTTGCCCTGACACTGCAACACCAGATCCTGAGGATAAGACCTCCCCTGGGCATTCTTTCCCATGTTAAAGAGGAAGGATGGCCCACGGGTTAGGACACTAGCCTGGGGCTTAGAAGGAAAACTGAGTTCTCTTCTGCTGCTGACTGCCTGTGCGACCTTGGTCAAGTTACTCTTAGTGCCTCAGTTTCCCATCTGGAAAATGGGTATTAAAGATTGAGGCATGCAGACAATAGAGTGTTGAGGGCCATATAAATACCTCAGATCTTGTGGAAGCAGGCTATCCTGGGTAGATACCAGTGAGTAAGGAGCTGAGTAAGGAAATGAGGGGCGCTGCTGTAGTAGAGGTTTTTGTAGGGCCATGCACTGTGGTTTGCAGGGACAGATGTTCAAGGCATCCAGTGTCCCAGATCAGTTAGGGATTGACTTATCTGGGGTAGCCAAATTATAAGGAAGTGCTAAGGGGACCCATGTGCCCATTCTGTGTTCTGCCCCCACACTTTCACCAGCAAGCCCTAGAATGCATTAACAGAAAAGGGTGCTAGCCAACTGTGTTGCAGGCCTGAGTGTCTCACCAAGGAAAATTTGTGAATGCGTGTGTGGGAGAAGCAGTCAAAGTGTATGATGTTACCAGCATAACACATTGGACTTCCTGTCAGAAGGAAAATGGGACCTCTGTACCTACTGAACAGCATGGACATTGAGGGATTTTATATCCCCATTCTGGTTCTGCAAGACCCTGCATATGTGCTCTGCCATTGCTAGCAATCTTCTCCTGACCACCCAAACCTGGAAAGTGACAGAGGCAGCAGGGCAGTGGAGTGTGCATTTGAGAGACAGCAGATCTGCATCTTACTTTCAATGTCTACTTGGCAGCTAATGATTATCAAATCCACCTGCTGCATTTTCACAACATATGTGAAGGTGAAGGGAAGGTTTCAACGAACAGCAGAGTGCTGAGGCACCTGGACCAGCATCAACCAAAACACACTCAGACAAGTGGTCATGGCTGTGAACATGCTGCACAAACTAGACGTTATGGGTGCCCTTGCATGCTTTGGTGTGACCCAGAAAAGTAACCCACCACTTACTTCATTATATATTAAAAGCAATGATGATGGGTGTGGTGTACTGAGGACTGTTGGAATTGCAAATTATCACATTAAGTGCATGTGTGGGGATTTCCTGGTACTGCTTGCAGGTTAGGGGGCTCTTTAGGGAAGTGTGAGATCAGAGTCAGGCTGGGAAGCCCCAGCTTAAACAAGGTGGGGTGAATTATTCCTCCCTTCCTTAGGGAGCAGCCTGCTTTGTCTCTTTCTGCTCTTGGTTAATGTATGTTCTGGATTCTAAGACTAAAAGTAGTGTTATGCTGACCTTGCAGCAAAAGTATTTGATATTTTTATCTAACATCTCTGTGTTTATGCTGTGACTGTAACAGGAAAGACTGCTGCAGGTGGTGCCCTGCCTGAAGAGGGTGGCAACTGAATAAAAACCTTTTGTCTTGGGTATCTGACCAGGGGCCTAGCTTGCAGACACAACATCCTTTATTAATCATCCAGCTCTCTTTAGTTTATATCCAGGAAGTTTATAGAGGAGTGAATGGCTGTGGGGTCAAGCTTTTCAGGTGGTAGAGTTGTACTTTCAATAGTTTTATGCTCTTGTGGTGAGGGCTGGGAGTTTATGGAGAGTGAACTGGTTGTACTGCTATTAAAGGACCATGATGTGCAGAGTGCACAGTCTTGTTTACAACCTCATGCTCCAGCTGCAATATGGAAAGTGTATGTACAAGGGCAATATAGATATTCTCTTGCAAGTGGATACAGTTCTGTGGGGGAAAGGGGTGTAGCTTGGGGAAAGATTGAGACAGCTAGAAAGTAGAGGGTAATCCTAGAACTTCAATCCTGACTGATACCATGGTATTGATATGGGCAGGAGCGGCACCAGAGTTTCTGGCGCCCTAGGCAGAATTCGGGGAACGGCATTTTGTGCACTCCCCACCAGGCACATGGGAGCTTCCGGTTCCACTCCCATTGTGCCACCGAAGAAGGACCCTCCACTGAAATGCCGCAGGTGACAGCGGCAGTCATTGAGCTGCTCAATTATCTGCCGCTGTTTTCCTCAGGACGTCAGCAGAAGGTCATTCTTCGATGGCGCGATGGGAGTGGAACCAGAAGCTCCCGTGCTCCCTGTGGGGAGTGCACAAAATGCCGCCCCCCGAATCCTGGCACCCCTAATGGAAGCGCTGGCCCTGGGTACAGGCAGAGTGGCAGGGTTTAAGTGTTGGGTTACACCAGTGGACAATTTTTCTTGTGCCTTTAAAGCCCTCAGTACATATTCCCCATTGGAACTGCCTTTTGTGTCTCCCTCTTGTTCCTTAACAAGCCCCTAGCAGGGTCCTAGGACCCAGGTTCTGAGTGCTCACTGACCCGAGTCAGACTGGTTAGTACATGACTCTTGGGGTGGGGGGTGAAAGTGCTCAATAGTTATTAAAAATTAGACTGTTTAAATGTTTCAGAATCCCTAGTTATGTCTGTAAAATCTTGCCTGTCAGTTAGGAGCCTAAGGGATTTAGAGGCCAATTCCCATTAAGGAGTTGGGTGCCTCTTTCTGAAGCTCCTTTGATGACTCTGGCCTTGAGATTCCTGGTTCTGCCACTGACTTGTTAGGCAAGTCACTTAAGCAAAAGCAATGATGCTAATTTGGGGATGGGGGGGGAACTTCGGTTTTAGTGAGCTAAACTGGGTCATCTGGAGGGGGTTGCAGGGGTTGAATTACCCGTGGCTCTCATTGGCATCACCGGGGCTGGCAGCTGTCAGGCGCCTAATGTTTGTGATGCTCTGAGCTTTGTCTAGTGAAAGTGCCACAGAAAGGCAAAGCCCTATGCTGAGGGAATGGAGCTCGGTGCTGGGGAGCATGAGGCGGGTCTGGTGGGTTTTGTTGTGTCCAGTAAGAGCAGCTGTGGTGGGAGTTGCAGAAAAAGAGAGATGGAAACAAAAGGCTTTTTTCCAATGGGTTTGTATTTAGAGTGGTGAGCCAGAGAGTGGAATGTCTTTTCTTCCTCCTAAAGTGCTTTCTTCAGTGCTGCCTTCCCTGCATGGGGCCTTGGTCAATAACATTCCCCACTCTGACCTCAGGGAAGGAGACTGGCCACTCGAGCTGCCGCTGAATGAAATTCCTCTCATCTTACCCCTTAAGCATCCGGAGAGTCTGGCCCCATTATGACTGGGCACAAAAGTCTGGGTCCACAGCCGAACAAAGGAACCGGGGAGGGGGGGTGAGAAAGTGCTGGTTGCCATGGCAATGCTGGCCAGGCCAGTTGTTTTTATCAGCATGGGGCCTGGGTTTTCTGCCTGAGTTACAGGAATCCAAGGCAATTTATTTCAGTCGGAGACAGAGGGGCTGGAGGAGAGCAGAGGGAGGGTGGGCAGGACTGGAGGAGGCTCTGGCTCTGCACTGGCATGGGGTATTTCCAGCAGGGCAGGTAAGGAGAGAGAGGCTGACTCAGCCAGAATGGGGATCCCAACATGGGATGTTCCAGTTACACACACACACACACACACACACACCCCGCAAAAAAATATTTTGAGTAGCTGCTCATCGTGGTGAGGAAAAAATGGCTGGCCCAGGTCCCAGATGGTTAGAGCATGGGAATGAAGCTTTAACAGGCCATGTCAACTCCCCTCTCACCCCCTGCCCATTATACTGCACCTGATCCCTCCCTGCCAACCCTCTCATACAACATATGCTTCTTCCTAGTCTCCCCCTGCACCACCTGCATGTGGCATCAGCTCTGTTCCTGCCCTTTACTTCCTCATTGATCTAGCCCCTGAACCCTCTTTTTCCCCTTTCCCTTGGGCATTCCAGAGTCCTGCTAATCTATTCCCACCCTCCACTGTGCCTTCCAGCCCTTCCTGACACCAGCCTGGGTCTTATCTGCAGAAAAGCAGATTAGGGGCTGTGACTTCCCCAGCTGGGACTTGGAAGTTGTGTTCAGTGAAGGGGAAAAGCTGGGGAGAAGTTGGAGGAAGAGGGCAGGGGCTTGGAGGAGCTGGGGCACTCTCTCAATACTTGTTGGTGGAATACAGACTTGCCCCTTATGTCTGGCTTTCTCAAGTGGCTGGCTGTCCACCCTGGAGGGTTTTTTTGCCTGACATCTTGCATCAGCACTTTGGAAGCTGAGACCTTTTCAGTCTCTTTGATTTTAAAACACACACACAGAGGACACAGACCCCCTGATGAATCAGAAAAGCACTTGCCCAAACAAAAAGCCAAATCTGCCTTCCAGAGACTCCTTAGCAGTGGTCACTGAGCTAGTGACAATTATTCTTGGGAGTAAGGGGCTGGGCTGAGCTGAGGAGGTTAATAACTTCTTGGGGAGAGAACCAGCTGTGGATTGAAGTGTGAGGGGCTCAGTTTAAGCTTGGGTAATACAAGGCATATGGCCATAGGACAGAGAAAATGCAGGGGATGAGCAATACATGCCCCTTCTGTTCACTGCTGCTATCCTCCCAGCTGAGCTTTACTCTGGTGTTTTGGTCTTGATTTATCCCCAGCACTCAGCGTGACCAAGTCTATATCACAAAGGCTCAGCTGGTTCTGGGCTCAGACAATCTGAATCTGTCAAGTTTGATCTGGTTTCTATTTGCAATTGTAAATTGGATCGGCTTTGCCATAGACTCCTCCCCCAATTGCAGCTTCACGCCCAACTGATGTCAATGGAAAGACTCCTGTAGATTTCAATGGGCTGTGTGGAGCATACAAACTAAATATGCTGCATACAAACGTGCACTCATGCATGCTCGTGGAACTAGGAAGGCACCAGCCTAACTTCCCTGTTAGATGAACGCAATGTGATTGATCACCCTTTGCAACTCCCTCCCTTGTTGGCAAGTTGTGTTGCTGAATTGTAACTTCTTCAGGGTAGACATCATTTCTCTGTAAGGGGCTTAGCGCACTGTTGATTTTAAGTGGAGATTTTAGCCCCGGTGACAAGGCCATATTCCAGTCTGGGTAACTACATTTGGCCTCTCTAAATTCTCCTGCAATTCCAAGCAGATGCAGTTCCCTTCACTCCCTATCCTAAAAATGTCCAAAGAGCTGTTTGATGGTGGTGAAGCTGAATGGCAGCTGCATTTCCCACCCTCATCCCCAGAGGGGGTACATTTCATTGGTGAGTGAATGATCCCTCCACCATGTTGTGCTACCTGACTGATTTCAGTGGTACTGTGCAGCTAGCATGACCAGATATTCTGATATTAGGGGCTTTGTCTTATATATGCAACTATATTTTCCCCCTCTCCCCTCCCCCCCAAAAGTGTCCCAATTGTTTACATTCACTATCTGGTCACCGTATGTGCTGGTGTAAATGAAGGTAAAATTTGTCCAAGTCTCTAAAGTCTATTTGGAACCTGCTGGACGAAGAATGTCTCTCCAACACACTGTCAAAAGAACAGTAAAGTTGCAAAGTGAGGCAGTGAAAGTTAGGAAATGCCAAAATTAAGGTTCCTTGCACAACCTTATTTCAGCCCCCAGTTGTGGGAGGAGGGTGCATTATTGTCACATACTATTTCTTTTTGCCACAGGACCCCAGCTTTATTCCATGCATAGAATGGACCTGCTCTCGAAATGAATCAAAGTTACATAGTGAAGCACGCTGTTATATGTAGGAGGCCCTGCTTCATTTGTTGCAGAAGCAGGAAGGTATGTAGTGAATGAGGCAGTGGATTCCAAGAAGAGAAAGGATGGACTTAGTCCCAGTCCCCGCCCCAACCCCTCACTAGCTTCCAGTCCCAGTCTCTCACTTCCCTTTCCTTGTCCCTACTCCTGCCTGCTGGTCTGGCTCCTGTCTCGTCTGCATCTGACTCAAATGACTTCCTCCTCCACTCTGCCTGGGCTTAGAAGGGGTGTCATGAATACACGAGAGATGGGCTCCCTGCTCTCCTTTCTGGCTCCTAGTCCTGGAGCACAGCAGCCCAGATCGGCATTTCCAGAGAAAGGCCTGCTTAGCCCTGAGCTGAGCCATGCTCAATGTGGGCTGAAATTTTGGGGAACTAGCTGTCAAAATCCAAGAAGTCTCTACTGTGCATGTGCAACCTGCAATTTTTCAAAGGCTTACAACGTGGCCAAATGTGGGCTGATTTTCTCTGGAATGGCAAAAGACACATCCCAGACCCAAAGGCCCAACCCCCCTGTTAAATTTCAAGTCATTGTTCCAAAGTATGGAGATGCTAGAACTTTTTAAATAAAAGGCTGCAAGAATTTAACATGGGCAAAACCATATATTTTCCTCTAGCCTTGTTCTCAGAAATGGCTGAACTGTTTTGGATTTTTTTTTACACAGAGAAAAAAATTAGCTTGAGGCAGACACCCTCCATGAAAAATGTCAGCCTAGACAATTCAAGCTTGGCAAAGTTATAAGCGACTGAAAAGAGGAGCTTATAATGGGAGGTGTACGGCAACCTTAATAATAGGTGGTGCTTGCAGCCCTGCCTATAATATGTATTATTAATAATTAAAACAGAAAGGATTTGCATTCCTTATACTACTTTAGGTGTCAGAGATGCTATCAGCTGTAACAGAGGAAGTACAAGACTATGATCTTGATTGAGTTTTTCCAGGTAGATGAAGGAAGAACTGGCTTTTAAATATGATTTCAAAATGCTAGGTCACTTTTACGTCTGCAATATACATTTGACTTGATCCTGTAAGCAGCTTAATATTGTGAATATTCCTGTTGATTGTGAAAATGGCCAATTTACCAAATTTTGCAGAAAGCAGTATTTCAGATGGCCAGAATACAAAATAACAAGAGCTTTCGCTAAATTATCTTTGCCAATTTGTTATATCTCTTCTGCATTACTATATCATCGTGCTATCTTCCATTGTCCCTATATATTTATCACCGTATGGCCAAGGCATGTTAACATGCATTATCATTTCCTAGCTATGTAATGTTGTATTATCAAATCCAATCTGTTTTATGCTCTATCTAGGCAATGATACCCTGCTGTGAGACGCAACATGGTATTACAACTTGTGTATGTTATGCTGTGCACTTTCTCATGTCTCAGACTGGGTCCCATGATCTAACATCTTAATCATAGGACCGGAAGGGACCTCAAGAGGTCATCTTGTTTAGTCCAGTCCCCTGCACTCATGGCAGGACTAAGTATTACCTAGACCATCCCTGACAGGTGTTTGTCTAATCTGCTCTTAAAAATCTCCAATTAGGGAGATTCCACAACCTCCCTGGACAATTTATTCTAGTGCTTAACCACCCTGACAGTTAGGAAGTTTTTCCTAACTCTGCTACAACACGCCTTAGCTTCAAGTTAAGCCCATTGCTTTCTTGTGCTTAGCCTTGGAGTCTGTCATCTACGTGTCTGTGTGTATTGGTGTTACAGGCAGCAGTCAGCACTGCAGCGCTACCCTGACATCTTGGTGGTGGAATTTAGGGAGTGTGGAAAGAATTTTCAAGAATTTAGAAGAGGTGGAAAGTTTGCATTGGCATCCACTCCCGCACTTAGCATAAGCCCACAGGAGACTGGGATGGTTTTTTAACAGCTCTGGGAATCCCCAATTTCTTTGTGATTTGGGGCAAGTAGGAAATAAAGGTTTGTCACCTTATTATGTGAATGCGGAAGCTGTGGGACTGCTTTGTCCAGAGATGACATCAACCTCAGTGGGTGGACTTGCAAACATGGGACATCGGTTCCAAAACCCCAATGAATTGCAGGAGGTTGGCATTGGTATAAGCTTTCTTTTGAAGGTCTGGAACACCAATTGCACAATCCTCCCTTTCCCAATGTTAAAGAGTAGAGCTAATTTGATTCCCTTAGGGAGTCCATCTAGAGACTGTGAGCTGAATTATGTTGGGCCAATGGTGCACACAGTAGCAGGCTCCCCTCCTAAGAGTGAAATCACTGAGTGCTGTGTTAACCGTGGGGGAGCCTGAAAGACTATTGCTCACGCAGCTGCAGAGTGGCAGGCAGTTTGCAGTGTGGGGTATTGGAAAGGCCAAGGGCCCCATGAAATAGGAGTGAAGTGAAGTGTTTGCATGGACAGCTGGAGGAGCAGGCAGCACCAGTTGGTGTGGTGGAGCAGGTTGTGGTTGAGGCTGCAGCAGAAACTCCACTGGCAGAGGTGGGAGCAGTTGGGCCCTGGCCTATGTAAGGTGCCCCTTAACATCCTGTGTGGGACTCCCGCCCCCCCCCCGATTCTCCACCAGGCTGCGGGGTAACAACTCTGCAAATAGAAATTCTTGAATTTCTGGGGTGGCACTGACCAGAGACTTTTGGTTGTTTGGACTTAAGACCCCTAAGGGAAAGGACATTTGCCAAAATGTACTTGAGACATGGGTTTGTTTATGGTTTGTGTTATAATCCTGTTTGTGGTGTTTCCCCAATTGGTATGCCGCATTGTTTCCTTCCTATTAAAAGGTATTTTGCTACACCAGCACTCCGTGCTTGGACCGAGGGGAAGTATTCCCTCCTAGAGGGCCAGGAGCGGTCGTGCGTATGTAAGTGTCCCAGGTCACTGGGTGGGGGCTCGAGCCGGTTATGCATGGTGTTATTAAAACAGAACCCCTGGATACTGAACCCAGCCCTTGTTGCTGCCAACTCAGAGGGGCAGAAGGGTTACATATATATATGTGTGTGTGTGTATGTATGTATGCCCATGAGTGGATACATGTCAGCATCTGCATGGATGTGTGTGTTTGTAGACATGCACATGTGTGTGAGTTTTTAAGGACCCAGGGACAAGAACCCAGGTCTGCAGAGCCTAGGGCAGTTGATAGTCACACAATGCTACTGGAAGGCCCTATAGAGGCACAACCTGAGAGCACTGTGGAGAATAGGTGCCATAGGACATACCACCTGTGAGACCTAGAGTGACAGTACCCTGTGACCCTCTGATTGGCCAAGTGTCCCTAATTAACTCCAGGAAGTTGTCTAGTAACCATGCAGACCTCAGTCTGCTACAGTGCCAGACTTTGCCTTGTCTCCTGATTTCTGGACCCTGACTCTGGCCTGACTCTGACCCAGATTCCTGCCTCTTGATTCTAGCCTGGTACTGCTTCTGATCTCCAGTCTCTGACCCTGGCCCGACCCTGACTCTTGTTTATGGGACCAGGCCTTGTGATTCTTCCAACACCTGCCCAGTGACTCCCATTCCTGGTGGGCAGACCTTAGCCCCGCTGTGACAGCTAGACCAGACTGCCTATGCCCAATCCCTTATAGTGAGTCTCTGTGGGTAATTGTGTGCATGTAAGCACATAGGCACGTGTAATGGGCACAAGCATACAAGTGAAATGTATGTGCCTTGGTCTCACGTTGCTTCTTACTGGGAGAAGATGGGTTTGCCTCTAACCTTCAGGAGTCTGGGCCTGTTTGGTTGCCATGGCAGCCTGATCATCCAGATTAACCAGCACCAGGTCTGGAATCTCTGCAGATCACAAGGGCACAGTGATGCCCCATGAGGCAGCAGAACAATAAAAGCCTTATCTTTCTTCTCCGTGCCTTGAATCAAGAGGAAAAGACAGTGGCAGCAGCAGGGCCTGGATTACGGTATTTGTTGCCATTTCCTGTTACCAACAATTATGAGAGAGCATCATTAGTTTCCCGGGCAACGTGTTTTGTATCGGTGGCTTTTCAAGGGCCTCTTGCATTGGGGTCTTTACTGAGGACCCTATTTTTTCCCCCTTTGTCTGTTAGAACTATTGCTCTGTCTGATCCACTCAACACACCCTTCTCTGCATCTCAGTCCTGCCCTCCGGTGGTTCACAGGAAGGCAGGCTTTTAACCCTCTCTTTCATGCTACCTGCTTTGACCTTTGGGCTAAAACAGCAGTTGAAATCCTCCTCATCCCTGTTGACCCATCGGCCAACACCAGGTGCTTCTGGAAACCATGAAAAAGGAAGGTTGAGAAGGTGCAGTGAGGCAGCTCAGGGGTGGACTGAAGACCAGGGATGGCAGCCCTTTTGAAGTGAGCTTGACAGTTGGAAACATGACTAAAAAAAGCCCATTCCTTCCCCATGTACTGGTGTCTAGGTCTGACCCTCCTCTAACTGACACTGGAGTGACTCCACTGAACTCCATGGCCATTCAACAGTGTGCATCAGAACTGGGTCTTGCAGACATAGAAGCCTCATCTGCTTATTCTACTGGCTCAGGCAAGGCTTCATGTCCGTAAACCCTCTGCAGCCTGTTCAGCTTTGGGTACTTCTACATTGCAGCTGGAAGGTGTAATTCCTAGCTCAGGTAGACAGACATGCACTAACTCTGGACAAGCTAGCTTGCCAAAAATAGCCATGTGGCTGTGACAGCACAGACAGTGGCTTTGGCTAGCTGCTCAAGAGCAACCCCCTCTGAGGTTCTCACATGGCTAGCCCAAACTATGTCCACACTGCTTGGACAGGTACATTTACCTGAGCTGTAAATTAGACATACCTTTAGAAAGCAGTAACTGGGTTCTATCTTGTACCATGGTGCAATAACATGAGCGGACAATGTCCCACAAGCCCTGTTCAAAGAACACAGCCTAGCCCCAGGAAAAGCACGGACAACCTGGTGGACTATCTAAATGTTAGAGCTTGGTGTTTTGGGAACTAGAAAAAAGCTGACAGTAGCGGTGTGTGGGTGAAGTTGAACAAAGCTGAATATTTCAAGGGACTTATTGAGTGAAATTCTCTGGTCTGTATTGTACAGTAGGTTCAAGGAGATAGCCCTCATGGTCCCTTCAGGCGTTAAAATCTATGAAGCTGTGTGTTTGTTTTTTGTGGGTTTCGTTTTGCTGCAGAGTTTCCAATGCTGGGGCCAGAATCATGTGCAATCTCATTGTGTGGCTGTGCTTTGCCATCCAGCAAACGAGAGCAGAGCTTAAGTCTGTTAGTTACTCCTGGAAGCAATAGCCTGTGAAAACAAAGGCACAAAAACTACTAATGCCAGCATGCATCCCTGCTAATTACCCCCTGGGATTTTCCCAGTGCCCTTTCTCTCATAGCTTATTTCTGTAATGGGGGAGGAAACTGAGCAGGGAATCTGATATTTTGGTCCTACCCCAAGAGATACAAATAAACATTCCAAATAGGATCTAAAAGAAAAGGCGGAGGGGAGGGGGAGATGGAGGTGGATCTATTATTCATGAAGGAGATAATACTACAACAGTCATCTTGAATGGCCCCAGACCGTTCAGTGTAATGTTACTATAGTGACGCTGGCTAGGGATGGCCAACTCTGTGTCCTGTTAAGAGACAGCTGCATAACATAGAGTGATCAAGAAAGCCATAAGCCTTGCACACACACCCCCGCCCTTCAGTGTGGAGAAGAGCAAAATAGGGCAGAACCTTCCCACCCCCACCCCCCACCCCCAGTATTTGGGAGGGTGCAGTTGTGCTTCCAGGGCATGCTCCCCTTTGACTCCTTTACAGGCCACAACCAAGATCTGTGGGGTTGGGAGGGGCATTGCAGGACAGGGAGGGGCAGGTGCTGGATATGGTCTACTGCCCTTGGCACAGCATGGATTTCTCAGCTGCCTGCTTCTGGAGAAGAGGGGGTGGGATGTAGGCATGAGCACCAGTGGCAGCTCAGGTCCAAAGGAAGCTATGCTGCTCAGCTAGTGAGAACCCCGAAAGCCACTTGGAGGGGCTGTCCTTCCACCAGAATAGAGGATCCATGTGTTTCTATGTTGATATGTGGGATCCTTAGAGTTTTACAACTTGTCTCCTCCTTCCTCTGTGTCAGTCAGACTTCCTTCCCCTAAAGGGGTGATTGTGATTTTAAGTTCCTGAACTCCACAGTATGAAGACCATTTGCAACCCTCCCAAAGATGGAAATGGAGGATGGCTCCAATGTGAGCTTGTAACTATGGCTCACCTATGACACTTTCTAGCTGCCTTTTCATGGATGATTTTTATTCTGTCTTCCAGGCAGGGTTCTTTCTCTTCTTTGCTGCTTTGTCTCTTTCCTTTAGTCATAAGCCTCCTACTTAGCAAGCTGATTTCAGTGTGTTTTGTGGTGCTGGATGGGTGAGCAGTGGTCATTACTATGCTTTATGCAGCTGCATAATGCCAAGTGGTATAACACGGAGGCTACTGCATAGCAGCTCTCCTGGGGAATCGGAGGTTTCAGGGCACTTGGGGTTATGACTGTGAGTGCTGATTTGGCTATACACTGTTCGAGGCTATTCCCACAGCATACTGTGGCATTCTTTCTAAGGGATGGGGGTGCGGATAGCTGGGAGAATAAGGACACAGTGAAGAAGTGGGAGCTTACAGAGAGACTTAATTGGAGAGAGCTGTAGAATTTGTGGATCTTGCTTTCCTTAGTGTGTTACTTGTAATAGTCTCTTTATTAGTGTTGCCTAAATTGTGCCTAATTTATTAGATTAGCTAAACTCTTACTTCTGTTTGCAGATTGTCACTGTTGTTTGTCTGTATTACAATTTCAGTGGCTGTGGGTGTGTGTAGTGTGTGTGGAAAATGGCTCATTTTGTTGAAAACAATATGAATCCACAAAATGTATCAATGCGAGGGGATTTCTAGAGGAGAGAGACCCAAATCAGAAAGGTCAGATTTTCAGTCCTATAACTAGACATTTTAGCAGAATTTCATTTTGTGAAAATGTTTGAATGGTTTTGTTACCACGTAGAAAGTTGTTGCGAAACTGAATTGTTGTCCTCTGGTCAACTTTAAAATATAAAATACAACCCCTGAGAAAACAGTCCCTGCCCCAAAGAGTTCACAATCTTAGTCTAAGATGAAAGAGAACAAGTAGATCAACCAAAGAGATGGAGGAGATGTGATGGGGCATCCATCCCACATTGGTAAAGAAGGGGTTAATAGAGCCCTGGGGAGGCTGTGTGGGAAGCAGCCAATAGGAGAGGGGCTGTGAGGAACAGCCAGTCAGGACCCAGCAGGTCCATATAAATGGGAGCTGCAGGGCGCATTAGGTCAGTTACTGCAGGGAGCTCCAGGGAGAGAACTGGGTTCCTAGAGGGCTGCAAGAGGGTAACGCCCATTGACTTCATTAGACTTGAAAGGTCTAACCACTGCTGCTTTAGGGTGACAGTCACTTTGCTCTTGTGAGGCAAAGTGGTGATAACGGACCCAAAAGCCAGTGAGGACAGCTTACTAGCCCTGAGGGGCAAGAGTCTGGTCTTGCTAATTTAGCAGACTTAGCTATTCTCCTCCCTCCCCCCCCCCCCACCCCATTACCACCTGTGGATAATATGGAACTCTGGAACTTTGGGTGAGAGAAAAGCAGACAGTGACATGATACTTCATAGGACTCCTAGCTAGATTGTCAGATAGGGGTACAGAAGAGCACAGCTTCTGCTTAATCCTAGGCATATATCCCAAGTTAGCTGTGGCATCCCTCTTTAGCATTGCACAAGCATCACCCAAAACACATGGCCAAATGACGAACCATGGAAAGTACAATGCCTGGGTTATCTCCCTTTAAGGAAAATGGTGCCCAAACTCACCTGAGTTGGGAAATGGGATTGAGCTTCCTTTCCTTGCACTGTCTGGTGGCTGCTGAGTCTGGCCTGAAATGCTTCGACAGCTAATTGTGACTTGTCACTTACTTTAGCTTGAGTGAGGTGTGTGTGTGGGGGGGAGGGGATGTGTTACAGAAGATGTCAGCATAACAAATATCTCCTCAATATATCAGCTGGCACCAGGGCTTCTTGGTGACAGCATGTTTGCCTGAGTTCAGATTGCCTTGTTGTCCTCTCCAAGGAGCACTGCTTGGCTTGGAAAACTTTAAAGACAAAATGTGACAGACCAAAATCAATCAATCATTAAATAAATTGTCTGTCTCGTTCCTGGGATTCTGCAGTTTATTAACTCAGCACTGATGAAAAATAGCTGAATGCTTAGTAGCTTCATGAGCCTAATTATGATAAACAGCCCCATTGCTGTTAATATCCGGCCATTAATTCCGAGATGGAGCTGCGGAAAATGTCAGGAATGGAAATGTCAGCTCTCTAAGAGGACCTGGCAGCTGCTGAAGTGGGGACTGTAGCATCAACACATGGAGGGGGAAGGGGTGAGCCAGAAATCAGCATGATGATTATATATGGTAGGAATTTACAATTATTTGACTTGATTTCCCATTCCTTTCCTATAAAGTGCACTTCCTGCAAGCCCATGGCTAGGGTTTACTTCAAATCTTGGTTCATGTGCTATTCCTTGCATTGAAACAAATGAGCTTGCAGCCACTGGGTGCGTATTACACGCTCCTTCCAGCGAGGAAAGCTCATCTTGAGTTTCCGAAGTCCCTCAGCTTCAAAACCCCATATGGACTGCTATTTGTAATGCTGCACTTTGGTGAGGGTCACAGATAGTGGAGAGCAAACCTGTGACTTCTGCATCTTAAAGAATGAATCTCTACTGTCTGAGTTGAGTCCATAATTCTGTGGCCAGGTCTACACTGCGACTTTAAATCGGTTTAATGGCTGATATACCAATTTAACGCTGTATCCGTTCACACGATGTCGTCATTAATATCGAGTTAAACGGCTCCTTAAATCGATTTCGGAACTCCTCCCAAAGGAGAGGAGTAGCGCTAAATTCGATAGCGATAACTCGGATTAGGGTTCGTGTGGACGGAAATCGACGTTATTGGCCTCCGGGCGGCATCCCAGAGTGCAGCACTGACCGCTCTGGACAGCAATCT
>NC_133784.1:21750099-21813586 GCF_003597395.2 Chelonoidis abingdonii
CCCACTGTGGACGCGCTAAACCGATTTTATTAGATCTGTTTTGTAATATCGGTTTAAGCTAATTCGAAATAATCGTGCAGTGTAGACGTACCCTGTGTCTCAGCCACCACTAGAGCACTACACAGAATGAGTGTGCATTACATAAACTTGTCACAACTCTTTAACACAACAGCAACCAGAGTCTGGTATCCACTGAATCCTGCATCTATCTCCCTGATGTATTTTGTCCAGAGCTCCAGGAAGGATGGCCTTTGACAGGCATTCCTCACATTCTTGTGAACCAATGACAGCTACTGCATGCAGCCATATAATGGGGGAGGGACAAAAAGGATTTGTTTCTTTGTAATATGGTTGCACCCCGGGGCTGCACTGTCGGGTGCTGTGCATGCATGCACACAAACACACCTGACAGTCCCTGCTCCAAATTCATGTTTATTCCTTTCAATTTCATATTGTAAACACTGTTACAATAAGCCTCATTTGTACAATAGCCAGATAGAATGTTGTACAAAATTCCGTTTATTGCATGCTTCCCTCGAATATTATCCTATCATTTGTGTGAATGTTTCAAAGGGGAAGTTCACCAGAAGATTCACTACTGAGTAAGCAGGAAGGAATTCCAAATATGCAAATAAATGATGGGGGAAAATAGGGATATTGACGATCCAGCATGGCTTATAATAGAAAGCCAAGCTGGGAGTTGGTGCAATAAATCAAGTGATGAACAAGTAGCAGGAAGACACACTTGGGTGACAGGGTCCAATCTATATATAGAACCTAGAGCTGCATCATGCTACATGAGTCAAAAATTCAGATGTTGGCACGGCTATGTCATATTCCCCTGGAATGTTGGGATGTTTCTGCAGTTCAAGGCCAAAGCTGGCTGTCCCTAGTGACAAATAGTCAGGGCCGGCTTTAGGAACGGGGGTGGGGCCTGATTTGAATACCCGATGGCAGTCCGGGTCTTCGACGGCACTTCAGCAGCGGGTCCTTCACTTGGTCCAGGTCTTCCACGGCACTGCAGGACCCGCCGCCGAAATGCCGCTGAAGACCTGGAGCGAGTGAAGGACCTGCTGCTGAAGACCCGGACCGCTGCCAGGTGAGTAAAAATAAATAATGAGGCACTCTTCTTTAGGGTGCGAGGCCCTCTTAGGCGCAGGGCCTGATGTGGGGGAATCGGCCTAAAGCCGGCCCTGCGAATAATAGCTCTGTTAAGGTTCCAGAACTGGTTCTGGGTGTCTCTGATTTGAATGCTGGTCTGTTCTGTATCTTGGGCCAGATCTTCAGCTGGCGTAGATGGGTATAGTTCCAGTCAACCAGGGGAGGATCTGGTCCCTTGCATTTAGGTAGCCACATTTGAATTATAGGACTGCTTGAGTCCTAATAAGGCAATACATTTCCCTAGCAGCTACTGTTAAGATGTTATTCGGTATTTTAAAGGGCATGGATGGCATTTCCTAGAAGAAAAAAATCATCTTGTGCATCGTATTCTGCAGGCTGATGTGGGAATAAGCATGGACCTTCTTGGAATTGGGGGCAGTGCCAAAAAATGCAACCTTGTTGATCAGATCCTTTCCAGCAAAGACTGAGGGCATTTGATTCCACAGTTAGCCAGATTTTGTGACTCTGATCTGCATTGTACCTAACCTCATGAATAATACCACGGATGGTGAGCACTACTCAGTGAGAGTAAGGGTATTGCAGTTGGCCTTTTGTTTAATGATCACTGGTGACTAGAAGCACGAATAGTTTCAAGAAGGTGGAAAACTGTCTGGAGGACAGTTTCTATGGGACTCTAGAATTCTAATTCCCCTGTCTTTTTTTAGGTGCAGTGACTTGTCTGTGCATCATCTGGGACTGTATAAAATTTGTCCTTTTATGCTGGGACTTTCAAGGGAGCTAGGTGCCCAATTACCATTGAATTTCTCCTTGCCTCTAATACTTCTCAATTCAGTTTGCAATGTGGACATCAGCAGATGTCTGTTCCCAGCTGCAGCCACCTTGAGGAGGTCTGAAAATCTGACTCTTCTAGTTTTCTTGGTCTATTATCTGAAAGAACTGCTCTAGGTGTGATGACCTGTCCTGTTCACCGTCTGTGGCATTGTGGTAGAGATTGAGGTAAAGTCTCCGCTCTGTTTAGTTGACAAGCCCATCTTTACAATTTCATTGTGATTGCAGTTTTAGCATGAAAGTTGCATTGGAAAATGTAGTTAAAGAGGTTTGTTCCATTGGTTTATTTTACAAGGGACAAAACAAAATGGGTAGGCTCACCACTGCATTCTGGCTGCTCGATATTGCTCCAACAAAACAAAAGACCCATCGGCTAATTTTAACTGGCTGGTTTATGGCTGCTTTGTATCCTCAGAGCAGTTGAAAGCAGCTGGAACATAAAAGGGAATCTGGACTAGTATTTCCTTCCCAAATTCAAACAAGAACCTAAAGGGGTCCTCACTGGAGTGAGTGTGTGCGTGTGTGACTCATACAAAGTCAAAATTGACATAGCCTTGACTTTCACCATTTCTAGATGACTCTTCCTGGTGATTTTGTATTTTAAGATCTGATTTAAGATATGATGTATTGTTAGGGTGTTAAATGAACATGTGGCGTTTACTCTAGATTAATGCCGTGCCTTGTGTGTGGGAACACATCTAGGCATAGAGACGGCAATCTAGATCCTGATTCTCCAGTGGCTTTGCACCTACCTCATGTGTTCATTTACACCCTCCGCAGAAGGAATGGTGTGTGCCCACTTTCCCTAGGATGACACAAAGCAGCAGAAAATCCAGCTCTTGATATCCCACCTTGTCTTTGAAGTCCATGGGAGTCGGACATTTTTATATTGTAACTTTATTTTACATTTTTAGGAAGGACATTGTTAAAATTCGCTGGCAGTTTCAGGAATCTGTGAGTGGTGATGGCTTTCAGAAATATCCACTACTTCAGTGTCCTTCTACTGTGAGCGGCACGTATGGGCCTGATGCGCTTCTGCCAGAGAACAGAAGTCAGTGGGGAATTGAGGCCTCTAGATTTTACACTTAAGAGAATGAAGCCCTTTATACAGGGCCAGCTCTACAGTTTTTGCTGCCCCAAGCAGCACACCGAATTGCCGCTGCGGACAGTGGGGGCAATCCGTGTGCCATTAGGGTGGCAGGCGCGTTTCCGTGGCAGCGGCAATTCGGAGGCAGCTTCTATGTTTAGCTGAAGCCGCCGTGGAAACACGAATTGCCGTCACCATGGAAACACGCCTGCCGCCCTAAGGGCACACGGACTGCCCCTGCTGACCGCGGCGGCAATTCGGCGTGCTGCTTGGGGGCAAAACAACAGGGACTGCCACCCTTGCAGATTGCTGCCCCAAGCACCAGCTTGGAATGCTGGTGCCTGGAGCAGGCCCTGCCTTTATATGCTGATGGTGAGCAGTAATTTGTACAGTATCCACTTTCGGTTTAAATTTGTATGCTTGTTTTGTGCATTTCTCCTCCAAGACTTGGGTTCAAATGCCGACATCCTATTAAAACTGGCTTAATGGTTCTTAAACAGGACTCTAAGGTTCCAGGCTAATGCAGAAATCTTAGCTCTGTTACAGGCTGTGGGCCTGGATTCTGATACCCTATCTCGTGCTTGCACCCTTAGCCTGAAAATCATCTCATTGGAGCCAATGAGGTCATTCACAGGGCTGTAGCTGTACAATCTGCCTGAGTCAGGGGCAGTGCATAGGTGTGACCGATTGGGTCTGCTTCCTGTTTTTCTCCCCACTTTGCTCTGTGGGCGATAATCTGCTCCAGTCCTTTTGCTGGCACAGACTGCTTCCCTGCCTCCTCTGCATAGGCTGTATTGGGATGGAGCCAAGACTGTATTTGCATCGAGTCCACTGGCATTGATCCCATGTGGAGGTTTGGTAATATTGGTGGCCCGTAGAGGGGAGTAAAAGGATGCTGACTTCCCAGTATAGGCATGCAGCCAGGCTAACCAGTAAGACCAAGGTAAGGTTCTCCTCAATGCTTGTGTAGGGTCTTAAGAACAATGCAGCATCCTGTCTAAATATCATCAGCCCCAGACAGGGAGGGAGCAGGAGAAAGAACTGCTATAGGAAACGCTATGCTAACATTCCCTCCCGAGCCCAGCTGGAGCTGCTGTTTCATGCTCGCATCAGAGATCCCAGCTGCAGTGGGATGACGTGAGAACAATAGTGCATAGACACATAAACAGCCATTGTGATGGCTACTGTCCGCTGCCAACCACCCAAGCTTTGTGTGACTCTTATGTACCCATCTAGACCTAACCCTCCTCTGGTTCAGCCATCCTGCACCAAAACAGCATCCTAGGGAAACTGGGCAGCCGCTGAAGACTGTGGCAAGCAATCTCCCCTTGGGGCATCAGGCTTTGCCTCTTTCAAAGGAGAGTGGAGAATAGGAGCAGTCAATAAACACAGACTTTGTGCACGGTGTGTCATGCACCCGTCTGGTCTCTGTTATGGCTCGATAGCTTCTTGAAAGCCTAAAAGTTTAACCAGCTGGGCTTTCATCTTCTGACTCATTGAAACATTTCATATCAACCCTTGAAATCAACCTGCTGTGCATTTATTTTCTCCTGTTGCTGAAGCCAAAGCTAGATCACCTGGGCTCGCCATTGGGAATACTCAACCAAGGTTTACCTCCCCAGCCTCTTTCCACCTTTCAGTAAGATTTGAGTTCCAACTACTGGGCAAGGTAGAAGGGATATATAAACACAATCAACACTCGCCATTGTGCCTCCTTTCTAATAAGGCACAAAGCCTGGGGTAACCAGCGGGCACACACAGCTGGGACTTTCCTAAACAGCTGCTGCTTTGGTGAGGGTATGGAGCAGCTGAGTTCTGGGTGCATCAGCTTTTGTGACCTTTCTGCTCCTGGGGAGTTGATTATCAAGCTGCTGCATGAGAGGTGTGTGTTGCTGGACGGGAGCCTGTGAGGCTGCTATGCCTCTTGCCTCTGGGACCACTCTCCGCAGCTCCCATTTCACTCAGCCTAACCCTGTTTGCAGTGCAGTTGTAGCAGTGTTGGCCTCCAGGATATTCCAGAGACAAGATGGGTAAGATAATATCTTTTATTGGACCAGCTTCTGTTGGACGAGCTCTTATGTAGCTCAAAAAGGACAGAAGTTGGTCCAATAAAAGATATTACCTCCCCCACCTAGTCTCTACCTAACCATAACGTTTTCTTGCTTACAAATTTTTGGAATGCACCAATGCTTCCCTCACTGACTTAACCATCCAGTATCTGCTGGCTTTTTACAGAGCCCGGCTCCACCGGCATCCTCTTAATGCTTGTGACAGCTATGGAATCCTGCATTCATTGTGTGAGCTCTGCTGCCCCCATGAGGCCAGATTCTCTGCCCCAGTGCTCTAATAGAAGCCCCTGTCCCCAAGAGCCAAAAACATCTGAACTGTTGCAAGGTCAGATGTTTCCAGCAGAATTTGTGTCCACACTAGTGCAGTCTGCATATAGCACTCCTTCTAGCCATTGCTGCAGCTGTGTATTATGGCACCTGTCACTTAAATTCCAGGTACAAGTCTCTAAGCAGCTGAATTGCACGGTAGCAAGTTGCACATGCCAGCAGCATCAACTGCCCATGTGGCCAAAACTAACAGTGGTATGTAGGGGTGAAGGCATTTCTGCTACAGTACAGTGGAAGGCTCTAGCACTAGGAGCAACATTCAGACCTTCTGCCTCCAGCCATCTACACATCATCTCTTCTACGCTATGCACTTTGATCTAACCTCATCTTTCTTCCTGCATGTTCCTCTCTATTCTTCCATCATTCCCTTCCCTTCTCCCATTTTTTATCCTATTTCCCTTCTATCTGCCCCGCCACACTCCAAAAATCCATGGAATGAACAAAACTGGTAGCAATTTCATCCTAATAATTTGTTTACATGGGTTATCACTTTCTGCCCATTTTAGAGTGCAAGTTCTTTGGGGAAGTAGCCACATTTTTCTATGAGTGGGTACAGCTCCTAGCACATGGAGGCTCTGATCCTCCTTGGAGCCTTTGAACACTACTACAGCATAAATTATAATGGCTGGTGCATATAGATAGACAGACAGACCGACCTTATAGAACTGGAAGGGAACCTGAAAGGTCATTGAGTCCAGCCCCCTGCCTTCACTAGCAGGGCCAAGTACTGATTTTGCCCCAGATCCTTAAGTGGCCCCGCTCAAGAATTCTCACAACCCTGGGTTTAGCAGGCCAATGCTTAAACCACTGAGCTATCCCTCCCCCCGTGCATGTTCCGTGCATTACAGTTGTAAAACTTATACCTGTTTAAAGCCTACACAATTGTATTGCAGAGATGAACCTATTACAGAGGTAATATAAACTGAAGGAAGAGAGGGATTCTATGCAATAAAGGGCACAACTCTGAGATCAATTAATCAATCACATACCTTTGCTGCTTCAGCTGCTCTTTGCCCATGACTCCATTTCAGTGAGCTTTATACTAAATTTCCAAATCCCTTCATCAAGTTCAAGCAGCCCCCCCCCTTTTTTTTAAATCAACCTGCCTCCAAAGTGTTTCTTCCTTCCTAGATTTTAAGCCCAGAAGGAGCCATTATGATTATCTAGTGCAACCATAACACAGGTTAGAAAATTTCACCCAGCAATTCCTGCATCAAACCCATAATTTATGGCTGAGCAAGAGCATAGTTTTCAGAAAGGCATCTAGTATTTGCTTATTTAAAGGTTTCTTTCCCTCCCTGCTCTGCAGCCTAGCATAGATTCTCCCCCACCCTCAAAATAGCACTGACCTGAGGCACAGGATGGGCAATAATGTGACCTGAATCAATAACAGCTTTTCTTCCTTACTTATGTTACAGTAGCTCCCAGAGGCTCCAGTATAAGGAAGCCCCCCTTGTGCTAGACACTGCACAAACTCCTATTGAGAGACAGCCCCTGCCCTACCTAGCTTACAGTCTAAGGAGAAACCAGGCAGTGGGGTATGCATTAATCCCATTCCTAGGGTCACCTTGTGCCAGCACAAGGACTAGAACCCAGATCTCCAGTGTGCCAATTCAGTGCCAGTCACAAATGGATGGCCCAGAAGTAGCCTTGAGGGGAAGCTATGAAAGCAGTGGCTGTGGGACTCCCTTAACCCAGCCCCTAGGCACTACAGCTGCTGGGTGCACTAAGTACCCTTCCCTGCCTTCCAGGCCAGTAGGCTGCTGCACTGACCACCAAGTAGCCTCCCGTGCGGCAAGAGAGGCCAACTTCCGGGTTGGAATGGGACGTTCTAGCCTGCAGCTTCATCCCACTCTCCTCCTCTTCCACACTCCCCCTCCCCTTCAGGCTGTGCGTGGACGCAACCAAATTCACTAATGGGGGGACGGCGCAATGCACATTGAAATGCCATACAAACGGGGAGTGAGGGGGAGTCTGACCTGTGGGGGCAGAAATAGTCCTTGTAGGAACGAACCACTGAATTTAGGGGTGTTAATATTTCACCGGCGGGGTGTGGGGAGAGTTGAACCCCCTCCCTGCTGGAATGGTTTTATCCCCTAGCAACAGACTCAGGAGTCTGAGGCTTGACGACGAGGCTATTCCACAGCACGGGAGGGGGAAGCCGGGCAGGCTGGTGCGTACTCTCTCCTCTGCCCCCGGCTGGCCTAAGAGTCGGGGCGTGGGGAGGCCCGGAGGACAGCCCATGGTTCAGCCCGAGGGTGGGGGGCACCACCTTAACAGGGCCTAGGGTAACCAGACCACGAGTGTGAAGAATCGGGATGAGGGGTGGGGGCGGAATAGGAGCCTATGTAAGAAAAAGACCCAAAAATCAGGACTGTCCCTGTGAAATCGAGACAGCTGGTCACCCTAACGTGGCCTGGCTGAGGTCCCAGCATGCAATGCTCTGGCCGCCCATAGGGGGCACCCCAGGCCTAGGCACAAGACCCTTCCTGGGAATTGCTAAGGGTGTTGCTCATGCCCCTCAAAGGGGACGTGCTGGCCTGCCCCGTAGCTGGGGTTCCCAACTGAGATTGGCAGTATTTCTGGAGAGTTCATCACATGACATAATCTTTTAATTCCAGAAGACTTTGGGACAATCCTGGAGGGTTGGCAACAGTAGCCACAGCACCACCTTGGTCTAGGGAGCCCAGGAGGGTGGCTCTCTGCGTGGGGCCATGCTCTGCTGTACAGGTGGCGGGAGCCATGGTCTGCCCCATTTTGCTGCCCATGGCCTTCTGGCAAGTTGTTGCTGTGGCCCCCAGGAGGAGCTGGGGCATCCTACGATAGGGGTTGCACGTCCACACCCCATGGGCCTAGGTGTTGCTGAGGTGGCCTTTAGGGTTGGAGGAAGTGGGTCAAAGTTTGAAAATGTCAGTGAATTATTTGTCATTGCTGAAAAGGGTTGAAATTGTTTCACAACTTCTTGTTGCTTTTTGGCCAAGTGTGGGACTCAGAGCCAGCCCACACCCAGATGCTGCTAGCTGTAGGAATCAGAACCACACCACCCCTGGATGCTACTGGATGTGGGAGTTGAATCCCCCACCCCATCATTCCTGGATACTTCTAGAGGACTCCTATCTGCCTACCCCGCACATGTCCATCCCTCTCCACATTCAAGCAACCACTGAAAACATTCATTTTCAGAGGAGGGTGTTTTTACTAATCTCTGCCCCCTCATGAGGCCCCCTTCCCCTTTTGGTAATGATGGCAATTTGACCCTTTTTTTGTATTCTTGATGTCACATGTATTATGATGTATTAGGGCCCAATCGAATGCTTATTGAAATCAAAGATCAGATCCTTAATACCTAATATTGTATTTTAATTGGTTTTGCAGTATTCATAAACATCTAGGCGATGGAGTGAAGGGATTGCACTTTATGAATGAAAATAGTATTGTCAGTGGCACTGTCTGAACACTTTAATAGCTTTTGTTACAAGGAACATCGAAGGCTGGTATAACTAAAGAAAATTAGCCAACTATTTTCTCTATTCTTTGTCTGATTTCTTTGTGAATTTTTGGCAACACTTTGTTTATAGTCAGTTTCACTGTTTCCCCTGGGTAGTCAATGTCCTTTGTTGTTTGTGTGGGTCTTTTCTTTAGCAACAGAGAGGGAAAATACATTTGGAAAAAAAACAGGAAAATGGGATTGTAAAACCACCATCATTGTCAGGGGGATAGTGGATTGCGTAGTACTTGAAACTATTTTTAACTCTGTTTTTGGAAACCACCAGATTCAAGTAGATTGAAGTTTAAAGGCATATGTAGGTTGCTCGTCACTATATTGAACTCATGTTTTATGGCATATATTAAGGCATGAAACAATTCCCATGTATTTATTATCAGAAACTGTGGTGAGTGGGGTATTAGGAATGCATATATAGATTGTTTTGAGAAAGATGAATACTAGTTTTCTACCTATCTATCTTTCTTTCTGATTTTGCCCTTTTAACTTCTTGTTGTTGGGATTGATTTTTTTTTAAGTACTTTTCTTTGTCTGTTACAACCACTGAAGCATTTTTGAACCTCATTTTTTTTAAAATGATGGTTTTTTTAGTTGGTTTGATTGAAATCTTGGATCAAAGAATTGAAGAGGAGGCAGGAGATCAAAAGCTCATACCACTCTAAGAAAAATGTGTGGGAGTTTGACTTCTTGGATATGTAAAAACTGGATTTACGGAGAAATTGTAATTATAGTTTTGCTATCCTGCTATACACACTGTAGCTAATGTTGTGTCAGCAGTTCTATTATAATATGATCTCATTTTTCAGTCTCATTTAACCACTTTATAGATATCAATATATGAAAGTGTATGTATGTATTTGTGTGTGTATATTGTATTCTATTGTTTAATAGTGTGATTAATCACGATTAATTTTTTTAATCACTTGACAGTGATTGTTAATCACTACACACACATGCACATATAGCTATACGTACACTCAGATGCATATACGTATATATATACACACACACACAAAGATATAGATAGAGACAATACACACACAGATACAGATATATATACACTCAGAAATATATACACACAGATATAGATATAGATACATACACACAGATATAGATATATATACATATAGATATAGATACACACACATACACAGACAAATCTATAGCTATACACACACACATAGTATAGATACACACAGATATAGATAGATACACACACAGGTATAGATAGAGATATAGACAGATACACACACACACAAAGATATATGGATGTAAATATACACATAGATATAGATATATGTAGATACACAGATATAGATACACACACACATATATAGAAAGATACACATATGCACATATATACAGATATGCATGCATATATATACACACACACAGATATAGATAGATACACACACACACATGGATATACATGCACACAGATATAGATATACATACACAGATATAGATATGTAACTCAGAGAGAGATACATACACACATGTATGTACACACAGAGATATAGGCATATACACACACACATAGATATATAAATATAGAGACATACACACACACATAGATATATATACACATGCATACAGATACAGATATAGATACACACACACATCACACACAGACAGATATAGATGTGTAACCCACACAGAAATATATTTATACACATACACACGTATGTACACACACATATAGATATAAACATACACACAGACATACACACACATAGATATAGATATATATACACACATATATACACATACATACAGATATAGATAGATACACAAGCACATCACACACAAACAGCTATAGATATATATATGTGTATGCGTGTGTATATATATACACACACACACAGATACATATATATATATATGTTTATATACACAAACATATATACACACACTGAGATACACGCACATATAGCTATAGATACACACACAGAGATATAGATACATATATATATATACATATTTATATACACACACATATAGCTATAGATACACACACAGAGGTACAGATATATAGATTAGATACACAGATATAGATACACAAGAGATATAGATACACAGATATAGATATATATATAAATACAGACACCCACATATACATAGATACAGATATATATACATACATACACACACACACACACAGATACAGAGAGAGAGAGATATATATACACATACACACACACAGATACAGATATATATACACAGAGAGAGAGAGAGACACACACACACACACACACGCACAGATATAGATATATAGATAGTTTTTGGAGAGTATTGGAAACAACTTCCTGGTGCTACTATGGAGAAACCAACTAGGGGCCATTCTCCTCTTGTCCTGCTGCTTACAAACAGGGGAGAATTGGTAGGGGAAGTAGAAGTGGGTGGCAATCTGGGCAGCAGTGACCATGAGATGGTTGAGTTCAGGGTCCTCAGAAAAGGAAGAAAGGAGAGTAGCAAAATACGGACCCTGGACTTCCGAAAAGCAGACTTTGACTCCCATAGGGATCTGATGAGCAACGTCCCCTAAGGGGAAAAGGAGTCCAGGAAAGCTGGCTTTATTTTAAAGAAGCTTTATTGAAGCTTTATTGAAGCTTGGTTTATTGAAACAAACCATCTCGATGTGCAGAAAGAATAGCAAATATGGCAGGCGACTAGCTTGGCTTAACAGTGAAATCTTAGGTGAGCTTAAACACAAAAAGGAAGCTTAAAAGGAGTGGAAACTTGGTCATATGACTAGGGAGGAGTATAAAAATATTGCTTGAGCATGCAGGGTTGTAATCATGAAACTCGGGTGGAGGGGTACTTGTAAGCCACGGGATTAAATGAACACGTGGTCCGGAAAGGGTACCTGGAATAGGGACTTGGGACCAGTGACGAGCACTGGACGCAGCCAGGAGCATTTTTCCCACTAGACCATAGTTGTACTGGGGTCCAGACAGGCGATGGGCCCAATTGTAAATGGCATTATCACGTTGCAGTACAGTGAACCCCACATGGTGTTCTGTAATGAACAGATTGATGTTGAGGGGTTCTTGGGAATTAAAACGGGCGAGGGAGGGGGTAGAGGCGAACCAAGTAGCTAGCTTCTCTAAGCTTTGTTGTGCTGGTGCATTCCATACCTCTCGGGAGCGTTTAGAAGAGAGAGAGCTCTGTAGGATTTCTAGGTTAGAAATTAATTGCGCCGGGATATATTGGCGGTGATAATTAAGGAGACCTAGTAGCTGCTGGAGCTCTCGTTTATTTTTTGGAGGGGCTTCTGTCCAAGGGTCTAATACTTACTGGCTGGGCTTGTGTGTGAGTTGTGGGAGTGAATGGAGTCCCAAGAATGAGAATTGCTGGCGCCTGCAGGTGGCTCTTTGTTTGTTAATTTGCCACCCATCTGCTTCTAATGCATCTTATTTGGGTGGTACTTTGAACTGCTTGTGATTGGGCCACAAATGACAATGTCATCTCATAGGCTAACACGGACACATTCCTTAGGGGTTTTATTTTGTAATGTGATATTGAGATGAGACGATGCAAGTGCAGGGGATTACAGAACCCCTGTGGGCAGACTCTCATTATATTGGACGCCCTTAAAAGCAAATTAAGATTCCTTGTGTGTCTTGGAGTGGGATTTGATAAAACATTCTTTTAAATCAAGAGTGCATGCCCACTGATTACTTTCATCGCTTAGTTGCCCTGTATTTCTGGATGGTGACAGAGCTGGAAAATGCGATAGGCTTTACACGGCTGTTAGTTTGTCGATAGTCAATGACCAAGCGATATTAGAGGGGTCGCCGGGCTTGGGAATACCCCAACCCGCGGACAGAAAGGTGGATGCAATAACCCTTTCGATCTTTTTCTTCTAGAAGCTGAGTAGCAAAGTTTAATAAGGGGAACCCTTCAGGTTTGTGGGATAGGGAAATTTCCAGTGCTGAGAATTAACTATTCGGGGTATAGGGGAATAGGGGGATCGCCTATGGTTATAGGGAGGGCTTGCAGAATTTGTATATGCAGTTTAAATTTTCTAATATCTGAGACACCTAGCAGATTTTTTTGATCCTAACAAGGCTTTATTTTTCTTACGTATTTGCCATGGGTAATTAACCCAAACCACGGATTTTTCTTGTACTGCATTGAGGCTGAACAAACATAAGGAGCCAGTAGACAGGGGAACGTTGGGCTCAATATGCTAACTTGAGCTCCAGTGTCTAATAAAAAGGAGGTGGGGTGTCACGTTAACTAAAAGGTGGCGTATGGGCTCATCGGTGGGATCTTTGATTTGGGCCGGGCAGCATCCGGCCCTATTCGTTTTTTGACTTAACATAGTCCTCCCAATTTTTCCAGCCCAGCTGTTCGGCTCTTTTACTTTTTGCTCGTTGTGTGACATTTTACGCAGGGCGTCTTGGGATCCTTTGTTAAGAAGGAGCCATCGTGCCCGTTCAGCTTAGTTCGCTCCGGATATGTTTGGGGATTAACTGACTTTTGAGAGGTTTTTTGTGGTGCATCAACGGGAGGACAATAGGCGGGGTGGAGGGAACAGCTTAATTTTACTAACCGCTTCAAATAACGTTAAGATGGGTCTGCGAACGGCCGCATGTAAATGCAGCATGGCGCCAGTTCAGCTCCAGGGGCAGCTTCTAATGCTAAATCAACTGCCTCTGCTGAGACTGGAATTTGGGTGGGATCATTAACTGTAAAAGGTGTGGCCCCCATTGCTGTTGAACCGTTAAATTAAGTGGATTTTGTAGCGGATCCACAGGGCTATGGATGCTCCTGCGATTGCCCATATTAAATCGTGTGGAGTAAACTAGGCTCCGGGGGAGATATATAACCTTAAAACTGCCTTGCATTGCTAAATGGCAGCGGCCGGAGTGGTAAGTGGCCAAAACGATTATTTAATAAAGCATGACCCGGGAAGCCCGTGCCCATTGGCTGTCTGGCTAAGATGCCCCTCCTCGCCGGTCCACTAATTCTGCTCCTGTTCTAAGGCTAGCCGCCCGACCCAAACCATGGTGGCTCATCGGGTGTTCGTTGTGTTTCCTTTAAAAACTCTTTAAGTTCGGCTTAGTACGTGTTCGCAGTTCAGTAACCTGCGTGGTGTTGCCTGTTGTGCGTCTATTTTAGTTTTAGTTATCGCAATAGGCAAAGCTCTGCTACATTTCAGATTCAAAACTCTGGGCTGTTGGCAGAGCTGGACCCGA
This sequence comes from Chelonoidis abingdonii, assembly GCF_003597395.2. Classification (NCBI taxonomy): domain Eukaryota; kingdom Metazoa; phylum Chordata; order Testudines; family Testudinidae; genus Chelonoidis; species Chelonoidis abingdonii. The sequence continues at coordinate 21,764,242 of NC_133784.1, forward strand.
GGAGTTATAGGGCTTCATACGGGGGTGGCAACATTTTTGAGGGGACTTGGGGGAAGGTAGTGATGGGCTCTACCTTTCCGTCTTTCTCCTTATTATTATCTTTAGGAGATCCTGGGGCTGCCTGTTTGGCAGCAAACATTGTGCCCCGTGGAGGACAGAGCACAGATCGAGGGCCTTACACACATGACCAAACAGGACGGTGGAAACATCCTCAGATTTATATTCTCGGGTCCCAATTTTTTGGTTTTCTTAACTAAATTTAATTCTTTCTATTTGGCATAATAATTTGTGTGCCGGATTCATTAGTACTACCCGAGGTGGGAATCAATTTGGAAACGGTGCTCCGGATTTTTTAACAATGGCGGCTACATTCTCTCCAAAGCTGAGAGGATCTGCAGCACCGAGGTTCTCCACAGCCTCCGTGCACTGAGCTGCAGGGAAACGGCTGGCTGACACCTAAAGCTCGGGTGGCCACGGAGAGGCACTGTATCTGCCAGGGTTAATGGTCAGTATAGCCTTTTGAGTTTTTTCCCGAGCAAGGAACAGATCCATTCCATTACTGGATCAGTCGAATTTTGCTAGTAAAAGGTGAAACTGCAAATGTTGGAACTGTTCAGTTTCATTGTCTGCGCGGTCTGCAGCTGCCACGGGCATGGCCCAACTCCCTTGCATCCTGTTCGTGACGCCATGTAGATTGCCCACGTATTTGCAGGGCAAAAAATGCAGGCCTGTTATACAGGCTGCACGTGGCAACGGACTATATAGGTAAGAGATGCAAGGAAGTAGTGGGTCACGAGACAACTGCAGACACACACACACACTAAAATAATCAATTTAAGATTTTTATTGGGGATAGTTACAAGGGGTAAGGAGCAGCTTATGTTAGTAATGGGTTAAAAAACTAAAACACACAAGAACTAAAATATCTACTACAAATATTTAAAACAAGATGCAGCATTTAGTAATAACTGATACTTACAAATACAAACCAACACATACGACCGGCAAAGTAGAGCTCTTTTGAAACACGTGAGCTGAGAGAGAGGCTTCGAGGTGATCAGGCTCGGTTACGGTACACACGGATACACGGGATACGGCCGTTTTCTCCTCTCTTGCCTGCACATGGCAGGGCAACCCTAAAATACCACTATGACATCACAGAAAGTGTCATAGTGGACAGACCCCAAAACCTGTTGTGTTGTCGCTCTGATTGCACAAGCAATGGTTTACACCAAATAGGGGATAGCAGGTGCAAAAGTCTGGCTTCGCCCCAAAAGGTGAGGTAATGCATATTGTCGTAGAATGGGCATTCAACTGAATGACAAAAGAAGAGGCCAGGCAATACGGTATGCGGCAAGTGATACAGGATGCAGACAGGAAACCATTTCACAATCAGTGAAGGCCAACACAGCTGGAGTGCAGCTAGCAAGGGATTGCGAAGTGGTAACTAGAAGGTTTCTACAGGTAATTTAGCAACAAGAAGAAAGAAGAAGAAACAAAGAAGAAAGAAGAAGTGGGACCGCTAAACTGAGATGGAAGGAGGTTAAGTGATCTGGACTGGCCACAATTCTAAATAAATACGTTGCCTCAGTCTTATAGGCTATGAAGAGCTTAGGGATAATGGAAGGATGAAAATGGGTATGAGGATATGGCGGTAGATATTACAGACGTAGTAAGCCAACTCGAACGCTTAATGGGCAAATCGTAGGGGATAATGTCATCCAAGATATTTAAGGAACTTGGCACATGAAATTGCAAGCCATTAGCAGATTTTAAATCAGTAAACTGAGGGTTGTACATACGACTGGAGAATTGCTAAATTAGTCCTATTTTTAGACAGGGGAAAACTTGATCTGAGCAACTATGACTGTTATGTTGACATCTTTAGTATGTAATGTATTGGAAAAAATTTTGAAGCGGAGTGTTAGACGTTGAGGTCAATGGTAATTGGGAACAATACAACTGTTTTATAAACGGTAGATCATGCCAACCAACTATCTCCTTCTTTGAGAAGGTACAGATTTTTTAGACAAGGAAGGCTATCTAATTACTTCGATTTCGTGAGGCATTTGATCGTCTTCACATTGAGAATTATAGTTAATTGAAAAGATGGGGATCCATATGAAAATGAAATGGTGATAGGAACTGGTAAAGGAACTACAACGGTTGTACTGAAAATAGTAACTGTCAGGCTGGAAGGAGGTTAACTAGTGGTTCCTCAGGAACAGTTTTGGACATTTATTTAACTTTTTATTACTGACCTTGGCACAAAAGCGGGAATGTGCTAATAAAGTTCGCGGATACACAAAGCTGGGAGGTATTGCTAAACAAGGAAGGACCAGGATTATTATTGGAGAATCTGGATGACTTGTAAGCTGGAGTAATTGATAGGATGGAATTTAATAGTGAAAAGTGCAAGGTCATGTAGATATTACTAACAGTATTTAGTTATAAATTGAGGACAATCAATGAGTTAACAGAGGGCGAGACTCGAGTATTGTTTGAATCAGGATTACTTGAGCCGCCAATTTGATATGGACGTTTGACAAGGCTAATCACGTTGTTAGGAGCATCAGGCAAGGGTATTCAGCAAGATAAGATGGTTATAGCTTATATAAGCACTGTGAGACCTCATCTGGGATACTGTGTACAGTTTGGCTCCATGCTTTATAGAGATGATTCACTGGAACAGGTTCCGAGATGGCTATCGGATTTGACCGAGGATTGGAAACTTCTTACGCAAGAGAGACTCAAAGCTTGCTTTGTTTGTCCTAACCAAGTAAGTAGGTGGGATATGATTTCTTTATACATATCTCAGAGGCATTATATCAGGGGAGAGACTTTTTAGTGTAGTACCAATGTGGAACTAGAACAAAATGGTATAAATGACTAGAACGTTTAGCTTAGAATTAGATAAGTTTTAACCATTTAGAGGATGTGAAGTTCTGAGACAAGCTCAAGGTTAGTGGGCAAGACATATCTGGGCTTTAAGACATAGCTTATAGTTATATGAGGAGTAGATGGCGTCGCTATTTTGGCAATTAATTTAGCAATTGAATTTTTTATTCAGAGGTACGTCTGCCAGTGGTCTTGATGGATGTTCTGATGGGTTTAGTTCTACGATAGGAGAATTTTATTCTGGATGCTGGCTGATGCTTCTTGCACATGTCAGGTTAAGTGTTTGATTATTTCAGGTCAGGAAGGAATTTTCCTCCAGGGCAGATTGGCAGAGGCCCTGGAGGTTTTTCGCCTTCCTCTGCAGCATGGAGCACGGGTCACTAGCTGGAGGATTCTCTGCAGCTTGAGGTCTTCAAACCACAATTTGAGGACTTCAGTAACTCAGATATAGGTTAGGGGTTTATTATAGAAGTGGATGGGTGAGATTCTGTGGCCTGCATTGTGCAGGAGGTCACACTAGATGATCATAATGGTCTCTTCTGACCTTAAAGTCTATGAGTCTAACAAGAAAAAGATCAGGGAAAGTGTGGAACTCTTAATGAATGAGGGAGGCAACCTAGTGACAGATGATGTGGAAAAAACTGAAGTACTCAATGCTTTTTTTTTTTTGCCTCTGTCTTTGCAGACAGGGTCAGCTCCCACACTGCTGTCCTGGACAACACAGTATGCGGAGGAGGTGAACAGCCCTCAGTGGTGAAAGAACAGGTTGAGGACTATTTAGAAAAGCTGGACATGCACAAGTTAATGGGTCCAGATCTAATGCAGCTGAGAGTGCTGAGGGCATTGGCAGATGTGATTGCAGAGCCATTGACCATTATCTTTGAAAAATCATAGCAATCAGGGGAGGTCCCGGATAGCTGGAAAAAGGCTAAACATATGATAAATGGAAGAGGTTCTCAGATACTCTACCTCTCAGCCTCCTAACTGAGGCAAATGAGGAGCAAGGGGTCGAAAGGTATACTACCTCCCTCAATCTCTGCTTTTTGGATCCTGTTTCTCAAGAGTTGCCCTGCTGCTTCTCACAGCTCTCAAACATAGCTGCAATGTGAAACTGACATTATTCTGGACAACTTCCTTGCTTCCAAAAGAGTTCTGAATGCTGTAAATGAAGCTGACCCTAGTCTTGTTAATTTCATTCTAGGGCTGCTGCAGCTTAGGCAATGAAGCCATCTCTATGCAGACTCAGCAAGTTACACTCAATTAATGTTTAGAAAAAGATTTTATTTGGAAGCACAAGGGCTGGAAAACTTTTCTTTGAGGAGAAGATTTTCAAAGACACAAATGGGAGTTAAACACAAGATTCTCATTGAAAGTCAGGTTTCAGAGTAGCAGCCACGTTAGTCTGTATTCGCAAAAAGAACAGGGATACTTGTGGGACCTTACAGACTAACAAATTTATTTGAGCATAAACTTTCGTGGGCTACAGCCCACTTCATCGGACAAAATCTCCTGAAAGCAACACTTATACAGAAGTTGATGATATAGCCTCCACACACATAACACACACTTCCCAGACATTTCCAAGGAAAGTTTCCCCACATAGCACTGGCAAATGGACACTTTGTCAAGTCCTGAACCATTTAACTACAATAAGCATTTTAACAGGATCTTTGCAGCAGTTCACTACTCATCATCCAGCCAAACAAAGCCACATATCATTTCACACCTGGAAACTTTGTGTGTGTGGATATATCTATATCTATATATCTGTGCGTGTGTGTGTGAGGGGGTATATATGTGCGTGTGTGTATGTATCTGTCTATCTATAGCTGTGTGTGTGTGTGTACAGAATCATAGAAGATTAGAGTTGGAAGAGACCTCAGGAGGTCATCTAGTCTAAACCCCTGCTCAAAGCAGGACCAACAGCAACCAAATCATCCCAACCAGAGCTTTGTGAAGCTGGGCCTTAAATACCTATGAGGATGGAGATTGCACCACCTCCATAGGTAACCCATTCCAGTGCTTCACCACCCTCCTAGTGAAATAGTGTTTCCTAATATCCAACCTAGATCTCCCCACACACCCTGCAACTTGAGATCATTTTCTCCTTGTTATGTCATTGTACCACTGCAACAGCCAAGCCTTCATCTCTTTGGGACCCCCCTTCAGTAGTGAAGGCTGCTCATTAAATCCGCCCCCTTATCACCTAGTGACGAGGATGTGAAGAAAGTTATGCTGCTCATGATTTTCTTCTTTGCCTCTGTCTTACAAACAAGTCAGGCTGCCAGACTGGCATCGCACTCGGAGGCGACAGTATGGGGAGGACAGTGCACCGCCTCTTAGAGAAGAAGTGGTTCCGAGCCTATCTTAGAAAAACTGGACGGCACAAGTCCATGGGGCGGATGCGCTGCATCCAAGGATGCTAAAGGAGTTGGCGAATGTTGATTTGGGCCATTGGCCTTATCTTTTGAAAAGTTCATGGCGAACGTGGGGAGGTCCCGGCTATGACTGGGGAAAAGGCTAATGTAGTGCCCATCTTTAAAAAAGGGTAGAAGGAGGATCCGGGGAACTACAGGCTAGACATCGAGTCATTGATCACTACCCATTGAGCCCAACAATCTAGCCAGCTTTCTATCCACCTTATAGTCCAGTCATCCAATACATACTTCTTTAACTTGCTGACAAGAATACTGTGGGAGACTGTATCAAAAGCTTTGCTAAAGTTGCTTTCCCCATATCCACAGAGCCAGTTATCTCATCGTAGAAGGCAATCAGGTTGGTCAGGCATTACTTGCCCTTCATAAATCCACGTTGACTGTTCCTGATCATCTTCCTCTCCTTCAAGTGCTTCAAAATGATTTCCTTAAGGGCCTGCTTCCAGGGACTGAGGTGAGGCTGACCAGTCTGTAGGTCCCCAGGTTCTCCTTCTTCCCTTGTCTGCTAGCTAGCGTCTGATATGAAATATGGAACCCCCAAGCAGGATCCAGGAAGAGCAGGGCCGGCTCCAGGCACCAGTGCAGCAAGCAGGTGCTTGGGGCAGCCAACTGAACAGGGCGACATGTCTGGCTCTTTGATGTCGAGTCCCTCAGTCCCTCTCGGAGGGAAGGACCTGCCGCCGAATTGCCGCAGAACAATGAAGTGGCAGCAGTAGAGCTGCTGCTGAAGTGTCGCCAATCGCGTTTTTTTTTTCGTCGCTTGTGGCGGCAAAAACACTGGAGCGTCCCTGAAGAAGAGCACTCTGGTAGAAATCCCAAGCATCTCCAGCAGCTTAGGTTGCAGGGAACTGGGATTTCCTCTTGCAGCCATTCTCTATTACTTGTATCAAACTCAGGCTAATCATTTTAATCTTTGTCCAGTCGGTGGCTAGAAAATTTTTCAAGATCTGATTTTGGACAGCGTGTCAATGTTACATTAGCCAGGCATATATATTATCATCTTCTCTTTTGTATCTGTGAGGGTCTGGCAGATGGATCTTTTTGAACAGGATGCTGAATGGGGGTTTATTTTAATTGGTGAATAAATTTAGTGATCATAAAGGGCATTCTGGAGGTGTGAATGACTACACAAGGTGTAAAGCAGTGGAGAATCAGGCCCACTGTGGGTAGGTGTGGTACACACTTCCTCCACACAGCTGTCACTGGAAATCAGCCCTGACCTGCAGCAGGTTATTCAGTTTCAGTCCTGGGCAGAAACTGCCAATCATGCTAACATGTGTGTTGGGAGGAAGAGGTTGTGATGTTCATATGGATGAGACTTCCACGCTCACTTTTGCATTATACAGGCTTTGAACTCAGGTTTTCAGAGGTGAAAGGCTAGTGTGGTAACTTGCTGTGCCACCTAGCCTTCCTGCAGACTACGGAGCTGTCATCTCAAGAAAGCCTCAGCAGGGTCATTTTGCATTACTCTTGTTCTGCAGTATTGGTGCACCAGGCATAAAAGAGTCTAGCAGTAATTCATCAGGAGTTCTTGGATCTCAGCTGATACCAATCAACCCTGCTGTGCTGCTAAAATAGATATGGCTAGAGCATAAAATAACTAATAAAAAACAAAATCCTCCATGGAAAATTCATTCTTCAGGGTATGAGCTCCCAGATGCCAAACAAAAGAGAGGCTGGGATGAGAAAGTATTTGGGTTTTCTGGGTTGGGGTGTTATTGATCCTCCCTCCAAAGTCTCCCCACTTCACTCATTTTCTCACATCATGGTAATCTTAATTTATTGGTTGATTTTTTTAAAAAAATCACTCAAAATTGTTCACTGATTTGAACACTACAGTAACAGACCTATGTGCAGTTATTCCCTGCTATCTTAGGTGTGTATGTAATGCTTTTCTTTCTGTGTGTGCCTGATTCATTCTTGTAGGCAGGCAGCTAGTTGAAATTTACAAAATTCATACTCTGAACAGAGCAGATAGGATGTTTTGTAAATTTCACTTCACTACCTGCATTCAAGAAGAGAGCAGAGGGTCTCAGTAGGCAAATGTATGTGTGTTGTCACCTCGGAGTGACAGAGAAACCCAAAACAGCAACAGCACTAGTTTTAGACTATAAGCCTTGACAAGACCTTTCTAATGAAGATCCACTGTGGCAAGTCAGAAAACTCTCAACCAGCAGACTGTTGGGCAAACATTTTATCCCCCAGGATTAAACCAGACAGAACTACAGGTCTTTCCTGGGATACAGAACAGGCATCTTTGTAAATCATAGAATCACAGAATCATAGGACTGGAATGGATCTTGAGAGGTGATCTAGTCCAGTCCCCTGTACTCGCAGAACTAAATATTATCTAGACCATCCTTGACAGGTGTTTTGTCTAACCGGCTTTTAAAAATTTCCAGTGATGGAGATTCTACAACCTGCACAGGCAATTTATTCCAGTGCTAAACCACCCTGACAGTTAGGAAGTTTTTCCTAATATCCAAACTAAACTGCCCTTGCTGCAATTTAAGCCCATTGCTTCTCGTCCTATCCTCAGAAGTTAAAGAGAACAATTTTTCTCCCTCCTCCTTGTAACAACTTTTTATGTACTGTTATCATGTCCCCACCCCATCTTCTCATCTCTAGACTAAACAAACCCATGGGAAGAATATGGGCTATTCTTCACTTACAGCTAGACATGGGGTGGGCATACTATGGCCTGTGGTTCGGATCCCGCCTGTGAGCCGTTTTAAGCTGGCCCACAAGCTCCTGCTAGGGAACAGAATCTCAGGCTTGCTCTGCTCTGGAGCTCCAGCTGAGATGCAGGGTCAGGGGCTGTGCCATGTGGCTCCCGGAAGCTGCGGCATGGCACTGCTCTGGCTCCTAGGCACTCCAATGGCTCCCTCCGGCTCTTCAATGGGACCTGCAAGGGTGGTGCCTGCAGATGGGGCAGTTTTCAGAGCTGTCTGGCTGCGCCTCTATGTAAGAGCCGGAGAAGGGACATGCCCTGCTTCCTGGAGCTGCTTGAGGTAAGTGCCGCTCAGAGCCTGCACCCCTGAGCCTCTTCTCACGCCCCAGCCCTGATCCCCCCTCCCACCCTCCAAATCCCTTGATCCCACCCCAGAGCACCCTCCTGCACTCCAAACCTCTCATCCCCAGCCCCACCCCAGAGCCCGCATTTCCAGTCGGAGCCTGCATCCCTTCCTGCACCCTGATCCCCAGCCCAGAGCCCCCTCCCACCCCTGAAATCCTCATTTCTGGCCCCACCCCAGAGCCTGCATCCTCAACCAGAGCCCTCGCCCTCTCTCATACCCAACTCCAATGTTGTGAGCATTCATGGCCTGCGATACAATTTCTATTCCCAGATGTGGCCCTTGGGTCAAAAAGTTTGCCCAGCCCTGGGCTAGACTTTAGGCCTAGCTGTGAGAAAGGACTGGTGCACTAAGCTGCACCGCCCCAGAAATTGTCTTCAGAGGCATTATGATGTAGAATTCCCATACATTTATGGTAATAAGCTATAACAGGATAAACATATTTATAGCTGTATAACTGCATCAACACTAGGGGAGCTGTACTGCTTTGACTAGTCCAGTTTAGTTAGAGCAGTAACATTTTTGTATTTAGACAAGCCCTTACTTCAGGGCTGAATATCGCAGCCCTTGGTTTTTCATTAACATCTTGCCACGAGTCTGAAGGCTGCACTTCATTAGCATCTGCAGTTATGTAAAGATTTTTTATATCAAAAATAAAGGCACACATCAGTAATATCTGCCTGTACTTGTCTCTCCCCGTTGGAGGAATAGAAACTGTGAGTTGAGATCACCAGCAAAAAAAAGAAAAGGAAAGAAAGCTTTCCCTGCAGTAAAAGGGAGTGGGGAGCTTCTGGCTATATTTTAATATTCAACAGGCCTCACTTAGACACCTCTGCTTTACTTGTCTGAGACTGAGTCAGAACTTACACCTGGGACTATCTGGGTTTAAGTTTACTAGAATCAAGTTACATATGGAGAGGACTGTTACCTTTAAGGGATTTGGTAAAGCTCCTACATACCTGATAGGGGCCTATAGCTCATAGGGGCTTATGTGATAGTTTCAGTGTGGGCCTGGGTTGCTTCAGTTCTGCTGGCAGTCTCTTGGATGCTGGGAAGTCTCTGCTGTTTAAGAAAAGCAGCTTTTCAAACATTGGCTGTTGAGTTTTCTCCTCCAAAACCTGTGTGGAATAATGAACCCTTTTGCCCAGGGTTAGTGAGCAATCCAATCACCTAGGTGAGACAGATGGCCACCAGGTCATAAAAGTAAAGTGTGGGGATCAGTCATGGCAGGCAGTCAAGTGCATCTTGTTACCCACTCATCTGCTTAGTGAACCAGCAATGTAAAAAACTGCTGAGAGGTATTTTACAAGTGGTGGAGACACAGTGCTAACAGTATCAATTGGTTTTCTTTCCGTAAGGCCCAGGATCGCTTCACAGCACTTTTCCCCTGACTGGTGGAGAATATGGATAAGACAAAGAAAGAATTGACAAACTCGCTAGGGAGGAGCCCCTATTCTCTTCATTCCAACAACCAGGCTCAGGTCTTGGACCCGAGCCCAGGAGCCAGCTCAAGCCCAACAGAAAGCATCTACAGGGGGACCAACAGGAAATACCCAATGATCAAACAAAAAGGATTTTACTCTGATGTGCTCTGTCCAGGAGCCACAGCTTTCTTGGGGGTAAGTGCAAAGAGCCTCCTCTTTCTTCATCTTTTCTATTGGAGATCCACAGATCATCCTAGATGTAAGGATCCATGTGAAAAGCAGATAATCCGCAAGGCTTTCTCATGCAGAAAATAGGACTGCAGCTTAGAATGACACCTACCAATCACAGAACTCCTTGGCTTTCTTGTCCTCTTTTCTCTTGCCTATAATTTTCCCCTCTGCTCCTCCTTTGGTCCATCTCTTCACCCAATCTGCTCAGAGCAAGGCAGGGAGCAGGTAACAATGTCAGGCCTTGCATCCTATCTCCCATTCTGCAGCTGTTCCCTAGATCAGAGCCCTCATAGGATTTGAGTTTTCCAGGATAAAGCAGCAGTGCTTTGTCTATCACAAATCATGATTTCCTTGAATTACTGGGGGGCCTTTCCCTCAATGCAGTCACAGTGTTATGTGTATTATCAAGTTATTGTGGCACAGAACTCCATGCGCTAGTAAATGTATGAGAATGGATCTTTAGCTGGTGAAATAAGCATAGCCCAACTGGCTTCCTTGTTCTTTAGCCCTCTCTCTAGAGATCTCTGGTTGGTTTCAGGCTGCATTCTCTTAGCAATACCCTACCTCTGTGTGTGTGGTGCTATGTGCCCTATCCCTTTCTGGAGATACTCCCTTTGCCTCTTACCGCCTTTATCCATGGCACTCTGTTTCAATATGTCCTCTCTAACTCTGGTACTTCAAGCCCTCACTGAAGGTTCTTTCTTCCTCTCCCTGTGTGACACTCTCTATAAATCCCCTTACTACCCTCTCTCTCGGTTACTTTCAGGCAGGCTTTGGTGGCGTTTCTGCGGGAGGTCCGCCAGTCACGCGGATTTGGCAGCAGTTCTGCGGGTGATCTGCCTGTCCCACGCCTTCATCCCTTTTGCTGCTGAAACTGCAGGACTGGCAGACCTCCCGCAGAAAAGCCGCCGAAGGCTGCCTGACTGCCGCCCTCACAGTGATTGGCAGCCCGCTGCCCGCGGCTTGCTGCCCCAGGCATACGCTTGCTGGGCTGGTGCCTGGAGCCGCCCCTGCTTTTTGTGGCCCCTCTCTCTTACCTCTGACTCGCCCTGGTGATATTCTTATGTGCTGGATTTGCAGGATGTGTGCGCTGGTCCCAATGTGTACAAGGATTTACTGAGACAGGCTGATCTTGAGCAGCACACGCCAAAAGGTAAATGCACTGAAAAGAATAATGCCGCTGCCTGTAGGCATGCTGGGAAATGGGGCCTTAAAGGGTTAATGTTGGTAGCAGTAGGCATGCTGGGAAATTAGTGCTTCAGCTGATTTCTTTAGGCTAGAAGAGCATTGGAAATACTTCTGTGATTCTGTTCTCAAAGCCAAGGATGATCCCAACGTGATGGAATCATTTGCGAATGGTGGAGTGAAGTGAACCCCCAGGTCAGTAGAACGATTTCCTTCATGAACAAAAAGCGATTTACCAACTGTCAGGGTATATCTGGCCCCTGTGATGTCCACAGAGCATTTGGGTCCCTATCTAATCTTATGAGGCGGCTCTTGTAGCTAGACCTATGAGGTACCCCTGAGAAGAATAACAAGATTAATGTCACTCTGAGCACTCTGTCCTTCACAGGTCCATTATGCTTGAATGTGGGGCACAACCCCCACTCCACAGGCACAGAGGTTACCAATGGCAGTGGAATGTGTCCATTACTGCTGAGGGAGGTGCAGGCAGGAAATGTACACCCTCCCTTCATCTCCCCCACAACCCCCCTTTTGCATGTTCTGGCGTCCAGCTCCATACTCACTCTGCAGTGGAGCTTTGCATATTGGGAAAAGGGATCTGGCACTCCTTTCCGACTTGCAAATGGTGCACGTGTCCTGGAGGCTGGAGTATGGCCATAGAGACTGACTGAGAGGAAAGGATCTTTCCCTTCCCCAGAGCCTGGCAGACCCATAGGACACAGTCTAGTTATTTGGATTGTAGGCTGGGGAGCGATGGAAGCCATATACCACCTTACTGTGCTTTAGATGTGCTATTTATTGTCCTGAGTAAAGGGAAATGACTTCATCCACAAGTGAATCTTGACAAGACCGATTCATCCCTAACAAGTGGAGATGGATCTTTATTTATGATATGCTACTTATTTAATGGGGAAACAATCAGGCTATAAGTATAAATGCTGATGACACACTAAGTATTGACATAAATAACTGATAATGCACAAAGTGCTGCAATGAATAGCTTCATAGATTTCAATGAAGTGGAATGCCACTATGGGAATAGTAGCATTTACTGACCGTAGATAAAAACCAGGGCAGTTCTATGAAGAAACCAAATCAACATTTGTGCAGGGTTAAAGATCTTCTGTTCAAATCTCTGTGCTTTTATTGACTCTTCAGTAAAAGCAAATCTTCAAAAAAATCATACAGACAATTCATGATTCTGTACAATATTTGATTAATGATATGAATAAAAAGGAGATGAAATATACAGAGCAGCCTGTTTAGGATTGATCTCCATTAGTCTAAATGTTATTTTTAGAAAAAGCGAATGTTAGATTGGTATTTTTGTATTACAAGGATTCTAATCCTGAAATATTATTGACATCAGCATTTTTGCTTTCAGTGAAAGGTGCAGGTGCTCAGTGCCTCACAGAATTGGTTTCAAAGGCCCTGATCCTGCAAACTGCTCTGCATAATTGTTTTAATGTCTGTAGGGCTCTATATGGGCACCTAGATCGAAGTACACAGAGCAAGTTGCAGGATTGGGTCCAAAGTCATTAACAACCTTAATCACATCCAGGTGTCCAGTTTAAGGCCCCAAATCCAAAGTTTCTCCTTGACCAGTATGAAAGTTTCTCAAGTAAGAGATGAAAGAGCCCACACTCCCTCAAAGTCCTTTATCTTATTTTTAGCTCTGTATTAGGCTCTCTCCAAGGAGATGATGCTCTTTACATCTTGCAGCCAATTACTTATTTCAGGTAACACATCAAATTCCCAGCTTCTTGCAATTCTTTTATTTGCAGCTAATGATGGTATACTTAGTCATCTAAACATTTATGTTTTATTTATAGGTTATCTAAGATGATGATTTTCTTTGGGCCAAAGCCTTGGAGATCTTTACTTGTTGCTAGAGCACACTTCACACTGAAGACAATAGGCCAAAGTCCTGAGATTGCTAGTCAGTTTGTATTCAGGCCTTAATCAGACAAACTCCAGTTGAAGTGAATGGAAATTTTGCCTGAGTGAGAACTGAATGACTGATTCCTTTTGAGGTTTGCCTGAATAAAACATGAGTAAGCCCTTCAGAATGTACTGGTTATCTGACTTGCTCTCAGTCTAGATTCATATGCCTCTCATCACTGTAGTATCTGAGCAACTCAGTTATTAATGAATCTTACCTTCACGATAACCGTGATACTGCAGGAAAGTATCTTCTCCACTCTACCAATGGGGAGCTGAAGTACTGGGTAGATTAAGGGTTTTGCCTAGGTCTCCTGAGTCCCAGTCTAAAGCCCTATCCGAAATCCACATACTGTATAGTAATTCTTAATGCCCATTATTGCTGTCACTGAGCCCATAGTGTTATTTTGGTATTATATAAACACAATAACATGTATAAGCACCCAAACAAAGAAAGCTAGGGAGAAAACAAGGTTGGCTTCCACTCATCAGGACAACCTGACTCAGGGTCTGCTTGACTCCTCCACTCACTCGTGTCATAAGTAGATAGGTAAGGGTTAATTTTCTTTTACCTGTAAAGGGTGAACAAAGGGGGAACCAAACACCTGACCAAGGGGGAGGGGGGGGGGGGGGGGGGAAGGGGGGGCGGGGGGGGGGGGGCGGGGGGGGGGGGGGGGGGGGGGGGGGGGGTGGGGGGGTGGGGGAGGGGGGGGGGGGGGGGAGGGGGAGGGGGGGGGGGGGGGGGGGGGGGGGGGGGGGGGGGGTGGGGGGTGGGAGGGGGGTGGGGGGGGGGGGGGGGGGGGGCGGGGGGGGGGGGGGGGGGTGGGGCCGGGGGGCGGGGGGGGGGGGGGGGGGGGGGGGGGTGGGGGGGGGGGGGGGGCGGGGGGGGGGTTGGGGGGGGGGGGGGGGGGGGGGGGGGGGGGGGGGGGGGGGGGGGGAGGGGGGGGGGGTGGGGGCGGGAGGGGAGGGGGGGTGGGGGGGGGGAGGTGGGGTGGGGAGGGGGGGGGGTGGGGGGGGGGAGGGGGGCGGGGGGGTGGGGAGGGGGGGGGGGGGGGGAGTGGGGGGGGGGGGGCGGGGGGGGGCGGGGGGGGGGTGGGGGGAGAGTGGGCGGGGGGGGGGGGGGGGGGGGGGGCGGGGGGGGGGGGGGGGGGGGGGGGGGAGGGAGGACAGGGGGGGGGGGGTGGGGGGGGGGGGGGGGGGGGGGGGGGGGGGGGGGATGGGGGGGGGGGGGAGGGGGGGGGGGGGGGGGGGTGGGGGGGGGGGGGGGGGGGGGGGGGGGTGGGGGGGGGAGGGGGGGGGGGGGGGGGGGGGGGGGGGGGGGGGAGGGGGCGGGGGGGGCGGGGGGGGGGGGGGGGGGGGGGGGGGGGGGGGGGGGCGGGGGGGGGGGGGGGGGCGGGGGGGGGGGGGGGGGGGGGGGAGGGGGGGGGGGGAGAGGGGGGGGGGGTGAGGTGATGGGGCGGGGAGAGACCATCAGAGACCGTGGTATTTTTAAAATCTGGGAGGGAACTGAAACTCGGGGTCTTTTTGTTTTCCTCGGCTGTGAGTAAACAAGCTTTTCTTCTAACTCCTCTTTTTTCAAATATTCTACTATTAAGTGTGAGTACAAGGACAAAGTAATCGGCTGTGATGTGCTTTGAGTTGTATTACATGGGTGTTGATTTGCTGGACTGGTTTAATTGGGCTATCTTTAAATCAGACTGTTTATTCACATTTTCTTATAAGCAAGAGCCTGTATTGATCTATTAATGCAGTATTATTGTTTTGTATTTTCTTTCTTTTTAATAAGTTTCTTTTTTAAACTTATGGAGTTTCTTTTCCTAGATGAGGCCAGATGGGGAGAGGAATTCTGTGCCGGAGCTGTTACATCTGTGACAGCTGCGGGGGAGGGAAAAGCCCAAGCTCTGTGTCTTATCTTCCTATTGTCCCAGGGCGGGAAAAGGCTACGGACAAAGGGAGGGTGAATCTCTTGTGGTGAGACTGACTAGGTTGAATGCGTAGCCTCGGGAAGCTAGATTGCCTCTCTGGTTGTTTTCAAAGGGATAGGACAGCATCCACGGCTAACCCAGGAAAGGGGGAGCTGGGGAGAGATAGACGGAGACCCAGGGGCTCTGATCTTGGAGGGGGTCCCCCAAGGAAAGGTTTGGGGAACCCGAGGGGGCCGAAACCCTGGAAAACTTCGGCTGGTGGCAGCGAAATAAGATCCAAGCTGGGTATAAGCTTGGGAAGGTTCACAGTAAGCACCCAGATTTTGTACGCTAAAGTCCAGATTTGGGAAAGAGTTTACCAAAACTCGTGTAGTATGGTTGCTGTGACTCGTGCAGATTGCCCACATGTGCACCCCAAGGGGTGGCATAGTTCGTCTATCTGTGTGTATGTGCATGTGAACATAGATACATTGTTTTATGAACTTAGAACTTTGCTTGTTTTTTTGTTTGATGTCAGTCACAACATTTGAAACTCCCGAGAACATTGAATCTTACCTGGACAAACAAATGATTGGACCAACCACTGAGATCCTGACCAAGTCAGACTTCCCACTGCAAGCGTTTAAGCCAAAGGTGCAGCTTCCCTTTCAGGGGCTGCCAGGACAGTGCCCTCGGAAGATTGAGATAGAGAGGTAACCTGAAGAAGGGGGATAATGTGATAGCTCTTGTATACATTGAATAGCCACACAAGAACTGGGTACTGAAGTTCGCTCTGAAGATACAGAAGTACTATGCAGATAATGTTTCAAGAGGGACAGTGTTTTATTGTAGGGTTTAGCCTTACCCCTTGCCACCTGCACAACGCTGTTGACCTAGCCTGCGTCGAGAGAGGATCACATGTTGACAGAATGACTTAAGCTTATTGTGCTTTGTAGATGTTGGAGGTGGCAAAGACCTCTGAGATCACCCAGCCCACCCCTGACAATGCAGGAATGATCCCCTAGAATAAATGTCTTAGGAAGGAATTTTCAAAGTGCTCAGCCTTAGCCTAACCCGGCTCCCACTGGGGTCAATGGTAAAACTCCCACTGAAGTCATGCATCCGACGAAGTGGGTATTCACCGACAAAAGCTCATGCTCCAATGTGTCTGTTTGTCTGTAAGGTTCCACAGGACTCTTTGTCACTGTTTACAGATCCAGACTAACACGGCTACCCCTCCGATACCACTGAAGTCAGTGGGTGCAGAGTTAGGCCAACCCTGAGCACTTTAGAAAATCCCACCCACAGTGTGTTGTTCAGTATACTATTAAAAGTTCCATCAGTCTGTTCTGCCTTCTGGGTAGTGTCCAATTGTTACTGCATTGGTGCCATATTGAACCTGTAGTTATTAGCACAAATGTTCTTCCTGTAGCAGACTGAAAAAACAATTGAATAATGACAATTCATATAACTTCATTAAGTATAACCATTCAATCTCATTGACTCCTAACTAGGAGAAGACGGCTATATCTCAAACTAGATATTGCACAGCTCTTAGCCAAAGAGGGGATAGATTCCAATCACCTGATGCCCAGGCACCAAGACGCTGACAATATGCCAACCATTGAGCAAAAGAGAGATCCTCTCTTTCCCATCTACCTCCCACTGCAGGTAAGTGAGCAGCTTTAGAACTGTCATCTGCATTACTATTGACGCTCTCGGGACTCACTGAAAAGAGCACAGCACATGATTTAGTAAGAAACAGAGATGAACAGGTGAATATTTTAGAATAGAAGCCATGGGGGCTGGGATTCATAGGATTCAATCCTGCATGGTGCTGAGCATCCCCTGTAAGTTAATGAGTGCCTACAACTTTCATTACAGTCAATGGGACTTGAAGGTGCTCAGCGTCTCGCAGGACTGTTCCAAAGACAGTTGTTTAGGCTTCTGTAATACCATTATTACACAAATTCAGATTTCCTTCTGAATGCAACTGTGGGCAGCATTGATTGCTGGGACTTCTCCAGTTGAGAGTCTCTTCCCCATCTCTACTATCTAGAAGAGAGGAACTAGTCTAGTTGCCATCCTTGGAAATAAGTCCTTCATAAGGCAACACGTTATGCGGTTTCTGCACCTTTGCTGTTTCCCCCGTTATATAAAATTCAGGGAGTGCATGTTTCTTTTCCTTCATAAATTTCTATGCCATATTGTTATCTTCTTCCCCAGGCAGAGATTCATTTCCATTGCTTACATTGTCTTGCCTATGTAGATATTTGATGATGAAGAGTATGACTGCCGGACTCCTGAAGAGTGGCTCTTGCTGGGGTTGGAGCCAGGATCTCAAGACAGAAAGCCAGTTCCCGGAAAAGCACTTTTACCTACAGATGATCAACTGGGACACGGTAAAGCATGACTAAGCTATAGTTCGGGTGTTCTGCACAGTAACATTGGGCTAATGACACTTACAGGATCATTGCAATAGAATGGTTAGCATTTGGAATGGAACTGTCCGACTTAGATGAATGTAATGCTGATGAATGGAACATAGAGATGATCAAATGAAAGTGAGTACTTGGGTAACAGGCTCTAGTGGTTAGAGCAGGGGACTAGGAGTCAGGAGAACTGAGTTCTGCTCTAGTGGTTAGAGCAGGGGACTAGGAGTCAGGAGAATTGAATTCTGCTCTCAGATCTGCCACGCATTCATTGGATCTTGTTTTTAGAAATAGCTTCTGATTTTGCAACCTCATTTCTGTGCCTGGAAATAATTGCAGGCTAATTTTATAGTTCTTAAATGTTTCTTCCCTGATCAGACCTGCAAATCAATAAGTTAGAAGTCTAAATACTATGAAACATGTCCGTGTTTACCTGTGGGTGCAAAACTGGAGGCCAAGGTTAGGGTCTTCTGAAAATTGGAGCCACTGTGTGTGTGATCCAGTCCTGTTGTTTCAGAACTTAAACGATGGGAAGAACACATGGAGCAAATGTCAGGAAGCAATTGCATGCATGACTATTCTGCATTGTTGTGCTGGGTACTTTATTTTATATATATTTATTTATTAAAGAAAATCTTCAGCTCAGAGCAACTGAGGTTGACCTTATGAGACATATGACAGTGAAGAGGAGCAACTTCAGCCCAGTTATTTTAATTGAGAAATCTCACCTGCCACAATACCTTGTGAGAATCAACTAAACTCTTTTTAGAACATAAGAGCCTAAGAACTATCTAGCCCAGTATCTTGTGTTCCATTGGCCAGTGACAAATGCTTGAGAAGGAATGAACAGAACAGGGCAATTTATAGAGTAATCCATCCCCAGTCATCCAGTCCCAGCTCCTAGCACTCAGAGGTTTAGGATACCAAGAGCAAGGGGCTATATCCCTGACTATATTAGCTAATAGCCATTGATGGACCTATCCTCCATGAACTTATCTAATTCTTTTTTGAACCCAATTATACTTCTGGCCTTCACAACATTCCCTGACAATGAGCTCTTTGGGGAATCCATGGTTATGTGTTTATCTTGTGTTATGTGAACGGACGGTTCACATGGTTATCTTGTATTATGTGAATGGATAAATAACACTTCTTTTTCACTTTCTCCTCACCATTTGTGATTTGATAGGCCTCTATCATATCCCCCCTTAGTCATTTCTTTTCTAAGTTGAACAATCCCAGTCTTTTTAATCTCTCCTCACATGGCAGCTGTGCTGTACCCCTAATCGTTTTTGTTTCCATTCACTATGCTGCTTCCATTCCAATATATCCTTTTTGAGATGGGGCAACCAGATCTGCACACAGTATTCAAGATGTGTGTGTACCATGGCTTTATATAGTGGCATTGTGATATTTTCTGTCTTGTTATCGATCCCTTTCCTAATAGTTCCTAACATTCTGTTAGTTTTTTTAATTGCCGCTTCACATTGTGCAGGTGTTTTTCAGAGAACTATGCAATCCACAATGACTCCAAGCTCTCTTTCTGCTGGTTACATCTCATTTAGACCTCATCGTTTTGCATGTATAGTTGGGATTATGTTTTCCAATGTGCATTACTTTGTATTTATCAATGCTGAATTTCATCCACCATTTTGTTGCCCAGTCACCCAGTTTTATGAGATCCCTTTGTAAGTCCTCTCTGTCAACTTTGGACTTAGCTGTTGAGTGATTTTGTATCATATGCAAACTTTGCAACCTCAGTTAACCCATCTTTCAGATCATTTATGAATACATTGAAGAGCACGAGTCCCAGTACATATCTTTGTGGGCCCTGGTATTTACTTCTCTCCACTGTGAAAACTGGCTGTTTATTCCTACCCTTTGTTTCCTGTCTTTTAACCAGTAACTGATCCATGAGAGGACCTTCCTCCTTATCCCATGACAGCTTACTTTGCTTAAGAGCCTTTGGTGAGGGACCTTGTCAAATGCTTTCTGAAAGTCCAAATACACAGTATCTACTGATCATACTGAACACCCTTTTCCACATGTATGTTGACTCCCTCAAAGAATTCTAATAGATTGGTGAGGCATGATTTCTCTTTACAAAAACCATGGTGTCTCTTCCCCAACACATCGTGTTCATCTATGCTTCTGATAATTTTGTTCTTTACTATAGTTTCAACCAATTTGCCTGGTACTGAAATTAGTCTTACAGGCCTGTAATTGCCAGGATCCCCTCTGGGGCTTTTTTTTTGCTTTTTTTTTTTTTTAAATCAGCATTATATTAGCTATCCTCCAATCAGAGGCTGGTGCGGTAGGTGATGTATCACAGCTAGTAGTTCTGCAGTTTCAACTTTTAAGTTCCTTCAGAACTCTTGGATGAATCCCATCTGGTCCTGGTGACTTGTTACTGTTTAATTTATCAATTTGTGCCAAAACCTTCTCCATTGACACCTTAGTCTGGGACAGTTCCTTGGATTTGTCACCTTAAAAGAATGGCTTAGGTGTGGAAATTTCCCTCGCATCTTCTGCATTGAATACAGATACAAAGAATTTATTTGGCTTCTCCTCAGTGGTCTTGTCTTCCTTGAACGATCCTTTAGCACTGATTGCTTGGCAGGCTTCCTGCTTTTCGTGTATTTTAAAAAAATTGCTGTTAGTTTTTGTGCCTTTTGCTAGTTGCTCTTCAAATTCTTTTTTGGCTTGCCTAATAATATATATATCCTTGACGTGCCAGAGTTTATGTTCCTTTTGATTTTCCTCAGTAGGATTTGACTTCCAATTTTTAAAAGATGTCTTTTTGTCTCTAACTGCCTCTTTTACTCTGTTTAGCCATGATGATTTTTTTGTTGTTGTCTTACTGTTTTTTTTATTTGTGATTTACATATTGTTTGAGCCTCTATAATGGTGTTTTTTAAAAGTTTCCATGCAGCTTGCAGGCATTTCACTTTTGTGAATTGTAATGATTATATCTTTCATCAGAGGATCCCAAAAGCCACGAGTTGATCTATAAGTGGGTCAGTGTTGGCGTCCTGGATTACGACAAGGAGACAAAACTGTACTTGGTACATAAGACAGACAAAAGGGGAATGGTACGGGATGAAGAAGGGAGGCCTATTCTAAATGGAGGAGTAACTCCAGAAGGTGTGTTCTGACTAGGGTTCATTAGGAGATGTGAGACGTTCATTTACCCCGTTTGTTTCCTTTTCTACCACCAGGGCCCTGCATTGTAATAATACTTTTCCCTCTCCTTCCCCACCACTGAGGGGCTGGACATGATTCTTCCTGGAACCAATGCCATTCGGGGGTAATGTGGGTAATTTGGGGATATTTGAAGTACGCGCCATTTACAGGGGTTAAGGATGCTGCCATTTCAGCATTGCAATCCCCTGCCAACCGAGACCTGAACTCTGATCCCTCATTTGGCAGCCTCTTGTACTGCCACCACCCCATCAGTCTGACCCTGATTGTATATTCAATCTGTTGGCTACACTAAATAGGGAATCTGATTTCTGCATTCACTGTGGACCCCAGTGTGTGTTATTTATGTCTTCCCTTCTTTCCCCCCAGGGAGAGCCCCTCTTATGCCATGTCAGTACTGGGTGCCACGAGTCCGTCTGCTCTTTCTTGCGGAAGACCCCCATGTGTTTGCCCAACGTGTGGTTTCTGCCAATACCCTGCGTAAGAAAACACAGGCGCTGTTGCGGTACAATCTATATGTGGACTGCATGCCAGTGGATGGGCTGAGGAGCATTGATGAGAAGAGCCTAGGTAGAATGAAGCAGCTGGCAATGAGCACTTCACACCTGAGAAAAGAGATACGGTGAGTATCCCATTGATTCTTCCCTGGGGGCTAGAAGAGGCTCATTGAAAGACTCAGATCATGGCTGTGCTTTCAGTGTACTGTACTGGATGTCTGCATAGTGTGACTGACTTCCCTGGGGTGCAGCCTAGAACTAGGGTACCACTGAGCCCTTTGTCTTACCAACCTGGGCTCCCTCTCTCACTGTGCTGCTCTCACACAAGCTGCAGATCCCTCCAGATCTGCCCTCACACAAACACTCACAGGCAGGGACACACCCAGCTGTGTTACATGAATGCTTTTACCAGCCATCCATGAAACAATAATAGAGAGGCTCCAACCAGTTCCCCAGCCTAGGACCCCAGAGCTGTACTGTCTTGCTCTGGTCAGAAGCCTGACCAGTATACGTTTATTACCCAGTACGCACCTCCTTCAATGTGGAGAGGACATTGCACCAGCCCCTGTTCTTGAGCAGATTTCCCTTTGGACTTCAAACAACACACTGTTTTAGGTAAAAAAAAAATATAAAACAAATTTAACTACAGAAAGATATAATCACTTAAAAATCTAAGAAATAGATACAGATCAAAGTTGGTTACCTAAGAAATAAAACAAAATCGCAATCTAAGTTCTGTACACTAGATAGGATTTGAATCAAGAAGTGTCTCACCCTGATGGTACAAACAGTCCACCAATCTTTCATACACAGGCTAGAAATCCCTTCAGCCTGGGACCACATCCTCAGTTCAGTCCTTGTTCCTAAGGTTCCAGGTGTTGAGTTGTGGGGGGCGGGGGGGCAGTGAGGCCAAGTGATGATGTCACTTCCCCCTTTTATAGTTTCTGCCTTGTGGAGGGAACTTTATTGTCCCAAACAAAGCCCCCAGCACAGTTATTTGAAAAGTATAGGCACGAGATGGAGTCCTGGGTCACATGAGCTGGTCACATGCCCTTGCATACTTTGATGAGTCATGGCAGCAGGACCAGCTTTAGGGCAATTCCACCAATTCCTGGGAATTGGGCCCCGCAGTGTCCGGAAGAGGGGCCCCACACCTTCCACTGAAGTGCCGCCGGAAACAGCGGCAACCAGTTGAGCTGCTGCCAAATTGCTGTTGCTATCTTCGGCGGCAGCTCAATCGCTGCCACTGTCTTTGGTGGCATTTCGGCGGCAGCTCTTTTGAATTGGGCTCCGCACGTCCTATATTCTGGCTAGAACATTCACAGAAAAGTTCATCAGGTGGGAGTAAGCTTCTTTTATGGCCTATTGTATTTCTTGATGGGCCATCACCTTGAATGGTTTGTCCACAATGTGCAGGCGAGACTGGATGTAAACTACCTTGTGGATGTTAACCAGGAGCAAACACATTTGAAATACTGGTATAAAGTCAAGTATCAGAGGGGTAGCCGTGTTAGTCTGGATCTGTAAAAGCAGCAAAGAGTCCTGTGCACCTTAAAGACTAACAGACGTATTGGAGCATGAGCTTTCGTGCATGAATACCCACTTCGTCGGACGCATCCGACAAAGTGGGTATTCACCCACGAAAGCTCATGCTCTAATACATCTGTTAGTCTATAAGGTGCCACAGGACTCTTTGCTTCTGGTATAAAGTCAATATTTCTAACTTCAGATATGAAAATGATACATGCATACAATTAGGATAATCATATTCAGCAAACCATAACTTTTCCACTGATACCTCACATGACATATTTTGTACAAGATTTGTTGCAATTATATAACACTGGTGAATATGGGAGTGCCAGGGTGTTGCTTTGGAGTACAGAGAGTCACAGTAGGATAATGCCAAGAGATGGAAACTTTCATAGAAGCTGCACATTTTCAGTTACAGACACTGGAAACAGCTTCCAGAGCACAGATTGTCAATGGTCTCTACATTAGGCTATGGACCACCAGCTCTCTGCAGAGTGCTTCCTGGTGGTCAGCAGAGAGCTGTACAGTTGTCTGGGGCCAGCTGCCTTTGTGGCTGATCATCAGACTAAAAGAAAATATGCATAGGGATCTTGTGTAATCAAATCGAAAAGGAAAGGAGTAACCTGGTTACAAATGAGACAATTTCTCTGCTGAGATACAGCCTAGGCTAGGGAAAAGTTTGAGAGTCCCTGGGCTTGCTGAATCATCATCTCCAGTGGTGGTATTGCCTTCCGTCCCTTGGAATGAACAACTGCATTGACCCCCTTCAGAAATGTGGCGGTATGAAGAGCTGTGTGGTCTAGCAGCCTTGACTGGAGAGTAAGGTCTCTGTTTATGAACAGAGATGTAGCCAGAGAGAAGTACTCTGCTTGAAGTGAAAGACAATATCATTATAGAATAATGGCAGCTGGAGTTCAGGATCAGGAAAATCAGGAATTTTATACTTTCAGTAAATATTCAGAAGGGCATTTGAGAAGATGGCACATATACCCCTAGCATTCACACACAGCTTTCTCCAGCCCTTAGATGGTTTTTCTTCGAACTTTGTAATCCTTTTCTTCTCACATCCCCCTGTCCAAACCATGTTTCCCTTCCACTTTGTTCTGTAGCAGCAATTCAGATAAGATGATCCTAATCAGCTGCTAGTCAGTTTCATTTTGCTGCAACCAGTGCAAGCAGAACAGACTAGTACAGAGACAGCTTAACAACTGGAGGGCAAGGAGGATAGAGAGAGAGAGAGAGAGAGAGAGAGGAGTGCTAGTTCTAGCTTCAAATCTAGTCCTCTCTCACACACACATCATACCCAGCAGGGTGAGACACCTTTGCAATGTCACTGTTTTGTCCTGTGGCCCCACACTCCGCCAATGAACCTCAAACCTGCATCATCATCTGCTGTTCTATTCCTGGGCCTCCATAGCTCTGCTAATGTAATTCAGATATTTTTAGTAAGCAAGCTAAGTGTAAGTGAACCTAGGAGAAATAATTTGGGGGTAAGTCTTTGAGAATTGGTGCAGATCTGAGTGGTCACTGTTCATTCATTTTATAATTGTCATCAGTGTGTTGAACTGTCTGCAATGCCTGGAAAAGGAGGTGAGCCTAGACTATGAACGCACCATGAACAAGATTATCTTTGATGGAGTCATCACATCCAAGCCCCAGACGTTTTCATATGTCACCCTGCCAGAGAAAGAGGAGGAGAAGGTGCCAGAGAGAGGTATGGGATCTGGTAAAGAAAGTTGTGCTCCAGTTGGGTTGCAAGGATCCTCCTATAAAATGATTTCTTCATTATTGTGGGAGACTTTCAGACACACAGGTTTATAATGCAAGAGGATGTACAAGGTGGTATGTTTGCCGGTTATTCTGGGGGACCGGCAGACAGCCAGAGTGGATGCATGCATGGAGAACTCATTTACGTTAGTGGATTAGATTATGAATGATCCTTGGAAACTGTATATGTGTATCTGGGACCAGAATTTGGCCTTGACACTTTGAGTGAGATTTGCACAAGCTGATGCATTCCATGGACAGTCCAGCTTTATTAACAGTGGCTGGAATGCTGGGGGCAAACTGTGGAGGTTTCAGGGCCATGCTTAGGAGGGAGGAGGCCTCTCATTTTCATTCATGTTCAGAATCTTGATTTCTTCTTTGTAGCAGCCTCTGCGCAGTCCCATTGTGAGACATGGCCCCCACCCCTTGGCCATTCCTGCCATACCAAAAAGAACCTCATGATGGAGGACCTATGAATCAGAACATCAGATCTGTCCTAGGGCCAGGGCTCCATTTCTGTGCATGGACAGAGCAAATGTTTGTTAGTTATGAAGTCCCCTAAAGTGGGGAAGTGGAACTTTTGGTGCCAACACCAGCCCTTTCATCCAGCTTCAGGTAGGCAGAACACTTGGTGTCTGCTGGGACTACTTATGTATGTAAGGACTACTCACATGAGTAAAGTATTATGGGATCAAGCCATATGTTGGTCCCAACCTAAAAAGGGATTGCAAATGCTCTTCCTCTTAAAATGACACGCTCTCTTTTGTTGGCAGGGCTGGTCAAGATCCCAGACTATCCATTTGATGAGCAACGGGCATCTTTTATTTTTGTCTCGCTCCTGACCAGGCCAGAAGTCATCCTTGCCTTATCGCAGGTGCGGGATGAGTGCAACAAAGCTGCAGCCATGTCTCTGTTTCATTCAACCTTGTCTAAATATGGCCGGCTAGAGGAGTTTGAACAGATCCAGATGCAGACCTTCACCCAGGTAAGGAAGGGCAGAGAGGGAACATTTGCTTAAGGGGAGGGAAGATACAGAACAATCAACAGGGCTCTTAGCATATACCAACCAGACCAAGCCAGACAGATCTTAGAAATTATATAATTGATTTATTGCAACTGGACAAAGCTTTTCTAAAAAACATGGGGCAAAATCTGCATTGTAGATTTCCAAATTGTTGTTGTTCCTTCTCCCCTTATTGTTATAAGAAACCAGAGCTTTGATTCCACTAAAAATACTGATTTTCTTAAGATCCTCTCACTTCTTTTAACCACAGGGATAATGAAAAAACGGAATTTTTCTGAGTTCGTATTAGTTTTGTTAGATTTTTTTCACACAATTTAGTGAAAAAACTTTAGTTACTAACAACCATAGAGTAAAAAAATAAAACCTTATAAATCTCTTATATCTTTCATCAGAGGACTTTCATACACTGTGCAAGGCTGCTTTATCATGAGAAACTGAGACAGAGAGAAGCTGAGAGACTTGCCCAAGGCCACCCAATCTGGGACATGAACCAGCCAGGAAAAGAGTGTTTCATTTTAATAGGCAGAGTGTATACAGTAACTCCTCACTTAACGTCCTCCCGCTTAACGTTTTTTCAAAGTTATGTTGCTGCTCAATTAGGGAACATGCTAGTTTAAAGTAATGCAATGCTCCCTTATAACATCGTTTGGAGGCCTACTCTGTCCACTGCATTCTGTGGAAGAGCAGCAAATTTTCAAGGGAGCATTGCGCAAGTTCCACTTCTCTGCCTCCTCCTCCTTCCTCCCAGCGCTTCCCCCACCGCCGAACAGCTGTTTGGCGGCACTTAGGACTTTCTGGAAGGGACGGGGAGGAGCAGGGAAGCACTGTGTCTCCACTCCTTCTCCTGCCTCCCAGAAAGTCCTAAGCGCCGCCAAACAGCTATTTGGTGGCGCTTAGGACTTTCGTGGGGGAGGGAAGGAGCAGGGATGCAGCATGCTCTGGAGAGGAGGTGGAGTGGGGGTGGGAAGAGGTGGGCCTGGAGTGGAGCAGGGACAGGAAGAGGTGGGCCTGGAGCATTCCCGGCAAAGTCGGCACCTATTCTTCTCCAGGGAAGCTGCCACTGCTGCTGCGAAGGTGCTTCCTAATGTCCTTGCCTGCAACAAGCTGTGCCTGTGTGGGGTAAGTCAGGGGCACTTCCCAATTACAGTATATAATGCCGTTTGTCTGCCCCCCAAAAAATTCCCTTGGAACCTAACCCTCTGCATTTACATTAAGTCTTATGGGAAAACTGGATTCATTTAACATCATTTCACTTAAAGTTGCGTGTAGAAGGGTGGGACCAGGGCTCAACCCTCCCTGAGAGGCAGAGGGGAGCCACACCGGCTCACCACACACTGTCGGCCTGGTCCCTTGGCTTCAGGGTTGAGGCGACAACGTCGAGTCCCTTGGGAGCTCAGGCCTTCCTCTGTAAGGCTGAGCCCCAGTAGTCTGACTTCCCAGAGTTAATAGGCTCAGGCCCTCAGGCAGGGCCGAGCAGCATTAGTCTGGCTTCCCAGAGTCAATAGGCTCAGACCCTCAAGCAGGGCCGAGCAGCAATAGTCTGGCTTCCCAGAGTTAATAGGCTCAGACCCGCAGGCAGGGCTGAGCAGCAATAGTCTGGCTTCCCAGAGTTAATAGGCTCAGACCCTCAGGCAGGGCTAAGCAGCAATCAGTGAGTTTGTAGGCCGGGCCCTGGAGTGGGGCGGGGCCCCAAGCAGTTCAAGCTCAGGCCTAAACCCAGTAGATAAGCCCGGAGGAAGGGGGAGTCTGCCACCCTTGGAAGGGTGGCAGGGGGGACGCAGGCCCTCCCACTCAACTGCGTCCCAACCCGGGGCCCTAGCAGTGACAAGGATTCGCTGCAGTCAGTGGGGATCCTGGCCGCAACACACTGACATAGGCTCAGGTAAATCTACAGCCTGATAGGGGTCGGCTACCCCCGGGCCACTTCCAATCTCCTCCTCACTGGGTACCTGCCATTCGCCGGCGTCGTCCGGTGGGTCCCAGACCATGGGTTCCTCAGGATACCGGGCGTCGGGAGGTCCAGGCCACTTCTCTGGGTACCAGGCGTCCGACACAGGGAAACTCAGGCAGCTCCTTTAGATGCCGGGCGTCGGGGAGCTCAGGCAGCTCCTCCGGGTACCGTGCAGGGGGTAGGTCAGGCCAGCGCTCCGCCGGGTACCGTGCACGGGGTAGGTCAGGCCAGCGCTCCGCCGGGTACCGAGCACGGGGTAGGTCAGGCCAGCGCTCCTTCGGGTACCGTGCACGGGGTAGGTCAGGCCAGCGCTCCTCCGGGTACCGTGCAGGGGGTAGGTCAGGCCAGCGCTCCTCCGGGTACCGTGCAGGGGGTAGGTCAGGCCAACGCTCCTCCGGGTACCGTGCAGGGGGTAGGTCAGGCCAGCGCTCCTCCGGGTACCGTGCACGGGGTAGGTCAGGCCAGCGCTCCTCTGGGTACCGTGCACGGGATAGGTCAGGGCAGTGCTCCTCCGGGTACCATGCATGGGGTAGGTCAGGCCAGTGCTTCTCTGGGTACCGAGCACGGGGCAGGCTGGGCCCGGCGGGAGCTCGGGCACCAGTGTCTGTCCTCTCCGGCAGCCTCTCCCCAACTGAGCGCTGGGGCCGGGCTTTTATACTTCCTGTCCCGCCCCTTGACTTCCGGGGGGCAGGGACAGGCGGCGGTGGCTGTACCCACTGCCGCGCCTGTTCTGGCTTGTCTCTCTCCGGCGCGGCAGGGAGTGAGGCCTCCTTGCTACATTGCATTTTTCAGGAACATAAGTACAACGTTAAGTGAGGAGTTACTGTGTAAGGACCCCAACCCTCCTGACCCTCAGTCCTGTACTCTGTCAATGAGAAAATGCTGTTTCCCTTTGCACTTTTGAAATTTGATTTCTACACACACATAGCAGAAGTCCATGTAACAAGTTTGAGTCTTAGTAGCATTTTAATGAATCAAAGCATTGCAGGAGTCTGCTGCCCTTCAGTTAGCACCTTCCTATCACTTTAATCAGTTCCAAAAGAAGACAAATGTGCATCCCTCATTTCTCAGTCATATTTTACAGAGAGTTTTATGGGGGACCCCTATGAAATACAGCTTCTGATACTGTTCTGTAGAAAACCATGGAGAATAGTAAATTGGAAACTAGGAGAGCGGTAAATAACGAAGAGGACTGATCCAGAGCAATCTGGATTGCTTGGTAAACTGGGCACAAGCAAACAATGTATTTTAAGATGGCCAAATGTAAAGTTATACATATGAGAAAACAGAATGTAAGCCATACTTACAAGCTGCAGGGACTCTGTGCTTGGTAAGTTGTAGTGGATTCTCCATCTCTGGAGGTTTCACTAAAAGACATACCCTAGAGCAAAGAGGAAGTATTTCAGGGAAGTTCTGTGACCTGTGTTATGGAAGATGTCAGACTAAAAGATGATCGTAATGGTCCCCTCTGGTCTAATTTGTGACAACAGGGAAAGAAAGCAGAAGCTTAGGTGACATGGAGAAGCACAGGTCTGATGTTTTCTCAACAGCAGACCTTTTCATGAGCCTTTGTTAAGGAACTAGATATATAATATGTTGGGTACGTATCCATAAATATGAGGGTTATTGGTCAACCAAAATGGATTGGAGATGACAGGACTTGTTTCACAGCGGATTGGTATTGGACTGGCACTACTGGTCCCTGCCAGTGGTCAATAGTCGCCCTATTGTTTTCCCATCAGTCCTCTGAGGATAAATTCTTCACTGCATGTTTCTTTGTTCTAGGTTCAGATGTTTCTCAAGGACACCTGGATCAATACTCTCAAGATAGCAGTAAAGAGCAGTCTGAGGGAGATTGGTAAAGGGTGGTACAATCTGTATCAATCCAACTGGGGTGTATACCAGATGTCCAAGCTACATAAGCTGATGGAGCTCATCAAGTTCAACTTGCAAGACTCTGTGCGCTTCCTGGTCCAGGACTCCCTGGTCAGCTTCACTCAGCTTTTGCTGGATGCTTGCGGCAATGTCCTGAATTGCTCGGAGGATATGGAATGGGGAGGGGACCTCATCAACAGCCCATACAAGTAAGGAGGAGAGAGATGGGAGATTAGGCTTGGGGGAGAACAGGGGAGCAGGGAAGAATATAGTATTTGTAATTACCATAGATTTTTGCAGTGACACTTTGCATTTGGGTTGGGGTTTCATGGTGCTGCTCATGACGAAGAGGAACTCAGTTCCATCCCTCTCTCTTGACATGTCTCCAGCACAAACCCTGGAGCAGTGGTCCCCAACCTTTTCGTCTGGCGAGTTCCAGACAAAGGGCTGTAGTGGCAGTGGAGCACCCGCCGAAATGCCGCCGATTTTCTGCGGCATTTTGGTGGCGACGCTTCTCGATGATGTCCCTTGTTGACAGCAAGCAGCAGCATCAAGAGGCTTCGCCACCGAAGTGCCGCCGAAATTCGGCGGCATTTCGGCGGATGCTCCACTGTTGGCCAGGACGCGGGCGCATTTAGATGCCCCTGCAGGCGCCATGGCGCCCACGGGCACCACGTTGGGGACCCCTGCCCTGGAGCCAGGGGAGGGAGGCATAGAGCTGGGCGAATCCCCAGCTGTCCTGTTAGTGCAGGCCTTATTGGAGGCCAGGATCTGGTTCAATATTTTCAATGCACTTTACTATTGTTAGCTAATGAATTCTCTCAACACCCCAGGGAGGAAGGTGACCACTACTAGTTCTATTTTAGAACCTGGAGAAGTGAATAAGGCCACACAGCTGGTCAGTTTCACTGTTGGGATTTAAACACACAGCGCAATAGCAGTGTTGCAAGTGCCATTCTTTCTGCAAACAGCCACGTAACACCCCATCTCCTCCCTTTGCAGGCCACGAAAGAATCCTCTCTTTGTGGTGGATCTGATTCTGGATAACAGTGGGGTTCACTTCAGCACACCTCTGGAAAACTTCGAGACCTCCCTCATTTCTCTGTTTGACAAGGGAATCCTGGCGACCCATACCATACCACAACTGGAGACAGTGCGTTACTCTGGGGAAATATTAGTATGACAGAGACTAAGTGGCCTAGAGACCCAGAATGTATGGCAGCTGATGAGAGTGGAATCATGAATGGCAATAGCATGTAGACTAATGGCCTCAGACCTGTTAGGGAAAGTCCCTTTGGAGTATATCCTCTTCTCTCCGTTGAGAGGAAAATTTGTCTTCCAAGATCCTCCTATCTTTCCTCTATATTTATCTTTTTATTGGGGCTGGGGTTGCATAAATGAAGTAATTCATGATGCAACAGAGAAGGATGGACCACATAACCTTCTAGAGGTACCTTCCCTCCTGATGATGATTGTATGACCCATCTTACAGAGCAATACATTGTGAAGAATGTGAGTTCTTCACGCTGTAAAACTTGTTCCCCTGCTGGAGACTGAGAAGCTACAGGGTGATCCTGCTTGTTTTGAATGACCTCTCCTTTTGTACTCTTCCAGTATGTGCTGGAGAACATGTTTATTAGAGGCACACCATTGCTGGAATCGGTAGGCCTGCACGAGCCCCCTGTGGAAGAACTGCGCACCACTATCCAATCCACCATCCGCAAGGCAGTGATTCCCCTCCAAGCCTACGCCAAGCAGTATGAGAACCAGTTAGAGCTGAATAATAATGACATCCAATCCTTTCTAAAGTAAGTAACATCAAGAGGGGACACCACAGACCTGACTTCTATGTCCTTAGAAACTTATTACTATGAATTCTAATGAATTCTCTCAACACCCCAGGGAGGAAGGTGACCACTACTAGTTCTATTTTAGAGCCTGGGGAAGTGAATAAGGCCACGCAGCTGGTCAGTTTCTCATGTATCCTTGCTTAAGTGTGTGTGTATGTATTCGTTGTTCTGTGCTCCCAAAAGTGTGTGGCATGCACTCCAGTGAACAGGTACAAGGAGTGAGCAGAAGGAGACTTCACTGATAGAAAGGCATGAGACGTACTGTCCTAGGGATGTGGGTTCCACGACCACCACTCCTTAGAGAAGGAGGCGGGTGGTGGTGGTTGAGGACTCCCTCCTAAGAGGAACTGAATCATCTATCTGCCATCCTGACTGGGAAAACCGAGAAGTGTGCTGCTTGTGAGGAGCTAGGATTCATGATGTGACAGAGAAACTGCCGAGACTCATCAACCTCTTGGATTGCTACCCCTTCCTGCTTCTCCACATGCGCACCAATGAGACTGCCAAGAATGACCTTGAGCAGATCACTGCAGACTACGTGACTCTGTGAAGAAGGATAAAGGAGTTTGAAGCACAAGTGGAGTTCTCGTCCATCCTCCCTGTGGAAGGAAAAGGCCCAGATAGAGACTATCAAATCATGGAAATCAATGAAAGGCTATGCAGGTGGTGTCAGAGAGAAGGCTTTTGATTCTTCGACCATAGGATGGTGTTCCAAGAAGAAGGATTGTTAGGCAGAGACGGGCTCCACCTAACGAAGAGAGGGAAGAGCATCTTCGCAAGCAGGCTGGCTAACCTAGTGATGAGGGCTTTAAACTAGGTTCACTGGGGGAAGGAGACCAAAACCCTGAGGTAAGTGGGGAAATGGGCTACCAGGAGGAAGCACGAGCAAGAGAGTGCAAGAGGGGAGGACTCCTGTCTCAGACTGAGAAAGCGGGACAATCAGCGAGTTATCTTAACTGCCTATACACAAATGCAAGAAGCCTGGGAAACAAGCAGGGAGAACTGGAAGCCCTGGCACAGTCAAAGAATTATGTTGTGATTGGAATAACAGAGTCTTGGTGGGATAACTCAAATGACTGGAGTATTGTCATGGATGGATATAAACTGTTCAGGAAGGACAGGCAGGGCAGAAAAGGTAGGGGAGTTGCACTGTATGTAAGAGAGCAGTATGACTGCTCAGAGCTCTGGTATGAAACTGCAGAAAAACCTGAGAGTCTCTGGATTAAGTTTAGAAGTGTGAGCAACAAGGGTGATGTCATGGTGGGAGTCTGCTATAGACCACCAGACCAGGGGGATGAGGTGGACGAGGCTTTCTTCAGGCAACTAACAGAAGTTACTAGATCAAACACCCTGGTTCTCATGGCGGACTTCAATCACCTTGATGTCTGCTGGCAGAGCAATACAATTGTGCACAGACAATCCAGGAAGTTTTTGGAAAGAGTAGGGGACAATTTCCTAGTGCAAGTGCTGGAGGAACCAGCTAGGGGCAGAACTCTTCTTGACCTGCTGCTCACAAACAGGGAAGAATTAGTAGGGGAAGCAAAAGTGGATGGGAACCTGGGAGGCAATGACCATGAGATGGTTGAGCTCAGGATCCTGACACAAGGAAGGAGAGCAGCAGAATATGGACCGGGAACTTCAGAAAAAAAGACTTTGACTCCCTCAGGGAACTAATGGGCAGGATCCCCTGGGAGAATAACATGAGGGGCAAAGGAGTCCAGGAGAGCTGGCTGTATTTTAAAGAATCCTTACTGAGGTTGCAGGAACAAACCATCCCGATGTGTAGAAAGAATAGTAAATATGACAGGCAACCAGCTTGGCTTAACAGTGAAATCCTTGCTGATCTTAAACACAAAAAAGCTCACAAGAAGTGGAAGCTTGGACAAATGACTAGGGAGGAGTATAGAAGTATTGCTCAGGCATGCAGGAGTGAAGTCAGCAAGGCCAAATCAGAACTGGAGTTGCAGCTAGCAAGGGATGTTAAGAATAACAAGAAGGGTTTCTACAGTTATGTTAGCAACAAGAAGAAGGGCAGGGAAAGTGTGGGAATGGGGAAGGCAACTTTGTGACAGAGGATGTGGAAAAAGCTAATGTACTCAATGCTTTTTTTGCCTCTGTCTTCACGAACAAAGTCAGCTCCCAGACTACTGCACTGGACAGCACAGCATGGGGAGGAGGTAACCAGCCCTCTGTGTAGAAAGAAGTGGTTCTGGACTATTTAGAAAAGCTGAATGAGCACAAGTCTGTGAGGCCGGATGCACTGCATCCAAGGGTGCTAAAGGAGTTGGTGAATGTGACTGCAGAGCCATTGGCCATTATCTTTGAAAACTTGTGGCGACTGGGGGAGGTCCCGGTTGACTGGAAAAAGGCTAATGTAGGGAAGAAGGAGGATCCAGGGAACTAGAGGCCGGTCAGCCTCACCTCAGTCCCTGGAAAAATCATAGATCATATCCTCAAGGAATCAATTCTGAAGCACTTACAGGAAAGGAGAGGTGATCAGGAAAAGTCAGCATGGATTCACCAAGGGCAAGTCATGCCTGACTAACCTAATTGCCTTCTATGAGGAGATAACTGGCTCCATGGATGAGGGGAAGGCAGTGGACGTGTTTATTCCTTGACTTCAGCAAAGCTTTTGAAACGGTCTTCCACAGTATTGTTGCCAGCAAGTTAAAGAAGTATGGGCTGGATGAATGAACTATAAGGTGAATAGAAAGCTGTCTAGATCATCAGGCTTAACTGTCAGTGATCAATGGCTCCATGTCTAGTTGGCGGCTGGTATCAAGTGGAGTGCCCCAAGAGTCGGTCTGGGGCTGGTTTTGTTCAATATCTTCATTAATGATCTGGAGGATGGAGTGGGTTGTACTCTCAGCAAGTTTGCAGATGACACTAAACTGGGAGGAGTGGTAGATATGCTGGAGGCTAGGGATAGGATACAGAGGGACCTAGACAAATTAGAGGATTGGGCCAAAAGAAATCTAATGAGATTCAATAAGGACAAGTGCAGAACAAGGACAAGTGCAGAGTCCTGCACTTAGGATGGAAGAATCCCATGCACTGCTACAGACTAGGGACCAATGGCTAGGCAGCAGTTCTGCAGAAAAGGACCTAGGGGTTACAGTGGATGAGAAGCTGGATATGAGTCAACAGTGTGCCCTTGTTGCCAAGAAGGCTAATGGCATTTTGGGCTGTATAAGTAGGGGCATTGCCAGCAGATCGAGGGATGTGATCATTCCCCTCTATTCGACATTGGTGGGGCCTCATGTGGAGTACTGTGTCCAGTTTTGGGCCCCACACTATAAGAATGATGTGGAAAAATTGGAGAGTCCAGCAGAGGGCAAAAAAAATGATTAGGGGGCTGGAGGACATGATTTATCAGACAAGACTGAGGGAACTGGGATTATTTAGTCTGCAGAAGAGAAGAATGAGGGGGGATTTGATGGCTGCTTTCAGCTACCTGAAAGGGAGTTCCAAAGAGGCTGGATCTAGACTGTTCTCAGTGGTAGCAGATGACAGAACAAGGAGTAATGGTCTCAAGTTGTAGTGGGGGAGGTTCAGGTTGGATATTAGGAAAAACTTTTTCACTAGGAGGGTGGTGAAGCACTGGATTGGGTTACCTAGGGAGGTGGTGGAATCTCCTTCCTTAGAGGTTTTTACGGTCAGGCTTGACAAAGCCCTGTCTGGGATGATTTAGTTGGAGATTGGTCCTGCTTTAAGCAGGGAGTTGGATTAGATGGCCTCCTGAGGTCCCTTCCAACCCTGATATTCTATTATTCTAAGGGATTAGCCATACCAAATCAGAACACTGGTGCATCAAATCCAGCCTCCAACAGTGGCCAATACTGATGCTTTCAGAGGAAGGCAAAATAGCTACGGGTGGAATGCTGTATATTGTTAGTGGGAATTCCTGTCTGCCCCGTCAACAGTCAAATTCCCTTCTGATCTTATTGGTCAGAAAATTACTCATCCGTTTTGAAAATCTGGTTAGCATGTTTGACCTCCTGCAACTCTGCCTTTTCAGGCTGATGACATGGTGTAGGAAGTAGCATTTCCCTTTGTTTCATCCTGCCTGTTCCCACTGCTAAAACACCCATCCACACCTCAGTCATTCTTTTGCCTCATTTACTTTCACCTTCTATTTTTCAGGCCTCCTGTCCTCACCAGTCATTAAATTGAGCTTTAAAACCCAATTCTCCCAGGAATCCCTCCTTCCTGCTTCTCTCCTTATTCTCTGTTCCTTGAACAGTTGTCAGTTGGGTTATTGTCTTGTGTCATCTTTATCTTAGATTGTAAGCTTTCAGAGGCAGGGAATGCATCTCACTCTGTGGTTCTAAAATATGTAAATTCAGAGACATCTGTGGGTTTTTAATAATAAATGTACCTGTCATTAATTTCATCTCCTGAACTTTTGGACAAAGGTCTAATGACATCTATGTGAATGTGTATATGTGGCATGTAGAGAAAAGTGTTCTCGTGCACTTATGGGTATGGTATGGGTTGGCTTGTCTTTGATTATATTTCTGATTGTAGAGAGTACCAAGCCCAATGCCCCTCTGCCCAGGATGTGAGAAAAATAGTAAACCTGCACTTGTCTGAAAAGGAGATGCTGGACAACACTCTGCCAAGCTCCATCATCATCGGTCCCTTCTATGTCAGCATTGAAGGTGTCAAGCAAAATCTGTCCAAAAAACGCAAAGCCCTAGCCACCTCCATGTTGGACCTACTGGCTAAGAACCTACACCTACAGGTGGAAAATGTAAGTTTCACACTTCTTCGTTTTGTCTTGCATCTGTCCACCTATTTCAGGAGGCACCACTGCAGAGAATTTGGGATTGCACAGTGGCCAAATGATAGCAACTGGGGCCACTCTAATGAGGACGTTTTCCAACTTGCATTGGAATGGTTAGGTAGGACTAGTGGCAGAAGCCAATTGAAAAAGGCTAGATGGGAGATGTGAAGAGCCAGTTAAATCAAAGTGTGCCTGCATTCGTAACAAATTCTGTGCAAGAAAGCTACACCTATTGGCATGGAAATATTAGTGGCTCTCTACCATCTCCTAAATAGTTATGTTCATGGATTTAAAATGCTCTGCCTTGCTGCCAGTTGGAAGTTCCTGCAGGAAGCTGATGAGGTTAACTAGAATATATAGACAGTTAGTATGTGTGAGGCAGGTGATGAAGGGCTACTAACAGGAAGAACTAGAATAGTACTATATATTTGTAGCTTTAGACCACCCTTACAGTAGGTCATAGCCAGCTTTTTGACTTACACTGGAGTCTGGCATATGAGAGATTGGTGGCCTGATTTTCAGAGGTGCTCCGCACACACAATTGCAATTAACTCTAATGGGAGTTGTGAGTGCTTCTCTGAAAACCAGGTCATAGGCCTCTGTTGTAGTCCACTGATTAAAGGTAAAAGCAGCAAAAAGTCCTGTGGCACCTTATAGACTAACAGACGTATTGGAGCATAGCATTTGTGGGTGAATACCCACTTTGTCGGATGTATGCAAAGGTTTAAAGGTAGTGACTCCATAGGAATTAAACCCTGTAGCCCATTAGAGAAGGCTGCAGCTGCTCCTCTATTCAGTGTGTACATTTACACATTCTCTGTGTCCTCCTGCAGATCTGTGAAGCATTCAAAGCCATCAGCTGGAAAATGTATGAGAAACCGAACAGCATTGAGGAGCTGGCTGAGGTGCGGGAGTGGATGAAGGGAGTCCCTGAGCAGCTGAAAGTGCAGGAAGTAAGGCATGCTATTCTGATCAAAAGGGGGTGCCCAGCAGAGCCAGGGGATGAAAACATGGGAATAAAGTGGATAGAGTCTTGGAAGTAGATCTCCTACTGCTTTGACATTTTATTATCCAGCTCTGAATCTGTCCTGGAACAATAAGTCATTGCAAAAACTGGTTCAGCTTCTTAAATTAATCCATGTTTGAAGAAATGAGATCTGGCCAGTCAGTCCAATAACTTGTTTTGTTGCTTGGAAAACCTTGCCTCTGATCCAGGCTGTTATGAAGCTTTGAGAGGTTGTGTGGTGTTCACAAGCTTTGTAGCCCCTTAAATCCAGATTTTCAGCTGACATACGAAATTTAACCCTAATGT
The DNA here is from genome assembly GCF_003597395.2 of Chelonoidis abingdonii. Taxonomy (NCBI): domain Eukaryota; kingdom Metazoa; phylum Chordata; order Testudines; family Testudinidae; genus Chelonoidis; species Chelonoidis abingdonii. Next base: position 21,801,562 of record NC_133784.1, read on the forward strand.
CATTTATGCAACTGGGCATGTGTGTATAAAACCAGTGTGTCTATGCAAATTGGGCAGTCAGATGCCTAGCTACTGGACTGGTATGTGCTAAGGCAGGTTACGTGCACACAAATGTCTTTGCAGGGGAAACTTGCAAAGGCAATTGAAAATGTTGTCCTTAATGTATGCTGTATATCCCTTTTACTTCTTGGTTAGCCCTTCAATATTTCTGCACAGATATTGGATCTTGACTTTTCATCTGTAGATCTCAAAGCACTTTAAAAGGAGGGATGTATCATCCCAGTTTTATAAACAGAGCAACTAGGGCACTGAGCAGTGAAATGACTTGCCTAGGGTCACTTGGGAGGCCAGTGGCAAAGCCTGGAATAGATCTGGGTTTCCCAATTCCTAATCCAGTGTCCTACCCACTGGGTCACACTCCCTTTCATATATGTAATCTGAGGATCACTCACACACCACAAGTGTTTGGAGACTCAAATCCACTGCTTTTGTGGTATAGAAGCCCTCTGTGTTGCGGTAAGGTTGTGTGATGATGGCATGTGTCATGCAAATGCAGTGTGTATCCTGCCAGACAATTCCAATAAGCAACATGTTCAATATGTGTAATTTGGAGGGTGTCTACTTTTCTCTCTGTCTCCCTGTGTAGGAACTCATAAGTAAGGTCATGGAAGATTATGAGGTTATGGAGGAATTCCTTTACAACCTTACCCAAGATGATTTCAATGACAAGTGAGCATTTCTCTTACTGTCAAAGCAGCCTATTTTGCAGCTGTTACCATTCTTAATGCCTCAGGGTTTGATTTGTATACCAGGTGCTTCAGATCTTTTTATGTGGCAGTTCAGGCTAGACGTTCATTGAACACCTAATTCAGAAATTGAGTCTGTAGAGGTGTGCAGATTCACACTGCCTCCTGGCCTGGGCAGGAGGCAGACTTGTAGTGTTGGACCTCTTTAACAAATAAAAGACCTTATCTGCCAGCTTATTTGTATTTTTTGTTTTATTTTATTATTTCTATTACAGTAGCGCCAAGAGGCCTCAACCAAGATTGGGGCCACCTCTTGCTAGGTACCATGCAGACAAATTGTAAGAGAGACAGTCCTACTGGACTTTTTGGAATTGTTTAGCAATCCGCACATCTTTTACTAATACACCGGTTTTTCTTTGTTTGTTTTTTTGTTTGTTTTTTTTGTTTTGTTTTGTTTTTACAAATTCCTCTCCCTTTCCTTCCTGAGCCTCTTGTTACTGAACAGTTTAGATGCAGACACTGCATATCAAAGAACAGAGCACCAAAAAATGTGCTTTGAAACCATGCATGTTTCTGTTGCTGGTCAGCCTCCTTCATCAGTTTGATTGGGTTATCTAATTGTTATGCTCATCATCATTCCAGTAATAGGCCTCAGGTTGCTGCTTCTCATCTTTTTTGTATTCTTGTTCCATCTGAGCTCAGGTGGGCTGCGAGCAACTGGCCTCTGAAAATCGCCATGCAGACGGAGATGATTCGGCAGCAGCACCTAGAAGATGAAGAGAGGTTCCGCAAAATTCAGCTCATGGATCAGAACAACTTTCTGGAACGGCTGGATGGTCTGCAGGTACTAATAATCTAGCACTAGAGAGGCTGCCCTAAGAAGCACTAATCACAAAGACTTGAAATCATTGCTGTTGGCTACCTGGGGTATCTTCAGGAGCATTTGCAATTCTAAGATCAATGGTAGGACCAATTAAAGTTTTTTTTCTAAAAACTGCTTTTGGATGAGAAATTGTTTGAATTCCATGGAAAACTTTTATTTTTCATGGAGAAACTGAGTGCTCGAAAACAGAAATATTTTTATTCTGAAATGCTGCCGCAGTGCCTCAAGGAGCTGCTATGGGCTGAACTCCCAAGCTAGACTTCATCTCCCATGATGCCCCTCTCCTCACCGACAGTGAAGACCATGGTGCACCATAGGAGCCCTAGGCTGGGTTCCATGTCCAGACTAGATAGAAGAATGAGACTGAGGCACCTGAACAACAACTCCCAAGAGATGCAGTGGCAGTGTTTCAAAATCAAATATTTCAGATTTGATTTTTCACCTAAAAATTGAAATTATCCATAGGAAAACCCCCCCATTTTGGACCAGCTCTAATCAATGTGCCAACTGATTTTAAAGACTCTCTCCAAATGGGTATCACTGGGGGTAATGGGTTGAAATTAAGCAAAGAATTTCCTAAAAGTGAAGACTGGTTGGCTGTGGAATAGTCTACCAAAGGAAGTGATAGAAGCCCCTGACACTTTAGTTTATTAAAAAACAAAAAAGATTGGACAAGAGCATGGAGAATGTAATATAGGAAACAATTTTTGGGGATGGAAAAAATGACCTAGTAGATCTTTCATTTTAATTTCTGTGGTTCCACGTTGCTAGCGGTACAGCTCAGTATAGATACATTTAGGCATGGACTGATGACTGGGTGGCAATCAATTGCAAGAGGAAGAGGCAGTGCCCACATTTGTTCTTTCTGTCAACTGATCTTGATCAGGGCTTATCATTGCCTCCTCACCACCTTCTCCATGGCCTGAAGAGAGCTGGAATTAGAATAGGGGAGAGAGACTGTGAAATTTAAAATGGGCTTTAGTGAGAGCTGTCCAACTCTTTGCGTCCTGGAGAGCAACCAAGAGTGAGCAGTGAAGCTGAGATTCTAGAAAGCAGCATTCAGCATTTTCAGCCTGAGTTCCACATACTGCCTTTTCTTTTCCAGCTAGTCGTGGCTGGATTTTCTGTCCATGTGGACATTACCCGAGCACATGAGATAGCAAATGAAGCGAGAAGGGTCAAGAAGCAGTTGAAGGAGTCTCAGCAGATGGCACTGCTTTACAACAACAGGGAACGGATATTTGGATTGCCAGTTACTAATGTAAGTGTCAGATCATGGGTTCTGTTGTGTTAGCCTCTGCAAACAACAGGCCCTTAGTCCTGCCTGGGGCCTTTGGGTGCTACTCCAATGCAAAAAAAATAAATCCCCTAGGTAATAACATCCCAATTGTGAGATTAAACATTTTTTTCCTTCTCTATCATTTTGGCTTAACCATCAGTTTTTATATTAACTAGAGAGGACCAGCAATCCACTCTGATGGTCACTTATTCCAATGATCTCTGCTCATCTCTTCTATGCTGTGGAAGAGCTGGTCCAAGAAGACATGGAAGGGGGAGCAAGTTCATATGGCATTTAATTGCCACTTCTGTGGTAGAGCTCTACCCATCCATGCTCCTGGATCAAGAGTTCATGGGGTAGTGGTAGCCAGGTGTATGGGAGGCTTGGCTCCTGGATCATAAAGATGGGAAAGCTGATGAGGTAGCAATTAGTTACATTCATTACTGTTGGAGAGTTACTGAACAGAATATGGGCATGAGTGGCTGTAATTACTTATGTCACTCGTGGTTTATAGTCACGTACAGGAAAGTGATTTTGTGAATTTGGAAGGCAGAATGTTGTCTTAAGGAAATAATTTTAGTCACAAACACTAGTGTCTCTAGCTACTCATAAACGCCCATACACATTTTCTCTCTCTCTTTCCTTTATGGCTATTGAGTAGAATTATTTTCTCTAATAATATTCTGTATCTTAACTTTCAATAGCTTAGTGTGATTTTTTTTTCTTGACTGTTATATCCACAGTTGCAACTTGGGTCCTTAACAGGTACGTCCTCAAAATGTGTATGGGTCCATTGCATCCACAAAAAATCTCATATTACTGATGCGACAGAGGATTTGCAAATGAAAATCAGCTAACTACACATCAAATGAAGTGTTTGCATGCACCTATATCGGCTTCTGCAGGTGCAACTCAAATGTATGCATTTTGGCCAGCATGCCTGATTCTCCCTCCTTTGAGAAGTTGGCACTAAATATCATAGGAATAAACTAAGTCATGGTTTTAACTTGGATTGCCGTTAAATGGAACTGTGCCCATCTATGTAAGGTTGAATTCGGCCCAGAGGGCCTTTGATTTTCTGTGTATATCCTGTCTCTATCCACAATTTTGTATTGTTTCATGACTGATTAGTAAGGGCTAGGTTGTGCCTTGGGAGAGCACAAGGTCTTCCCCCTCCAAGCATCCCCAGGGTTCCAAGTACCCTGAGAGGGAGCAAGCTGGAAGTGACACCTGTCTGCTCTGGCTAGTAGTGCAGAGGGGAGCCTAATAAATCATCTTAAAGGATATTGGACCATGTGCATTCCCCGTGCTTACTCAGGAGCTCCAGGTGGGATTGTGCGTTTTTGCCAGGGCTACATGGTTCTGTAAAATATGAGCCACTGTTAGAGGAAAATATGCCCATTGTTCATTAATACTCTTTTTTTCTTCACAAAGTATGATAAGCTGTCCAGGATGGTTAAAGAATTCCAGCCATACTGGGATCTCTGGACCACAGCATCAGACTGGATACGCTGGTCTGAGAGCTGGATGAATGACCCCCTCTCTGCAATTGATGCTGAACAGCTAGAGAAGAATGTCAATGAATCCTTTAAGACCATGCACAAGTGTGTGAAGCAGTTCAAGGATGTACCAGGTAACTGGGAGAGTTTGCTTTGTGCACCCCAGCACACAAGACTATGTGGAGTGTCATGAAGACCTCATTCCTGTGATTCAGCAGGTTATCCCATATGTGTTCTGTGTGAAGTGAGCTTGGGTGGTCTCATGCAGCTCTGCAGATCTGTGTAAACCTGCTTCAAGTAAATGCCCCCACCCCCGAAAAAATGAAAAGAGATTTAAATTTGTAGGTAAACTTCCCCATGTCCCAGTCCAAGATTCCCAAAGATGCATCCACTAGTCTTCTGAAATAGTTCTAAACCATCTTCCAGTTGGGTTGGAGTGAAATATATTCTGCAGTGGGAGATTTTGATTTATCCTTTTTAACTTGATCTCTTTCCTGAACAATGTAGTGAATCATCCCCAGTGGAGGAGGTTGTGAGTGGATGTGTGAGTGAATGTGACTCATGATAAGTAGAAGCAATAAGAACACCTGCTTTTGATCTTTTCATTCCACTGCTCCTCCAGGATATGGTACAATATCCAGTAAGGCCATGAGCCTGCCAGTCCTTGTGTGACACATAGCAGGGACTGCAAGGTTGTTGCACTTCCAGTGCAAGTGCAACCAGAGGCCACACTTGGCTGCAATTAAAGGTAATTCCTAGATGTAATTGACATACTAGATGGAAGTACTACTAAATTTCATGGCCCTTGCATGCTCACTGCCTTACTCTAAAGGTGCTAGAAAAGTGCAGGCTATGGGCAGTGAATAGGTGTGTCTGAGGAGACATGTGCTTACGTATGGTTTCCAATATGCAAATATGGCACTTGACTATGCTCCTCCCTTTTTGGCCTTATTCTTGCTATGAGGCAGCATCCTCATTAATGCAAGTTTGGGTTCTCCTATGCTCCCTGTCCTGCTGTTCACTTTTTGCATTGTGTTGAAAAGCACAGCACCGCTCACCTGAACTTTGCAGAATCCAGCTCTGTATGAAGCAGCATCCTCCACCCATCATCTCATTGTTACTGATGTTATCTTTTTTTGTTTTTGTTTTCTCCTGCCCTTTTAAGCATGCCAGGATATAGCTGTGGAAATCCGGGGCAGGACTGAAGAATTCAGACCATATATCCCCCTGATTCAGGGCCTGCGCAATCCTGGCATGCGGAACCGGCACTGGGAGATGCTTTCCAAGGAGATCAACATCAATGTTAAGCCCAAGGCCAATCTGACATTTTCTCGCTGTTTGGAGATGAAGCTGCTGGACCACATTGACAGCATTGCCAAAATAGCTGAGATAGCGGGCAAGGAGTTCTCCATTGAGAATGTGAGGAGGGCATCTAATGAGGGTTTCCTTTCAGTGTCCTAGTTCATGCCCCAAAGTTGTCTCTAGATGGACGCTTTCCTTATGACAACTCCATTCTTTCATGAGCATTAAAATTCACTCTGAGTGTTACAGAAATCCCAGAGAAAAGCAGAATGCCGTTGAGAATGTTGGTGTCCTTGCATGACTGGACAAATCCTCTGTATCTGTGTCAGGGAGATTAGACATTGGTATGGTGAATCAGTCATCAGAGAGTGTGTGTATGGAAACGGGAGAAGACTGGATAGCTCAGTGGAGTCATTGGTTATATAGATATAGTCTTTCACCTTCACATCACCAGTTCAAATAGGGCCTAAGATGGTCAGGACTAAAAGTCACTATCATCTAGCAGCTTTTTGTTCTGTGAAATGGGTTTGTGAACTCAGTCCACTTCCCAGTGGGCAGATATCCATACTACAAAAGGCACCATTACCACTGTCTCTAATGGCACTCTACTACCAGACTCAGTGGAGGTGCCATGGCATCAGTGGGCATGGAAATGAAGTTACTATCTCTTCCTTGAAGGTGGTCCTTCAGGATAGGGTTGAGGCTCTTTGGATGGGGCAGAGGAAATTTGTGCTGTTGCTGAATGTTCTGTGGATTAAATAGATGGCTGTAGTTTCCAGTGTGGAAACCAGCACCTTTCACAGGAACTAACATTCACCTAGTTTTTTAAATGATGGTATTTGAGAGACATGTAAGTGGAGGAAAGCATTATGCAATGTCTGTGTATTGAGACCTAAGGTTAAATTGCTTCTCCTCATTTCCCAGGCACTTGATAAGATGGAGAGCGAATGGGTCTCCATCCTGTTTAATGTACTGCCCTATAAAGAGACGGAAACCTTCATTCTGAAGAGCCCTGATGAAGCTTCGCAGCTCCTAGATGATCATATTGTCATGACTCAGAGTATGTCCTTCTCACCATACAAGAAACCCTTTGAAGACAGGATGAACACTTGGGAAACCAAGCTGAAGATGACACAGGTACCAATTTCCCACCTGCTGCCAAGGGAGGGATTGGGGCTTTTCGACTTTGTTTGAATAGAAAGAATATGCAGTTGCAACTAAGGAGCTTGGTGATATGTAGATATTCAGGGCACATCTGTGCTCAGGGAGTCAGAGGGGCTCTCATAATTCTTCTGCTTTAGTAAATGGAACAAACCAGGGGCCTGATCTCACAAATAGCAGGGGTGAAATCCTGGGCTTATTGCAGTCAATAGCAGCACTCCCATTGCCTTCAATGGGCGGAAGATTCTACCCCAGATGTAGTTCCTCTCACCATGAATACACCTCTACCCTGACATAACACGACCCAATACAGCACAAATTCAGATATAACATGGTAAAGCAGTGCTACAGGGGGGAGGGGCTGGCACTCGGGCGGATCAAAGCAAGTTCGATAGAACACGGTTTCACCTATAACAGGGTAAGATTTTTTTGGTTCCTGAGGACAGCGTTATATCGGGGTAGAGGTATAGTTCTATTGACTTGCATAGTAGTTAGCACTTTGCCTAGTGATATTCAGGCCCTACCACAGTCAAACTGCATGTTAAGGGCTTGATTCTGCAAGGCGCTGTGCATTCTTGTCCTGATCCTGCAAAGCACTTAAAGCACATGCTTAACTTTTATTAGCATATGAATAGTTCCATTGGACTTTAATGGTCTACATACATGCTTAAAGTTAGGCACATTCTTAAGTACTTTGCTGGTTCCAGGGTAGAAGAGAATGCTGAGCACCTAGAAGAGATCACACTCTACTTGACGTTAGTTGTAGATGGGAGCAGGAGAAAAATCTTAATTAGCTAATGTTTGTAGAGTGTTTTGTAAATTCTAGAAGTAACAACGTTGCTGTCTGTTGTTTATAATTATTTCATTTTACTTATGGAAGCTTACCTGCCCATATGTGATTGGGCAAGGGGTTATCAAACCTGCTTTATTTGGCTAAAAAGGACACACAAAGGCAACCTTGACCCTATGGAAGCAGGTGATATGGTAATCTGGCTATATTTATATATATATATTGTGTGTTAGTGTGTGTTTTGGCTGTGACACTGTGTGTGCGTTTGTCCCTGACTGCTGTTCTTTGTTTTTGCCGTTTATTGCTGTCACTAAAGGTACAGAGTTCCACAGAGTGACTGCACTGATATTTCTGCCAGGATAGCAAAACTTCTCCACGTATTTCTCCTTTCTCTGATGTAGCAAAAACAGTCTCTGAAGTCCTGAGAGTGAGGGAGATGGCCTCATAGAATTGAGTGGATCTAAGCGTCGATCAGCTTAGTTATTACCAGATGTCCTTGTCACATTGGCAGGAGTGTTTGACAACTGAGAGTGCCAACCTCAGGGCAGACTGTCAAAAAGCAGGGCAGACACCCCAAACAGATTGTATGTTCTATCATTAGAGTTTATCAACCTAGTAACAAGTGTGAACTTCTGACACACTATAAAGTCTTACCATAGAGTCACTGACAGTCCCTTGGGCATTCCAGGCAGCTTGTCTGGGTGTCAAGATAGGATTTAGTGATAGTTGGTTGCCATACACCAAAGATCACTTAAAATTCAGGTTGCTTCCAGTCCCGAGAGACCAGTCACTTGCCCCAGGTCAATTTGTACCTCAGATCTCACACCAAAGACAATGTCTGTAGCCAATCCTATAGTAAACTAACCAAGGAATTCTTAACTAGAAAAAAGAAATGAGAGAGTTATTTACAGGTTAAAGCTGTCAAACACATACAGAAATGCGTTACTGTCTAGGGTTTGAAAAAGTGACAGAGTTATAGCAATCTGTCAGCACTGAATGTCTTTTGGGGCTAACCCAGGTTGACTCTGGAGATCTCTGCTTCTGTTTCCTAGCTCCAGCCCTGTGAGAGTCCAAATGGGAAAGAGATGAAAAATTTTCACATCAGCTATCTTTATTTCCTTCTTCCAGAATTCAAGCTGATGGGACAAGTTCTTTTGCATGTAGCCTGTGCAAGGGTGATTTAGCAAAGTCTTTGTATTTTGATGTTCCACAATGGTTTTGATAGCCCTTCCTGATGGGCAGGAGGTAATACTTTTCATAGGGATTTAGTACTACGTAAAGTTTCTTAGTTGGTGAGTTAAATAGTTCAGAACAAACATTTCACAGCTCTATAGCAAATACTTAAGTATTACCTTATAGTGTGGAATACAGACATTATAAATAGGATTAATACATGTAGCAACTTCCAAGCATTTTGTAAAGTCTAAACCCATTGTTATATATCCAATACCCATCTTAACCATACTAACATACACGTGAGTTGCACTAGTTTCCAAGAATGAATTTTTCAGTGCTCAGCTGAGGCCTAAAGCCTTGGCAAGAGTTGGCATCTTGTCTGCCAGCATCACAGTATGGATTATACTTAATTGAGGTTGCTTTAGACTATTTAAAGACCATCTGTGCATTAAAAATACATGGCACGTTCCATGAGAATTACTGTGGGATTCTATCCAGCATCCATGGGAATTTTAAAAGAATTACTTATTGATGGGATCACAACCAAAGCCAAAAGGGGAAATCCTCCTGTAACACTTAGGCCTGGTCTACACTATGGAGTTAGGTTGCAATTAGCTGCTTTAAGTCAATTTATAAATGAATGCGTCCACACAACCAACTCCGTTCCGTCGACCTAAAGAGTTCTTAAAATCGACTTCTGTACTCCTCCCTGGCAAGGGGAGTAGTGCTAAAATCGACTTTGCTGGGTTGAATTTGAGGTAGTGCAGGCACAAATTGACGATATTGGCCTCCTGGAGCTATCTCAGAGTGCTCCATTGTGACCGCTCTGGACAGCACTTTGAACTCCGATGCACTAGCCAGGTACACAGAAAAGCCCCGAGAACTTATGAATTTCATTTCCTGTTTGGTCAGCATGGCAAACTCAGCAGCTCAGGTGACCATGCAGTCCCCCCAGAATCATAGATTAGAAGGCAAAAAAAAACGTGCTTGTGATGACATGTTTTCCGAGCTCATGCAGTCCTCCCGCACTGATAGGGCACAGTTTAATGCATGGAGGCATTCAGTGGCAGAGGCCAGGAAAAAATTAAGTGAGCACAAAGAGCGGAGGCAGGACACGATGCTGAGGCTAATGGGGGAGCAAACGGACATGATGAAATGTCTGTTGGGGGAGCAAACGGACATGATGAAGCATCTGTTGGAGCTGCAGGAAAGCCAACAAGAACACAGACCCTCACTGCATCCATCGTATAACTGCCTACCCTCCTCCCCATGCTCTCTAGCCTCCTCACCCAGACTCCCAAGAATGCGGGGGGGAGGCTCTGGGCACCCAGCCAATCCACTGCAGAGGATGGCCCAAGCAATAGAAGGCTGTCATTCAAACAGTTTGATTTTTAGTGTGGCTACAATAAGCAATGTGGCCTTGTCCTTCCCTCCTCCCCCACTCCACCCGGGCTACCTTGTCTGTTATCTCAATTTTTTTTAATTAATAGAGAAAGAATGCATGGCTTCAAAACAATAGTTACTTTATTTCGAAGGGGGGAGGGTGGAAGCCTTACAGGGAATAAAATCAACAAAGGGGGCGGGTTTGCATCAAGGAGAAACACACACAACTGTCACACCGAAGTCTGGCCAGTCATGAAACTGGTTTTCAAAGCCTCTCTGATGTGCAGCACATCTTGCTGTGCTCTTCTAATGGCCCTGGTGTCTGGCATGAAACCATTGTCTGCTATTGCTTTCACAGAGGGAGGGGCAACTGATGACATGTACCCAAAACCACCCGTGACAATGTTTTTGCCCCATCAGGCATTGGGAGCTTAACCCAGAATTTCAACAGGTGGCAGAGACTGCGGGAACTGTGGGATAGCTACCCACAGTGCACCACTCCGTAAGTCGATGCTACAGCCACAGAAGTGAGGATGCACTCCGCCAACTTAATGGGCTTAGTGTGAACATACGCAATCAACTGTATAAAATCGATTTCTAAAAATCTACTTCTATAAAATCGACCTAATTTCGTAGTGTAGACATACCCTTAGCATCTTTGAAATCTCAGCCTAAGAGATTTAGCCACTGAATTCCTAGTCATTTTAATTGGAATTGGGTATCCAGATCCCTTAAATAACTTTAAAATCTCATATTTAGTGCGTTTCAACTTCATCTGCACATTTATTTTATGTATAGCTTTGTGAGTGCTCACAGAAACCTCTCTTCTACCTGTCTTTATAGAAAAGACACTTAATTATACACCTGTCTGCCCATGCAATAGGAAGAGCAGTGAGTAAAGTGAACCTTAGAGATCAGGAGCACTTGCAGCTGCCAGTGAAGTTTGAGTGCTCAGCACTTCTGAAGATCAGACCCCTGTGCTGTGCTTTTCTGGTTTTAACCTGGCTAAAACACTTTGCTGCATTTTTTTTTTAAATTAAAGATTGGGGCCCTCCTGTCTCTAAGTAGCTCCTTTGTCCAGCTGCTCATATAATGCTTTATCCTGCATCACTGAAGTTAATGGGAGTTTGGCCAGTGATTTCCATGGGAGCTGGATCAGGCCTACAGGCCCAAACTGTGCCACTCAAAATATTGAGTTAAGCTATGTCAAAAACCATGGGCCAGCCTGTGCCAGACTTGCTCCCACTGAGCAGTGCCTTGCATCGTGAAGTCTCATTGATTTCCATGGGGTTATGCATGGCATACAGTGCTAACTACTGTGAGCAAGTCTGGCACAGGCTGGCCCATTGTTTTTTTATAGCTCCCTTAACTCAATATTTTCCTTCTTCCTAAATTAACACTAGGGATAGTATTTTCAAGAGTGCTCAGTCTTGGTTTAACTCTACCAGTGGGAGCAGAGTTCAGCCAGTGCTGGCTGTTCTGCAGATCCTCTCCAAAAGGGTTGTAAGGAAATGACCCCTGCTCTTTATACCTGTGGTAGCTTCTGTCAGGGTGTGGCTGGCAGTGCTGCTCTTGATGTATTCACACTCTCAGCAAGTCATCAGGTTGCATTCACTTGCTCCTCCTCTTAGATCCATGGAGGATTTAGTTAGGATGAACAAATGGTTATGACAGAGGCCTGGTCTACACTCCGCGTTTAAATCGATTTTAACAGCGTTAAATCGATTTAACGCGGTACCCGTCCACACTACAACGCTCCTTATATCGATATAAAGAGCTCTTTATATCGATTTCTGTACTCCTCCC
>NC_133784.1:21816505-21991862 GCF_003597395.2 Chelonoidis abingdonii
AGTGACTTTATTTACTTAAGCAGCTGTAATCGAAGGGGAGGGTGGATTGCTTACATGGATGACTTTTAGTAAAGAATACATGATTTTTAGCGATAGTTATTTTATTTCCTTAAGCAAGCTGTAATTGAAGGGTGAGGCGTGGGGGTTGCTTACAGGGAAGGAGTCAATGCGGGGGTGTTCATGAGAAGGGAAAACAACACAGCAGTCACACTGTACCCTGCGCCGTTTTCAAGCTTCTCGATGCGCACGCTCCTGTGTGTGCTCTTCTAATCGCTCCCGGCATGGTCTGGCTGCGCTACTCAGGCGGCCCAGGTGATTTGCCTCAGCCTCCCACCCCGCCATAAAGGTCTCCCCTTACTCTGACCAGAGGATGTGGAGCACACAGCAAGCAGCAATAACAAAGGGGATATTGGTCTTGGCTAGGTCTGAACGAGTCAGTAATGTGCTGCCATGCGCAGCCTTTAAACGGCACATGCACATTCTTACCACCATCCTGCACATTGCTCAGCTGTGGTTGAACAGCTCCTGACTACTGTCCAGGTTCCCTGTGTATGGCTTCATGAGCCATGGCATCAAGGGGTAGGATGGGTCACCCAGGATAACGACAGGCATTCACATCCCGTGTTATTTCTGGTCTGGGAAGTAAATCCTTGCTGCAGCCGTTTAAACATAGTAGTGCTTCTGAAGACGCGAGCGTCATAACCTTCCTGGCCATCCCACGTGGATGTTGGTGAAACGTCCCTTGTGATCACCAGTGCTTGCAGCACCATTGAAAGTACCCCTTGCCGTTACTACTGGGTGCCCTGGCCTCTGGGGCCAAGATAGGGATATGCGTTCCATCGCCTGCCTACAGTTAGGATCCCATTGCAGCAAAGCCATCCACTATGACCTGCACATTTCCCAGTCACAACCTTTCGTAGCCAGCTTATGATGCTTTGCTACTTGCATCACGGCGCCCCCACAGTAGAGTTTTCCCACTACAAATGATTCCCCGACTGACAGGTAGCTGTCTGGCATTGCAAGCGTCCAGAGGGTATTGCCACTCGCTTCTCCACTGTGAGGGCTGCTCTCATCTTAGTATTATTGGCGTTTCAGGGCAGGGGAAAGCAATCACAAAGTTCATGAAGTGCTCTTACGCATGCACAAGTTTCACAGCCACTCCGAATCGTCCCCACACCTGCAAAACTATGCGGTCCCACCAGTCTGTGCTTGTTTTCCCCGGGCCCAAAATTGGCGTTCAATGGGTAGAACCTGCCCCATTACCAGCAGGAGCTCCAAAATGCAGGGGCCCGCTTGTTGAGAAATCAGTGTCCATGTTCCTATCACACTTCATCGCCGCGCTGCCGTTAGCCGCTCCTCCTCGCCTGCCTTTTGCAGTTTCATTTCAGCATAGAATGCGCGAGGTGTTTACAACGTCCACGATTGCGGTATTGATCTGAGCAGGTGTCCATGCTTGCTGTGCTATGGCGTTTTCACAGTTCACCCAGGAAAAAAAGGCACAAATGATTTCGCTGCTGTTTCACGGAGGGAGGGGTGAGGCTGTACCAGAACCACCCAACAATGATTTTTGTCCCATCAGGCAACTGGGCTCTCAACCCAGACTTCCAAGGGGCAGGGAGACTGCAGAACTATGGATAGCTACGGAATAGCTACCCACAGTGCACAACTCGAAATCGATCGCTAGCCTCAGACCATGGACGCACACCGCCGAATTACTGTGCCTAGTGTGGACGCGTGCTATCGACATTATAATATCTGTTTTATAAAACCGGTTTAAGTTAATTCAAAATTATCCCGTAGTGTAGACGTACCCAGACACAACTGATTTTTCCAGACTGAATACGTTGGTTAGCCAACATTCCATTGTGTTCAGCTCGGTGCTCTGGTAGACCGCAGGGTGAAGTTTCTTAGCCTCTGTGATCTTGCATTAAAACCCAAGTGACATAACACTTAGGAGCTTCTTCCTGAAGGCTGCCATTTGCCTGAAGACTGGCTTTGTTTGAGAGATTAGCAGTATGGGGTGGTCCAGTGAAGAGGCAGTAAACAGGCCCTATCTAAACTAAACATAACCCATGTTTAAATGTGGCCAACAAACATAGTTATGACTAAATCATGTTATAACATGACTTATTCTTGCCTGTATGGACAGGACCATGTTTTAATTTAAGAATCTGCCTCCGTTAATATGTGGTTCTTTAACCTTAATATAAGATGATATTTTTTTCCTGCCACACAGCTGAGGAAAAAACAGAGTTTGACTCCATGTTTAATCAGTTCTTTGTAATTTTTGTACCTCTGTTAGCCCCTGTGGTTGCATTGAGCATGTTCTCTCTCCAACCCCGGTGCAGCTGCACCAGTGCTAGCGATGGCGGGAGCACTGCTGTGGGTCAGATTCAGGCATTCTTATCACTGTGTCGTTGACAGTTGCTCTGATCAGGGTTGGCTGACACAGTATAAAACCAGCAGTATCTGGTCCACAGGAGCAGGTGCACTATTGCTAGAGTTGGAGGGGCTGTATTGGTGCCAGAGAAGCACAAGGAGAATTTAAGAAAATCTCTATGTGGATGCAGTCTTCAATATATATTGCCATCAGCCGAAAGCGTGTCACATCGTAGGGACACTCTACAAAGCTTTGCAGGATTCTGTGGAGCTTGAAACATCAAGTAAATGAACACTGAACAATGAGCTATTATTTCCACGTCTTAGCTGGTTCTTGAACACCGTGTTCTAAATCCCTTTCAGGCAGTATTTCCTGTGTGTTTTCTTATTTTAAATGTTTGGAATTTATCCAAATATTTTGTTTGAAATGTTCTTAATTGAAGTTTTCACTGAGCATTCTGTGAACAAGGTCAGATTGAGCTGGTATTGGCGGGAACTGTGTGCCAGCACTTCTCTGGCAGCCACATCAGATTCTGCAGAATTTAAGCTTTCATCTTAAAACATAGTAAAAACTTTGCACTTCCTGTTGCAAGATAGCCACCTTTGGACTAGGCTCCCTGGAGCAGAAATGCACCCCATGGGGATTTGATTTCTAAAGTGCACTGTGTTGCACATTAACTGGTCCATGTAGCCTGTGCTGGAATGCAGTAAAGGTTCCCTGGTGTTCCTTAACGTAGTACTGTTTGAAACAGCACTTTGTTAAAGCACACTAAGGAATCTTTAGTGCACACCAGCAAGGTCTGCACAGACCAATTAATGCACAAGACGTTAGTGTGCTCTAGAAATCACACCCCATAGGGCACATTACCCCATCATGTAGACAAGCCCTTAATGTGACCTGATGTCCTGTTGTCTACAGGCCGACAGAAGGAATAGCTCTAGGAACTTAATGCTGCACCGTTAAGTCTGTGGCTGTTTTAATGTTTACTTCAATGGGAGAAGGATAGGGCCTACATATAGATGTGAACCGCCCCCATTCATCCCAGGGGGTATTGACTCTGATGCCTATTAATGAGAATTTAAATGTCAATGTTGTTAGCAATGAAATAATAGGAAATTATTTTAGTAGAAACAACCAGCTGCTCTGGGTGGATTTTAGTGTTGTGAGTGGTGTTTTAGGAGAAGATCACCTCTCTTATCTCCAATATGAGCCCAGGGCATGTAGAGAGGAACTGTTTTAGGAACTATACTTATTGCAGTAGGCCTCTTGACCTGATTACATGACTTCCCACCAGGATGTCCTAGAGGAGTGGCTGACATGCCAGCGCTCCTGGCTATACCTGGAGCCCATCTTTAGCTCAGAGGACATCAATAGACAGCTGCCAGTAGAAAGCAAACGCTACCAAACCATGGATAGGACCTGGAGGAAGATCATGAAGAATGCTAATGAGAACAGAGAGGTGAGGCTGTGTGTGCTCACATGGCATATGTGTGAATGTTTGCATGTGCACACTTGTATACTGCATGCACACATCTTTGCCTAGGTATTACTATCTTAGCTGCTTGCGTATGAATTACAATTGAATCCTTTTTTTCCTCTTGCATTCTTTGTTCACTTGCTTAGATTGCAGACTTCTCAAGGTAGGGACCATGGGCCAAATTCAGTCCTGATGGAAACAAATGCAACGATAGTGACTTACCTGCAATTGTGCACACTTATTCTAAAGCTACATTTGGCCCCCTTTTCTATACTTGTCTGTAAAAGCACCATGCGCAGGTATGGCACTGCATGAATAATACCCTTGGTCAGGGGAGCTTGCTAAGTTTCTTCTTTTAAAATGCTGTTTACATTCCAGAGACAGAGGGTGTTTCTAAACTGTGTGCTGAGCCACTCGCCACCGCTCTGGCACTTCAGTAACTTGCCCACGTTTCCACCTCCCCATCAAGGATGAGCTGCAGAGACCTGCACCTGAGATCTGCCCCATGGTATGCAGATGGGTGCAAAGTCTGTTATTTCCCCCACCTTCTTATACAGCAGAGCCACAGCCTTTAATTTGCTTTGGGTCCTTACAAATAGGTCATCTCGTGACTTGTTCCGTAGACTAATTCCATCAGAAGCTTTAGCAGCATGACCTGACTCTCTCCCCCCACCCACCTCCTGATGCCTGATTCCCACTTTCACTTCCATGCACCACCTGGCTCCCTTCCCTCACCCCACATTCTACCTCCTCAGCCCCATTCCCCTGATGCTGGTACTACCATTCTGCACTCTCCTGCTGCCCAGCCCTTTCCTCCACAGAGACTGTCATTGTTTGTATTCAATGTTTGAATGTTGATCATCACTGTTTGGTATCTGGACAACTCTAAAATATGAAGACTTGTCTTATCTCTGAATGTAACTGCCTCTCTTGGCCCACAAAGCTCGTGTCTCTATAGAGCCATGTGAAAAAGCTTCTATGAATGAGCCACCCTGAGCCCAGCAATAATATCTCTCTGTAGCCAACTTGCCTCCAATGTGGTTATCTAACTAGGACTTAGTATACTGATGCTTTTTTTGATGTTCATGTACTTTCCAGGTGATTTCCCTGTGTCCCGATCCCAGGCTGCTGGAGAGCCTTCGGAAATGTAATCAACTACTTGACCTTGTGCAGAAAGGGCTGAGTGAATATCTAGAGACCAAGAGAGGAGCTTTCCCCAGGTAATCTCAAGACTGAAGGCCATTCTTAGGTGTGAAGTCAGAGAATCACTCTGATTACGGCTCCTAGGAACAAGTGCATCATTCTTTCTCGTCCAAAGCTCAATCTCATGGAACTCTCCTGAGTTTGCAGGTCTCAAGCAGGCTGCTTCTTTCAACCCAGAGATTTGATGGAGGAAAAAATAGGGCAGACTGTGTGGAAGTGACAACATGCTATTGCCCAGGGTTGAGGTAGGGGTAGTTTGATAGGATCACCACACGCCTGCACCTTTAAACATCAGCATGAGGAAGGGGGGATGAAGTGAAATGAGGGGAAATTAAATACTTTGGGCGTTACTCTTTTTAGCCCTACACCTAGAGTAGTCTTTGTTGCAGTACAAAATGAGAGTAAAATACTGTAAAATACTGTCATTTTACACCCACTCTACACTGGTATAAATGACTGCTCCGGGGAAGGACATCAGAGAGTCAGGCCGTTTTGTGGCAGAGAGACTCTCATTTAACTGGACTATGGTCACTGCTCTTCTGCACCAATGCAAATAATGCATGCTGACCAGCAGGATATCTTGAAGACCACCGCAATTGCTCTCACCAAAGTCTCAGTATTGTTGCCCAGTACTGCCAGGACTGAGCACCAAACCGCAGAGCAGAGACCAAAATGAGCTGCTAGCTCTGTCTCTGTTTTCAGGTTCTACTTCCTTTCGGATGATGAGCTGCTGGAGATACTGTCTCAGACAAAGAACCCCACTGCTGTACAGCCTCACCTCCGCAAGTGCTTTGAGAATATTGCACGGGTAGGTAAAGCAAGCTGTTTCCTCTCGGACTAGCAGGCATGTTTTGATGTTGGGAGTCATGTATTATGGAAATTTAGAACAATTATCAAGCATTGCAGTAAGGGAAGGAGATGGGTAGGACACAGGCTCACTGCCTTGTGAAGACAGCTCCGGGATTCTTTCAAATAGCCTCTACATCTCCACGTGAAAGAGAAGAGTTGAACTGGCTTTGTTCTCTTCTAAACTGCATTAAGGTGGCAGGTAGTTATAAATTCTACACTTTTTCCTCAGTCGTAATTATCATTAAAACACATCTCCAACGTTCTCAGTGGAGACGTATCCACACCACCACCACCACAGCTGGTCGCCTTGTTGATAGTCTCAGGAGATGCCAAGAACTGAGTGGGCCACAGAAGTTGAATTACCCTCTTGGTCCTGGGTCTCCCACCTAAATCAGAGTTGAAGCTCACTAGCCCGGTCATATGGGGGAAGCTTACAGAGCTGATTTGCCTGTTTTATTATTTCTAGAACAGTGACTCTCAACCTTTCCAGAATACTATACCCCTTTCAAGTGTCTGATTCGTCTTGTGTACTCCAAGTTTCACCTCACTTAAAAACTTACAAAATCAGACATAAAAACACATAGCACTCTATTACTGAAAAATTGCTGACTTTCTCATTTTTACTATATAATTATAAAATAAATCAGTTTTAATATAAATATTGTACTCACATTTCAGTGTGTAGTATACAGAGCAGTATAGATAAATTATTGTGTATGAAATTTTAGTTTGTACTGACTTCACTAGTGCTTTTTATGTTGTGTGTTGTAAAATTAGGCAAATATCTAGATAAGCTGATATATCACTGGAAAACCTTTGAGTACCCCCAGGGGTACATGTGGCCCTGGTTGTGAACCACTGTAGTAGAAGACTTCAAATTCCAGGACTGTCAATCCACAGCTAACCTCGCAGCAGCTACCCTCCCTTAAAAGCCCCCCCTCCACAGCAGCTAATCCCGCCCGGGGAGCCCGCTCCAGCTCACCTCTGCTCCGCCTCCGCTGAGCATGCGGGTGCTGCTCTAATTCTCCCCTCCCAGGCTTGTGGCGCCGATTGGAGGAGACTTGGGGGGGGCTGTGTGCTCAGCAGAGGAGGCAGAGTGGAGGTGATCTGGGGCGGGGAGCGGTTCTCCTGTGTGCCTCCCCCCATTACTGCAGGTGGCCCTCGGCGCTCCCCCGCCCCAGGTCACCTCCACTCCACCTCCTCGCCTGAGTGGGCTTTTAGGCACCCTCAACCACTCGGTGGCCGCCTAGTTTGCCTAAAGGGTTGCACAGGCCCTGACCACAACCAAATTGTGGGCAGATCTATAAGTAGCCTAAATCAATGTAGCTCTATTGATTTGAATGGAGCTACACAGCTTTGCTCCAGCAGACAGTCTGGTCCTGTGTGATTATTTTTGCTGTAGACCTGGGTGCACAGCTGTTTTACTCTCTGTAAGGACAAAAATATTACACATATTCATATTGAAACAGTGTCTCAATTCCTTGTGTCTTGACCAGTGTTGATAAGAAGGCATGGATAGAGGGGACTCTCCACTAATATTGTGCTGTGATTCCCCCATTAGCTGCTCTTCCAGGAGGACCTACAGATCACACATATGTACTCTGCAGAAGGGGAGGAGGTGAAGCTGTTTTTCCCCATTTATCCCACTGGCAATGTGGAGAACTGGCTGCTGGAAGTCGAGAAATCTATGAAGGCCAGCGTGCGGGACAATATTGAAAGATCGATCAGGGTTTATCCACATGTGAGAGTCTTACACCCACACTGTTCTTCTGCTCTTCACCCACAAATACAGATGGAGTTCAACAGGTAGCATTTGGCATGTCTTGGCTCAAGAGAACATGGTCATCAATGACAGCCAGCAGAATTGTTTTTCTTACACCCTACGGTTTTTACAGTGTAGCCTTTGACCCTGCTATATGATTCCATTTCTACTCCTTGCTCTGTTCTGCTCCCTTCTTGGGATAGGGCTCCCTCTTTTATTTTCTTCTCCAGCGCTTGGGTTGATCACATAGTGCAAAGAGATAGTAGCAGTAGTAACATAGGGCCAGATTAATTCCTGAGACCAATGGACGTACACCAGGGATGAATCTCAGCCATACGTTTCTATGGACGCAGGTAGACAATCGAGATCACACTTCAGTTGGTGGTTGGGAGAAAGGAAGGTAAAAAAAGATGGGGTATCAGAAATCTCAGGCATTATTATACTCTAGGAATCTGAATCACCAATAAACCGGAATTCTCTGTAGGAGTGGAACTTGTTCTGCTGGTTCCCATGGATTCCCAGTCGTCACCTGCCTTTGGCAGTTCTCCATCTTGCATAGCCAAATGATCTATTGCAGAGAAGGCACCTAAGCATCCATTGTCTGGATGCCCAGCATCTTGGGGAAGCTTTTTCATAGCAACTGGAGAAAATAGGGTAGACAACTAAGTAGAAATTGTTATATCTGATGTGGAGTTGGATAGGTTCCAGGCATGGGGAATGAGACAAGGGATCATGAAAGAAAAGATATTTGTAGTGCTTATTACCAATATAATGTATGTTTTTTTTAAAGACACCACGTAGTTCATGGGTCTTGCAATGGCCCGGGCAGGTGACCATCGCTGGCTGTCAAACTTACTGGACAAAGGAAGTATCTGAGGCCCTGGAGGCTGGGGATTTGTCAACCAGGCTGTTTCCACAGCTGAGTGCTCAGGTAGGAAAGATGAATAAGTGCTGACCAGGTATAGATTTCTCCACACAGAGACCTGGTCTTTTATCACCTTCAACATGTAAAACAGTCTTGACTTCAAATCAGTCAACAGCCATAACCTGAGATACTGATGCAGCTGCATCTAGTCCAGGGATCTCAAACTCAAATCACCGCGAGGGCCACATGAGGACTAGTACATTGGCCTGAGGGCCTCATCACTGACACCTTTTCATATAAAGATACAAAAGCCCCGGCTCTGCCCCTAGCCCCGTCCCCACTCCACTCCTTCCATGAGGCCCTGCTCCTGCCCCGTCTCTTCCCATTTCTTCCCCGCCCCCATTCCAACCCCTTCCCCGAAATCCCCATCCCAACTCCGCCCCCTCCCTACTCCTATTCCAACCCCTTCCCCAAATCTCCGCCTCTGCCCTGCCTCTTCGCCTCATCCCCTGAGCGCGTGGCTTCCTGCTCCCTCCTGGAAAGTGCTAAGTGCCGCCAAACAGCTGTTTGCCAGTGGGAAGCACCTGGAGGTAGGCAGAGGCGTGGAGACGTGGTGCGTTGGAGGGGAGGGGAGACGGCGAGTGAGGGGAGCTTGATGGCCGCAGGAAATAACTCTGAGGGGGCGGGGCAGGGAGCTTGATGGGCCGCAGCAAATAATTTCGCGAGTTGCGTGTTTGAGACCCCTCCACTAGAGAAATTTTCCAAAGTTAGATCAGTTATTTTCAACAGCATGTTACATTAGTATGTGAAAGAATTGAACTCCAATGATAGTGGGGAAAATAATGAATACAGTAAAATGAGATCTCTAAGAGTTCTACCATTGTTTTCTTAATCTGCACATACCTCATCTAGCATATGACCTTATCAGAGCTATGCTCCCATAACTTGGTCATGCTCTAGCATGGCACTATGGGATACTGTCCTTGTGGAGGTGTGGTCCTATGTAACAATGGAGTATTTCATCAGTGCATCCACACCCTGCCCTAAGTCACAGTTCAATATCTTGTATGAATGGTGATACCTCCCATCATCTGAATGCCTTGCAGTCTTGAATATATTTATTCTCACAATACCTCTTAGAGGCAGGGCAGTGCTATTATCCCATAGTACAGATGGGAACTGAGGCAGAGAGAGGTCGAGCGGCTTGCCTAATGTCATAAAGGAAGTCTTTGGGAGGGGAGGGAATTGAACCTGGGCCTCCCGTGGTCCAAATTAGTGCCTTGTCTACTGGGCCATCCTTCCTCTCCACCTTTGGCCATCGTTCAGTACAGGGGTTCTCAAACTTCATTGCATCGCAACCCCCTTCTGACAACAAAAATGACAACATGACCCCAGGAGGTGAGACCAAAGCCTGAGCCTGCCCAAGCTCCGCCCTGCCCCCAGTCGGGGGGCCAAAGCTGAAGTCCAAAGGCTTAAGTCCCAAGCAGGGGGTCTGTAATCTGAGCCCCCGTGTCCAGGGCTGAAGCCCTTGGGCTTCAGCTTCAGCAGCGGGCGGTGGGGCTCGGGCTTTGCCCCATGCCCCAGCAAGTCTAAGCCAGTCCTGGCAACTCCATTAAAATGGGGTCACAACCTACTTTGGGTTCCGACCCACAGTTTGAGAACTGTTGGTTTAGTACCTTGTTGGTGAGAGAATAGAAGTCAGAATGCAATTCAGAGCCAGTTCTGACTAGCTTCCCTTTCCTTGCACAGCTAAGTGATCTGGTAGCCCTTGTTCGAGGAAAGCTATCGAGGATGCAGCGAACAGTGTTATCAGCTCTCATTGTGATTGAAGTCCATGCCAAGGATGTTGCTGCTAAGCTGATTGAGGAGAATGTGATGAGTGAGAATGATTTTGAGTGGATCTCTCAGCTCAGGTAAGGAAAACAGCCATCAAACCTGGTCTGGATTCACTGGCCACCATCCATTATCATTACCTATCAGCAGCATCAGTAACACGAAGGGAAATCAAGTGTGTTTGCATAGTGTGTCTATTTAAGACTAATCTTAGAGCCAAGTGAATTGAATGTCTTAGGAGTATATCACAGTCAGTTACACCATCGCGACTGCGCATCTGTAACCCATGCCTGCCTCTGTCATGCTATGTTAAGACAGACCCAGGCTCTGGGGCACTTTCTCCTCGCATGTGATACATGGATTAGACCCTGCCACAACATTCTAATGGCCTGCCCATGCCCAGTGGGGAGGCATGATTCTTGACAATGTTGTCAGATGTTCTAACCAGTGAGGATTGTAGACATACCCGTTGCACACCACCTCTTGCTTACAATTGTTTCCTGGCACCCAGAGAAGTCAGGATTGTCCTTCCAGCCAACACCACTGCCTTCCTAAAGGCAAGCAATTACTTATTATCTCTGACCCAGTGCTGAGGTAGCACATGAGTCCTGGCGCCTGGAGTGCAGTAAATTGTATCAGCCACAAGCAGTGTCTCTTTTAGCTCTTGCTGTTATTGTACTCCTGCCAGTACTTGTTTGTCTTTGAGATTCCATTTTCACTCACCATTAGATACTACTGGACAAGGAATGATCTGTACATCCGAGCAGTGAATGCTGAATTCATCTATGGCTATGAATATTTGGGAAACAGTGGACGCCTGGTCATCACACCCCTCACTGACAGGTACAGAGATTATTCAGAGAATAATAACTAAGCATCTGTGTAGTTTTGGGTGAACAGATCTTATTCTGAGTTAAATCCAGGATCTTCCTGTGCCAGCCTTACTCATGCTGAACAGCACTTAATTACACAAGTAGCCTTGGGACTGTTTGTACAGGCAGGTGTTACTTGAGATGAGGTAGATTGGGCCCTTACTGATGTTGGTTCTACAGGATTCCTAATGATCCATGCTCCCACCGACCAGTTAAAGATTTATGCTATGGCATGATTCTTAGTGAACTGCTCTGAGACATATAAAAAATCCGTCTGAATAACAAAGGGCTCATTCTATTCTTGGTGATTACACACCCTTGGACACATAAACCAGTACCATGGAGTATGTGTGTTTCCTAGTAATGATGATAATAATACTTAGCTCTCTTATAGTAGTCATACCCCTTACAGACAGGCAGACAGTGGATTTCCATCAAATTGAACAAGGGGTTAGCCATGCAACTCCCCTTAATGTTAACAGAAGCCACTTAGCTAAATCCCTGAATATGTAAGTAAAGCTCTCTGAATAATATGGGATGGATTTCCAGTGATCATGCCAGGCAGATAGATAGAGCAGATCACCTTAAATAATGAAATGGGATCTACAGTTCTTAAGCCCAAGTAGGAACATTTCTAATGATCACTGTTCTCTTCATTGCTGTAGGTGCTACTTGACACTTACTGGAGCCCTGCATCTAAAATTTGGAGGAGC
The DNA here is from genome assembly GCF_003597395.2 of Chelonoidis abingdonii. NCBI lineage: Eukaryota > Metazoa > Chordata > Testudines > Testudinidae > Chelonoidis > Chelonoidis abingdonii. The sequence goes on from NC_133784.1 coordinate 21,828,460, forward strand.
GCCTGCAGGACCTGCTGGAACGGGCAAAACTGAAACAACTAAAGATCTGGGGAAAGCTCTAGCCATACAGACAGTAGTGTTCAACTGCTCTGACCAGCTTGACTTCATGGCTATGGGAAAATTCCTGAAGGGACTAGCCAGGTGCAAAAAGTGGTTTAGGAAAAATAAAATGCCACCTGTGCCTTACAAGTGGGTGGGAGGGGGGAGGTGCTGGCAATCTGGATGAGGGCCCTGGAGCGGTAGCCATAAGGAAAAGAGGGGAGCTGTGGCATAATGTTAAAGGAGAATGAAAAAGGCCTTTCTGCATTGTTTTAATCATCTAGGAACTTTGCAGTTCCAAAGCTAATGAGTGATGGGATGGACGCATGATGCTAGCCTTATGTCTGTTGGAAGGAAAGATAGAGGCGTTGTTGTGCGAGTATAAAGGAACAGTTGGATTCTTGTCAAGCAAAAATAAAATGCTTTGCACCATTTTCATTTGGGGCTGTCTACAAATGCTGTCAGCTCACATGTACGTCTTTGACCCTTTGCATGTCCGGCTGGGTCAGTCCTCAGACCTGTTAAATCTCCAGAGGAGAGAACCTGCTGACCATAGCCTTGACTGAGTAGCCAAGATAGCCTGTTGTGGTTCCCAGGGAATCCTTATAGAATTGGCCCCCTGTTCTCTGCATAACAGACAGAGCTGGTCCAATTGTGCATTGCACACATGCAGCCAATGCATTCTGATATCCTTTGCCAAACATTTTTTTGAAAGTAGTTTTATGTCTTTTTTTGAACATACCTAATGATGAGAGCACCTCTCTCATGCACAGACGTCTCTTCCTGGAATGCAATGCAGGCATCTTGGATGTCTAAATTATGTCAGCTGCACCTACATTATGGGTACAAAATGAGAGGCTGAGTTGATGTCCCTTTGAATAGTAGGCCTGTAATATGCTGTGTTTGTATCAGGCTGCCCATATGGTTACCTCCCCAGTTAACCATGGTGTAGTATCCTAGCAGCAATGCTGAGGACTGTTGGATTTGTTTCCTGCCTCTCTCTCATATGGCCACCCCCACACAGAACTGATACTTAGGGCTGGTTGAACTGCTAGAATTTCTCCCTATCTCTGTGTTCCTGACACTTCTCTGGTTTTCCCTTCCCTGCTTAGCTCTGGTGCGTGGGCTTGCTTTGATGAGTTTAACCGCATTGACGTTGAGGTGCTGTCTGTAGTGGCTCAACAGATAACAACCATTCAGAAGGCCCAGCAGCAAAGGGTGAGTCTTCAAAGATAGAGAAGGGCAATCCAGACATTGTCCTTTACTTCTCTGTCCTATATTTGGTTCTAATCTTAGAGCCAATGTGGACACTTAGTGGCACAGATGAGACTGTGCTACCATTCCTGATGGCCTCCACTGCGATGCAAGAAGTAAGATGTACTGTTGTGACTAGGAAAAAGCCAGCATGGTTGCTCATAAGTGATTGAAGGAATTCACAGTGTGTTATCCAGCCCCCAGATACTTCCAAAGCAACCCCCCTCCTCCCCCAACACACACCTCTGACTTCTTGATCCCATATGGAGATTCAGCAGTCAGTAGTTCTAACAGCCAACCACTGTGCTGCTCCTGGGAGGATTGATAAAGGTTAAGATCTGAAGCTGCTTGACATTGGCTTAGTAGAAACTTGCTTGCAGTTAATTCTGCTGCTTTATCCACCATCTGAAACTGTCTGCTCTCTCTTAAAAGGAATTTCAGGCTTTTTCTTGCCTCATGCCACAAATTAATTCTGTCCCCAATTCACAGACAGAATAAATGTGAAGGTGTCTGTTTATAGCTGGGGGTTGGAAGCCTCTTCGTGAGCAAAAGAAATATTGTAAGTGATCAGTAAATCTTCTGTGTAAGAGCCGAGCTCTTCATAAAAGGAGGAGAAATACTGCTCGTAAGACTTGGTTTCTGAATGGGAGCCAGAGCTAGTCATTCATACCAGTGAGGTGACCCATACCTGTCCCCAGTAGCTAATTTCAATATAGAGGGGAAAGTGGTTGTTTTTCTGGTACAAAGGAAGATCCTGTCATTTGCTTATTTAATTCCAGAGTCCCTGCCTTTGTTTATTGGGCATGGCCATGTTTTGGTTTTCTAGGTGGACCGCTTCATGTTTGAAGGAACTGAGATCCCACTGGTCCCATCCTGTGCAGTCTTCATCACCATGAACCCTGGATATGCTGGACGCACGGAATTACCAGATAACTTAAAGGTCAGTAAACACCATCAGTGCACTAGCACAGAGAGGAAGGATGGTTCTGTGGTCTGCTAATCTGACTTGGGTCCAGTTCCCTGCTCTGCCACAGACTTTCTGTGTGACTTTAGACAAGTCATTTAGTGTCTCAGTTCCCCCTCTGTAAGATGGGGATAATAGCTCTGCCTGGTCTCACAGGGATGTTGAGAGGGTAAATATATTAAAGATTATCATGATACCGTGGAGATGGGGGCAAAATAAGGACCTAAACTATCCAGATTATTACTGAAAAATGAATATATTCTGTACCTCATCCTCACATAGAGAAGGGAGTGGGATATAGCTACCCACTTGGCAAGTCACATGAGTTGAACAGACAAATATTTAAGAGATTGAGAGACCTAATATTTAATAAGGGAAGTCTGTGGCTGCTGTTCCATATAGTGAAGAGGCATCTTAGAGTGGGCTGACCTGGGGATTTAGAAGCAGCCCAGCATGGAAGACTCAGTTTCAGGAACAGCTTACTGTCTTCTTGGTTCTGTCTTTAGAGGGGATTTAAAAGAATGACACAGCTCATGATTACAATGTCTTGCGGCTACAGTGGCTTTTCTCCATGCGCACAGATTTCCCAGGTGTTGTGGAGACTCCTTGCTACCTCCAGTGAAATTGAACCACCTAAGCATGAGCGTTCATATTATTTTCTGATGGACCAGTACCCTGCCAGGGTGTACAGGAGGCCATGTGCATTGCAGTAGCCCTGGTATAGCCAATCCCACAGCTCCATCTCACAATGCCATACCCCTTTAGCAAGCATGAAAGCTGAGATGCTCGCTGAGGCTGGTCTCTGCCCTGCTGGGGAAATGGCTGGAAAAATACTCAGCACAGAGTGGATGCAATAAGAAAAATAAAATGTAGTTAGAAACATCCAGATCTCGCTCTCCAAAGAACCGAGTGATTCTGGGGGCTCAGCTGGAGAGGGCCTGATTTCCTAAGTGTGCTGAGTGCCTACTCGATGAAAATCCAATCAGGCATGTTAAATTGGGCTCCCAGAAATGGAGGCACCTACAACTACTACCTTCTTTAGAAAACAGGCCCTTAACTTTACGAACTTCATAATGACTGTGAAAGAAACATACAGGTTTTCTTGTTGCTTGCACATGAGCTGAGTGTGACCTGGCCTAGCTAGTGGGTTCAGGTGAGCTTGTGGCACAGATACTTAAAAATTAGTCAGTTATAACAATTTGTGAATGAGAGACACTAAACCCGTATCTCCTGTGACAAAGTTCCTCCTCTACCTTGGTGGGTCCTGCGCTTATTGGCGGATTTGTTCACCTCAGTGATCTTCCCCTCTTGTGGAACCCACAGTCTGGGTCAGCTCCTCCTGTGTCTGATCAGGAGTTGGGAGGTTTGGGGGGAACCCGGGCCTGCCCTCTACTCCGGGTTCCAGCCCAGGGCCCTGTGGATCACAGCTGTCTATAGTGCCTCCTGTAACAGCTGCATGACAGCTACAACTCCCTGGGCTACTTCCCCATGGCCTCCTCCAAACACCTTCTTTAGCCTCACCACAGGACTTTCATCCTGGTGTCTGATAACGCTTGTACTCCTTAGTCCTCCAGCAGCACACCCTCTCACTCTCAGCTCCTTGTGCCTCTTGCTCCCAGCTCCTCACACGCACTTCCTCTCCTCTGGCTCCCCCCTCCCTGACTGGAGTGAGCTCCTTTTTAAACCCAGGTGCCCTGATTAGCCTGCCTTGATTGGCTGCAGGTGTTCTAATCAGCCTGTCTGCCTTAATTGGTTCTAGCAGGTTCCTGATTACTCTAGTGCAGCCCCTGCTCTGGTCACTCAGGGAACAGAAAACTACTCACCCAGTGACCAGTATATTTGCCCTCACCCAGACTCCTGTACCCCACTGGCCTGGGTCTGTCACACTGCATAATGCCATTTTTATGCTGTACCTTTTCAGGATAGAACTCCATCTTGGTATTTACACTGTTAATAGTGAAACTGTGGATTGTGCAAAGTCTGAGGCTTGAGTCACTGAAACTGTAAATTGCTCCTCCCTCTCCCACCTCGTGACCCACCAGAGATTCACTTGAAGAGAAGGCAGAAAGTGTTGCAGCTGCTGCCTTTCTTCAAGATTTTAACTGGGACAGGGCAGCTATTCATTGTGGTTGGGGATCTATAGGAGCCCACCTTGGTAGGCTACTGGGGAGATGGACTGAATCAGTTTGTTCTCTGGCTGTCCAGGCTTTGCCTTCTCCTCTACCACCATTGTTTCCTATATGAATAGCACTGATCTCCATCAGACCTCCCAGAAAAGGGGAGCTTGTGTGGCTTTTTTGTGCCATTCCAGCTTACTCACCCCAGCCTAGCCAGCATGAACCCAGGTGTGATTCTGAACGGTGGTATTCTCCTTAGAAAACAATGTATCCAGTATTGTAAGAAATGGACAACAGCTGTGCTTCTGCCAGTCAGTGTAGCAAGGTGGTTGGTGATCTGGGCATGCCCATGCCACAAGAGATAAGAGAAAATGCTTTTGGTAGGATTCTAGGATCATTTTGATATCAAAAACCACATCTGTAAGTAAACACTGAGACTGGGACAGATCCTACAGAGAAGGGCTCAAAAGAGAACTAGATAAGTTCATAGAGGGTAGGTCCATCAATGGCGTCCCTAGCCTCTGTTTGACAGAAGCTGGGAATGGGTGAGAAGGGATGGATCACTTGATGATTGCCTGTTCTGTTCATTCCCTCTGGGGCACAGGATACTGGGCTAGATGGACCTTTGGTCTGAGCCAGTATGGCTGCTTTTGTGTTCGTATGTTTTAAAGCTCGTACTGCAGCCTAGGAGTAGAATTCTCACAAGTCTAGACCTGCTGGAGGAGAGAGCAGGGAGTAAAGTGGTGTCTTTATCCCGTCTTAATGGATTTATATATTCCAGGCTCTCTTCCGTCCTGTGGCTATGATGGTTCCAGATTACTCCATGATTGCAGAGATTTCTCTCTACTCCTTTGGGTTCAATGAAGCCAAGATCCTAGCAAAGAAGATCACCACTACGTTCAAGCTGTCATCGGAACAGCTCAGCAGCCAGGTCTGTGACTTCTTGATGTATAGCCTTTTCTAAAATGGGAAGGGCCTGGAGTATTGGAGTGTCTCTCTTAATTCAAGACTCCATAGTAGTTTAATGTTCCACAGGCCCTCGAGCCTTTCCCACTTTCACAACCACATCTGTGCCCCTCCTTCGTCCATCTCATTCTTCTTTAATGATGATTTGCATCCAGTTGTGGCCCAGCTATCCCTCATGCTGTAGTTTCATTTACTTTACACAAATGTGCAGAGCTGCTCTTGCATGACACTTGGGCCCAACAGCAGTTCCTTTTAATATTTCTCTTCATCCAGTTACCCTCCACCTCCTCATCCAGGACAATGCTCCTGGGGCATAAGACTTGCTGTTAAAGGAGATGACTTTTCTAGCTTACCTAGCAAACTGATGTGGGTGGGAGGGCTGCTGTTCCAAGGAAATACTCCCTTCCCCCCACCTAATAGATTGAGATTGCAAGTTCATTGTTCCAGGATGATGCGCTGTCTAATTTAGTAATTTCCTCCGTGCCTGGTACAGGACCATTATGACTTTGGAATGAGAGCTGTGAAGACTGTGATCTCAGCTGCTGGCAACCTAAAGAGAGAGAATCCTACCATGAATGAAGCAAGTATATTCTAGTTTCATCCATTATGGTTCCACACACATTGTTCTATATTCACCAGCAGGGGTCACTGCAGTCAGTAAGAATTCCAGGGAGACAGAATTTTAAAGGACTCACAGAGGTGCAGCCTGAGAAAAAGCAAAGAACAAAATAGACGCGACTTCGGAAGGATGAGGGATGTGACGGGCATCTTGCAGAAGGAAGCAGGAAGGGGAGCAGAGTTCATTTAACTATTGGTCCTTAATTCTTTGCAGGAGCTGATCTGCCTTAGGGCCATCCGGGATGTCAATGTACCCAAGTTCCTCCAGGATGACCTCAAACTGTTCAATGGTATTGTCTCTGACTTGTTTCCCAAGATCAAAGAGGAGCCTATTGAATATGGTATCCTAGAAGAAGCAATCCGCAAATCCTGCATCAAAGAAAACCTGAAGGATGTTGAGGGTAAGTGGAAAAGCTCTTAAAGGTGAATGGCAAAGTGAACTAAAATGTGTGTGTCTCTGTGTGTGCGTGTGTGTGCATGCACATGCATGTGCTACCACCTCTATGGCATGTGAAAATAGCTGCATCAACTATTTTCCTAGTGTTTTACTGCCTGGTACAGCAGAAATACCAGGCCCCGACTTCCCTCTCTTTCACAGAGGTCTGAAGCAATGTTTGGAGGACTTGGAGAGTGACATCACATTTGGAGGTTAAAGCCTAAGTGACAGCCCTCCAATCCCCTAGGTGACTGTGTGAGGGATGTTGACTCTTACACTGGGAGACCTGTACCTTGGATTTCAATCTCCAGCTATGGTATCATTTTTCAATGTCTCCAAAACATGTCAGAGGCCTCCAGAAAAATGGAATAAGTCAGGACCTGATGTTTCCAATGCAAAATAAAACTCAGAAGTTTAAAACAACCGAAACACACATTTGAGAAAATCTTTGTACATTATAAAGGAGCAGTAAAGAGCTCAAAACAATTATTTTCCATTGTTTTGCCATTTCCTTAATACTGCAGATGATACCTTTTATTCAGTGCCGTGCTACTCAAGGACAGTGCTGAACAGTGAAATGCAGGGATTGAATACAGAATGTGGTGTCATCTCTTGTTGTTATTGGATGCATCACTCTTTGATGAGCTATTGAAATACAGTAGGGATATTAAGGCACTAGGTGATTTGATAAGGGCTGAATTACTCTAATGCAGTGATACTCAGACTGAGGTTCCCGAGCCACAAGTGGCTCTTTAATGTGTCTCCTGTGACTCTTTGCAGCACATGATATTAAAACACTGAATGATTTAATTATTAAGCAATCAAGAGGCTTTTGCTGTGTTATGAACCAACTTTAGTTGTTAAAATAATAGTACTTGGTCAGTCATTTTGCTGTAAGAATTTTATATATATATATATATATATATATATATATATATATGCGCACACATTATGTGTGTACATGTAGATAGATAAAAGAGTAAATGAAACACTGAATTCACACTATAGTAGCTCTTTTGGGTAATGCTGATCACTAATTGGGCTCCTGAACCACTGAGGTCTGAGTATCACTGCTCTGATGATTATGGCCAATGACTGTTTGGCCAAAAAAACCAACTATATGCATCACTACCTTTGTCGCACCTGCTTAACTTTAAGGATAGGACTAGTCTCGTTGTCTTCAGTGGGACTGTTTTTTGCTTAAAGTTCAGCACATAGGCGAGTGCTTTGCTGGATTGAAGCCAGGGTCATTACAGGCCAGTAAAACCGCACTGGCTTATGAGATGTGGGCACCAAGTCCATTGCTCTGCCAGTTGGAGCATGCAACCCTCGGATTTGCTGGCAAGTGAAACAGATTACAAGATCCACATTCAGAATCTTGTTCCTTCTCAGGTTTTGTGACAAAGTGCATCCAGCTGTATGAGACCACTGTGGTGCGCCATGGCCTCATGCTGGTGGGGCCAGCAGGCTCGGGGAAAACAAAGGTAAAGGTGATTGAGATGCTGCATTGGGTACAGTGAGCCATTGCATGTATATGAATAGCGAGATGGGAGTGGAATGGGGAATCATAGAAGAGTGTTAAATCTTGCAAAAAACACTAATGCTGTACCAGCATTTCCAGCTCTCTGTGCATAGCAGCTATGGGAGTGAGAAGTTTTTGTTCTGACTTGAAATATAGATGAAAATATGGATTTGTAGTGGTGGTGAAGTATATTAGCAGCTTGCTCTTCTGCGCTTTGCAATCAGTCTCTGAGGCTTACTCGCGGTGTCCTTAACTTCAGAGTGCCATACAGAAGTTTGAAGATGGTTTTGAGGCTGGCCAGCTTCAACTACTATCATGTAGGGTCTCCGGATATTTCACCAGCCGCTAGTATTGGTGATTTAAGTTCCTTCCCTTCTTTTCTGTGATCAGCCTCTTTCTTACAGATCCATTTCCCAGGCTACTTCCAGACACTTGCGCAAAATCCTTCACTACATCTCCGCTGTCCTTGCTATCTTCGGAATCATGTCCCTGCAAGTTTACTTCCCCTCTGATTGTGGTCATAGAAGCCATGATATTTAATTCCCTTCCCTTCTGTCTCTGCAGTGTTACAGAGTTCTGGCAGCTGCAATGACCTCTCTGAAAGGTCAGCCTTCGGTCAGTGGTGGGAATTATGAAGCAGTCAACTACTTTATACTGAATCCGAAATCCATCACTATGGGTCAGCTTTATGGAGAGTTTGACTTGCTAACGCATGAATGGTAAAGGACAAAACCTATCATCCTCTTTCTCATCTGGTCTAGGGCTTCTTGTCATCCATGTAGGTCTATGAACTCTCTAGGATACAGCACCTTAAAGAGCTTTACTTGCTTTAGAGGAAAGAGTGAAGAATTCCTTTGGTGCTGTGTAAATCTGGCTTGTGCTGATGGCCTTCTGTAACTAAGGGAAAATAGTCAAAGAGAAGTTAGGTTCCCAACTCTCATTGCCTGCCATTGGGAATTAGGAACCTATCTTAGTGCTTGAATATCTCCCCTATACTACTTATTTCAGTGGTTCTCCATCCTCATTCTGCAGACTCCTCATTGAGAGAGACTCATCTCCCTTCTCAACAGCCCACTTATAACTGGCTGGGCTTCTAAATGTTCCTCTCTGAGACTGGCTCAGAAGGGCTTGGTGGATAGATGGAGATTCACATGCTATAATGTAAGATCCACTTGCATTATTGTAGTGCTTCCTGTCATACCAGCCAGATGCTTAGGAGCAAAGTTAAAGAACGTGTGTTCCAGAAAACTATGAAAACCAATAAAAAAAAAAAACCTCTGAGAAAAGCAAAAGCAAATAAATTTCTCATACTATACCCTGAAGCTCACTAGCTCTGGGCTCCAGTGAATCTTTACTGAAGGATATTTCTATAGTATATTCCAGTTAAGCTTGACAGCTTATTTACGATGTGGTTCCTGCCCAAGGGCAGCACATAGACACATCAGCGTGACAAAAAATACAGTCTCCATATAAAACACATTTAGAGACATAAATCTATCTCTTTTAATCAGCTGGGCTTCAGACTAGTCTGTTTTCTTTTGATCTCGGTAACAATGGCCATGAACATCTGTGGTGCTATATAAATAACAAGAATTATTTAATAATGGGAGTGCAATTGAGAATCTGAGCAACAATTGCACTGTAGACATTCACGTACAGATTAAATCCTAGACGCCAACATCCATCACTTTCTCCTCCACTATCCCACTCATCACCAGCAGCACCACTGGCATTGTATGGACGCATTATTAGTGTCTATGTTGTGCTATGTACATAGGAGCAACAGGAATCGGGATCTTCACTCACAGAGTGGAGTAGGTTTCCTAAAAAGGTTATGCTAAAAAGATGTGCAGATTCTAGAGATTTACTGGGGAAGGAGAGAGACATCTTTATCTGCTCACTTTAATAAACTTGCGAGGAATTCAGATACACAATCTATGAACCCAGAGTGAAATCCCGCTCCAGGGAAGTTGGTGGAAATTTTGCCATTGATTTCAACAGGGTCAGAATTTTGCTTGGAGATAGATATAAAGAAATCAACTGTTACAGCTTCTCTTGCCTCTTTCCTCCCATGTTACAGGACAGATGGGATTCTTTCATCACTCATTCGGGTGGGAGCAATCGCCAGTGATACAAATAAGAAATGGTATGTGTTTGATGGGCCAGTCGATGCGGTCTGGATTGAGAATATGAACACCGTGCTGGATGATAATAAGAAGCTGTGTCTTAGCTCTGGAGAAATCATTAAGCTAACAGAGGTGATTAACCTCTCTTCTCTTGCTGTCCTGTTTCTCTCTCCTCTCTAGTTGTTCACTCCTCTGTTCACTTGCTGTAACTTGGTGCAGAATTGCCTTTGTATTTCCAGTTAACATTATGTACAGGACGGATTCCTGCAGAGATTACCATCTGTATAGCAGTAATAGCTAAGAGCCCTCATCATGAACCAGGACTCCAGTGTGCTAGGTGCAGTACAGACAGAGAACAAGGTGGCCCCTGCTCTAAAGAGCTGACAAGCTACATTTGGTTCTTTCTGTTTGACTGCAGTATATGCGCCATATTTCTGCAGACAGGCACTGAGCCTCAGATTTTCAAAGGAGGGTTAGGCCAAATGCTACTGACATTCAAGGGGTGTTGGGAATTCTAACTTCTTTTGCTTCTTTGACAATCCCAGCTTAAGTCTGAGTCCACTGAGGTGAAAATCCCAGGGAACCCCAGCATTCACTTTACTCCCCTACGGCATTACCTGCTTCCCTCCCAACACCAGAGGCAAAGAACTGCATTATTAGAGCCAATTCCTTTGAGCTGGATAGGTGACATTATCGCTGAGCCATGCTGAAAGATCCTAGGAGCCTGTCTTTCCTAAGGCTGAGCTATGCTGACAGATCCTTGTTTTCCATCCATGATTTTCAGATGATGACCATGATGTTTGAAGTACAGGACCTGGCTGTTGCCTCCCCTGCCACAGTCTCCCGGTGCGGCATGGTTTACCTGGAGCCCAGCCTCTTGGGGCTCAAGCCCTTCACTGGGTGCTGGCTGAGGAAAATTCCAGACATCATGAAGCCTTTCTCAGAGCAGTTAACATCCCTCTTCAGCAGATTTCTAGAGGTGAGCTCCTGTCAAGTTCCAGATCTGTCCCAGTCTGTCTGACAGACCTAGCTTTAGGATGTCAGTTGCTCAGAATCGGTTGGGTTAGTTTTAGAGTAGTCTGTCCTTCTAAAGCTCTAAGATTTTAGCCGCATCTAAGATTAAATGCCTAAATGATTAAATACTGCCAGTACCCAGAGTGAATCTGCTGGTCTTAATAACTTATGTAGTCACTAATCCATATAGATGTGACTTCTTCAAACTGGCCCAAAGGACTGTGTGTTTTTTTATAATCAGCATGGCAAATTCTTTCCTGCAGTAACTCTGTTTCCTTCTGTGGAGTTATTCCACAGAGGGACATAGCTCTGAATTGTAAAACTGAGCCTTGCTATTTCCATCATTTTGATGGAGAACAACAGAGCACTGTCAGAAATATTTTAAAAGCTATTTATCAGCAATGATGGCAAAAAGAGCAGGACTGTTGCTGTATTATAATCTATTCAGTATTAAATAGAAGAGGTTTACTCAGACTCTCTCCTCGGCCTCCATTCTTTGGCTGAAGCTAACGGTTTTTGGGGCACAGCTTGAAATAGCAGAATTTTCAGCTGTGACCTCCCTGATAAATGTAACATGCAGTGAGAAAAGGGGAAACTGAAGCCCTAGGAGGTAAATAAACTCTTGAAAGGAAGATGACACAGGAGTAGAGCTGTGTCGTGCCTGATCCTTGCAGGAGTCCATCAGCTTTGTCCGGAGTTCAGTGAAAGAGATAATTGCCTCAACAGACAGTAACCTGACGATGAGCCTTCTCAAACTATTGGAGTGCTTCTTTGAACCTTTCATTCCCATTGAGGTAGGAATTTTTGTATCATCTGTTTGTTGGTATTGCTGCTCATGGCAGCAGAGCGTTAAACTGCTGAGTGTAGGAGGAACACACAGCTACCACCTGTGCACATTACAGGATGGAAATTACAGGGAAACAATATGTTCTATGCATAGTGCTGGAGGGAGCTTGGTCAGTTACTCTGAAGCTCATCTACATACAGCATTGCCCTGACTCATGCTGAATGCATGGTTATGTTGAGGACTATCTGCAATACGCCAGAGAAGGATAACTCTAGCTCTGTACACAATAGAGGATTATACTATAAAGCAAGAGGATAGTCTGCTAACTACAACAGCAGCACTATAATTATAGTGCTGGATGAAACAGGTTGCACATTTATATTTAGGAATACACCCGGGATGGTAGTTCCTTTGTATTGATATTGAAGGAGACAGGCATTAAAATCCACAGGCCAAATTCTGCTCTCATTGACAATAACAAAAATCCAAAGTAACAATGGAGCTTCTCCAGATTTACACCAATGTAACTGAGAGCAGAATTTGGCTCAGAGTCTGTAATGAATGGATTCATCTAAGAATCATTCAGAAAAGCAGTAAATAAACTAAATGGAGGCATCAAGATTTTCATTGAGGTGCACATGTTTAACCCCAGTCCAATTGAACTGTGTGTAAGGATTAAATTTGTGCTACTTATTGGATATTCAGGGAATTAGGAAGGTTCCCCGTGAGAAGGCTGACCGACTTGGAGAACTGATTGAACCCTGGTTCATGTTCTCCTTGATCTGGAGTGTGGGTGCAACTGGAGATGCCCAAAGCCGTGTGGCCTTCAGCTTGTGGTTGAGAGAGAAGATGGCAAGCGAACAGGTAAGTGGATGTAAAAGTAATATTAGCTCATGATGGTAGCACCTGGTGACAGGAGTAACAGAGCTCCCTGAATTTCCAGTAGACTTGTGTAAGGGTCCCTCACGGGGTATTATCTACAGGGGGGAAACTTCAAGCTTCATCAGAACAGCTGCATCAAAACCTCTAGGAAAGAGGATAGAGAGAGATAAGCCATATGGACTGGACAGAATTTCATTTCTGAAAAGTAATGTTCTCCATATTAGCCTGGTTCCTGTTGATCAGTTGATCTGGACCAGAACCAGGTGTGACATTCATGCTCTGCTTTATTCCCCACAGATCCAGTTACTTTTCCCAGAGGAGGGGCTGGTTTATGATTATAAACTGGATGATGCTGGGCTCAGCAATCCCGAGGAAGATATAGATGAAGATGTTGTCAAGGAGGTAGAGACTTTACCCACCTCTAACTTGTGGATTAAAAAGCTGAGCAATTCATCAAACTAAAGAATAGAAGGGAGGGACCAGCAGCTAAGGCTAAAGTACTGCACACACAGTAAAATCTACTCACCAGGGGTGAGCAGGAGCCTTGCCATACTGGGTGGAGATGTCTAAAGAGAAGTTGAACGTTGTGTTTAAAAAAAGGTTTCTTACCCTTGTGATTGTGAAGTAGGTCTTCCAAATGCAAGTCTGCAGACAGTTGCAGTGCCTCTGCCATTGCTTAGGGCTTTCCCCATGTTGGGAAATGTCCAAAGTCTGGTCAATTTCACTGATGTTATTCAGAAGGCTGGAAGGGAGGGAGAGAGAAGTAAAAATAAGAGGATTCGTGTCAGTTTCATGGTGCTGGTGCTTGGGATAGCCATGAGCAAACTGAATATGAGACCTCAATGTGATGCAGCTGTGAAAAAGGCTAATATTATTTTGGAGTTTAACAGGAGAGTTGTATGTAAGACACAGGAGGTAACTGTCCTGCTCTAATCGGCGCTGCTGAAGCTCCAGCTGGAGCACTATGTCCAATTCTGGGCACCACAATTTAGAAAGGATGTGGACAAATTGAAGAGAGTTTAGAGGAAAGCAACAAAATGTTTAGAAAACTTGATCTGTGAGGAAAGGTTAAAAAAACCATGCATATTTAGTCTTGATAAAAGAAGACTGAGACCTGATAATAGTCTTCCAGTATGTTGAGGATGGTGATCAATTTTTCTCCGTATTCACTGAAGGTAGGACAAGAAGTAATGGACATAATCTGCAGCAAGAGTGAGTTAGGTTAGATATTTGGAAAACCTTTCTAATTATAAGGGTAGGTTAGCTCTGGAATAAGCTTCCAAAGAGAGGTCATGGAGTCTCCATGATTGGAAGCTTTTAAAAACAAGTTGGACAAACACCTGTCTGGGATGGTGAAGGTTGACATGGTATAGTCACAGCTCAGGGGGCTGGACTTGATGACTTCTTTAGGTCCCTTCCAGCCCTGCATTTTTCTGGTTCTCTGAGCAGTGGCAGAGGCAGCATGGGAGCTATTTGCACTGGGGAAAGACCTCAGAAATGGAATCTGGAGGAGGATTCTCTGAGCCTCACTGGTGGACCCATTCCCTAATCTTTGGGCTGGCCTTGAGTTAGTAGATTTTGGCATCTGGCTTTTTTCAAGTGGGATGGTAATTCATTTCATGCACACACACAGCCTCTCTGCCCCATACATTTCAGGTGAACACAGGAGTGGAGACTGCAACAAACAGAGAGAAAGGTCTTCCTCCTTTTTAGTCAGATCTGTTTTCCCCCTTACGATTTAGGTCTCTGTCTAATGGTACCATCTGTTCTTCAGTTATCTCAAATGTTCTGTCAACATTTGAACCAAGTTTTTGGAAAGGATTCAAGAGTGAGTTACTTTGGGGGCAACAATCTCTAACCCTCAGGCTGCCCTTAGTCCATAGTAAAAGTGTCAGCCGCTTTGAGGGACAATAATATATAGAGAGATATTGTAGAGAGGAGAGCAAGGGACCAGGAATCAGGTCACCTAAGAAATCCATTCCTATTCTTTACAAAGAGCTTTGAAGAAGAAAAGCACAATGTAAGTGCTGACTCTTATTATCACCATTTTACAGACAGTTGCTTCTTCCAGTAATAACTCTGTCTTTCAGGTGGGCTGGGTGAATTGGATGGATTCCACTGCACAGTTCACCATAGTTCCTGACACAAGCTTCTGTGACATTATAATCCCCACAATGAATACTGTCCAGATGGCCCACCTGCTGGAAATGCTGCTCACCAATCGAAAACCAGTATGTGTCTTGACCTTGCCTTTGCTTTTGGATATAACCTTTGTCTCTTTGGCTGTGGTCTCATTTTCTATATAGTGATAGGTGCCTTAGAAATACCTAATGTAGTTAAATTCTCCCCCTGCTGCAGACATTCATTCCTGTAGTTGGACGTGGTACTTGGCTTACAAGCATCATTATTCTTTTTCCTCAGCAACTGAGCTGATGCTAACTTTACATAGATAGACCGAGGCAGTGCAGATGCCGGATTCAGCCTCACTTGCTCTAATAGGTCGACCAATCATCATCCAAGATTTCCCTGCTCTCTAGGGCTCCCTCCCCTACTTCTCCAGTTCAGTTCTTTCCATTGTGAGAGAGATCTGTTATCTTGATCTGCCTCCGTAATGAAGAGAGTAAACTTTTTGTCCTTGACTGATTTTGGTAGGAGTCTGTGTTGTCCCATCTGAGACAGTGAAAGCAAACCAGTAGACAAATGGTTATTCTATCTACCCGGGTTTACACTGCAGTGATGACTGCCTTTCCTTTTTCTCATTGCAGGTTCTCTGTGTTGGTCCAACTGGCACTGGGAAGACTCTTACGATTTCAGACAAGCTTTTGAAGAACTTGCCTCTAGAATACATCACCCACTTTCTCACATTTTCTGCTCGCACCTCAGCCAACCAAACCCAGGACCTCATTGATAGCAAACTGGATAAAAGGCAAAACTCTTGTGCTAGCGAAGGCAGCACTCCTATCATTGATATACCTCTCTGTTAATACCTTTTGTCCTTCGGTTCCATCCCGAGCACTGAAAGGACACAGTCCAAATGTAACTCTGGTTGAGGGAAATAAAGGGCACTCCAATCCTAACTCTGGATCAGGGAGAGCTAGAAACATTGGATGCAATGGCCAATAAAAGACAGTAGTAAGAGTCTGTTGATGTTGCACCATTCCTTGTTATCCTTTAAATGCTACACAATTTGGCCTAACTAGCAGCGATCATTCCCGAAATCCGGATCCTTTATCTTCAAGCAAACTGGTGAGGGGAGGAAATGTTAGCTATTGCATGCCAAGAATCATTCAGCATGGGCTAGCAGCATTAATTCTTAACCCCAAAGAGGCTTGCTTCACCCTTCACCATTCACAATTTGGTTTGATGCATCCAGTGATCGATCGTGTGAAGCCCATATAAGACATTCTCTCTGATTCACTTCAAGTTCTCCTGTCTGACAATATAACATTTAGGGGTATATTTTGCTACTTGAGATATGCAGGTGACTCCCATCATCATTAATGGGTCACAATGCATTCATCAAGGAGAGCAAACAGACTGATGGGATCAAATTCTGGTCGGTCTTACACCACTGCAACTATACGGGCTTCATTGGGATTGCACAGGTGTAACTTGAGACAGAATTCTGAAATAACCAGAGGACTTCACCTGAACACTGTGTTGTACCTTTTCGGGAGATAGCGGGGTTGGAATGCAGATCCACAGAAGGGGGGTGAATCCATAGACAGCTTATGCAGCGGGTCCTTTGGACTGGGTTGTGTCAGGAGTGCTTTGGTGATAGAAGTATTGGGCTGTGTTCCCTTCAGCCATCTCCATTCTCACATACTTTCTCCATCCTTGCAGGAGAAAGGGAGTGTTTGGTCCTCCTCTTGGCAAGTACTTCATATTTTTCATTGATGACCTAAATATGCCGGCACTGGAGACCTATGGTGCTCAGCCACCCATTGAGCTGCTTCGGCAGTGGATGGACCACCAGGGCTGGTACGACAGGAAACAGATTGGTATGATCCAGGTTCTTTGCCTAACACTGTTTATATTCTCTAGGGTTGGCATGCTGACTAATTAGGCTAATTCAGAGTAACCAGCCTCCAGTGTATATACATAGCTAGCGAGTGAGACGTAGGATTCATAGAAAACATTTCTGGTTTAGGCTTGGCATGCAGCTACACCATTACTGTTCTCTGGATTATTTCCCAGGTACCTTTAAGAATCTGGTGGATATTAACTTCGTCTGTGCCATGGGGCCCCCAGGCGGAGGAAGGAATGCCATCACGGCACGGCTCACCCGTCATTTCAACTATCTTTCCTTTACGGAGATGGAGGACAGCAGCAAGAAGAAAATTTTCTCCACCATTCTTGGCAGCTGGATGGGTAAATTCTGAGAACACAAAGCTTTTCCTCTTCACTTCTCAAGTCTCTGCCCATCTACATCCCCCCTTGGTTAAGAATTAAACTAATGAGGGGATTAAGAAATGCTGGAATCTGGAATGGAAAGTGTTTCGGAGAAACTATCATTTGACTCTGAGCACCGGGGTAAATTGGCACATTTTCATCATGTTCAGTGGAGATGTGCCAATTTACCATCATAGAGAATCTGGCCCTGAAAAGTGTACATAAAATTTGACATAGCCTAGTCCTCTTAAAAAGGATTTTCTGTGTGTTGGACAAAGTGCTGTGGGTATTATCTATCTTTGCCATAGAAAACAATCTTTGTTTTTCTTCCTTGATTTTCTAGCTGGACTCCTTGGAGACAGAAGTTTCAGAGATCCAGTCCGTAAGTAAGAGTGACTGAACACAAACCATACATTGTGAATAGGACAGGGCTCACGGAGTGCTGAGAAGGATTCTAAAACTATGAGTTACCTGTATCTTTCAGTAGACTCAGACATTTGCCCAGATGACTGGGCAAGATGTGTTGCATGATCTCTGCAGTTGGCTTCAGACTTTGTAGAAGAAGCAGGGGTTTCTTTTATTCTCCAACAGCTGTAGCCTGTGAACAGCTGAGCAGTGAGTACTGGAATCTGCAAAGGTGCTGTAGCCATCCAGGGAAAAGATTTTCAGAATAGAACAAGTCACTTAGAATTTATTTCATTTTGTGTTGTAGTCTCGTCATCATTTGTCCATTTCTAGTTGCCTTTTATTCCCATCCATGGGCCTGAGCTGGGTGGTTTGGGACCAAGGTGTGAATTTAAGGTCACATCCACAGAGCTGAGCATCTGAGTGTAAACATTGGAAAGGAGTATGAACAGCAAGCTGTAACCAAGGGCCAGAGCTGAGATTTCTGGGCACCCGTGCAGGGATTCTAAGCAATGACAGGAGATGTTCGCTCCTAGGTATGAACTTGGGGCCATAGCGAGGTCTGTGGATGTGAGTCAAAGGTACAAGCAATGAATTTGGCCATGTTTGGTGGGATCTTAGTCAGCATCATAAAAAGTGGGCATGATTATAGGGTGTGACAGGGCTGTTACAAAGCTATTTTTTTAATAAGAAACTGGATTAGGATAAAAAATGTTTTGGTAACTGGCATACTTTTAATGCTGCCATTCACCACCCTCATAGGAAATCTTTCCTTGAGGACCCCATGTTAATTGAGTTTAATGTGTGACAAATGTATCCCAGAAACCCAAGATGGCATAGTGCTCATTAGGCACCCCCCTATTCCCTTATTCATGACATCTCCTATTACTTTCTACTCTCTTTTCTTTAATCCAGCCCCGCACATAAGATACTTTTTTGTACATGTTCAGTCTTTACAGATGCTTCTGAGTGTGACCTTTGTACTGCAGCTGCTGCTTAGTAGGTCAGGGTTGCCTCCTTGGTAGGACAGGATTGATACTTCGCTACTGAGCTCACGTGTGTGGACTAGTTGGACAAAGTCTGGCTATGACTGGTGAAGAGTCTCCCCTTGAGTATAGGTCAACATTGAGCCCATTGGCTTCAGATTTAACAAGTATGGCAAGCTGAGGAGATGGCCAGAGGCTCAGGCAAGGTCCACAACGAGTGTTACAGAACAATAGCAATAGTGGCATCAGTGTCAGTCTGCCTGTCTATTGTGCTTGAATTCTGTCAGTCCTTCACATCCCAGAAATGCCGCTGCCTTCTGTTCCTGCAGCTGGAGCCCCTGGAGTCGAGCACTTGAATGAGCCCCTTGTCGATGCCACCATTCGTGTGTATTCAACCATCACGTCCCAACTGTTGCCTACTCCAGCAAAGTCGCACTATACCTTTAATCTGAGGGACCTCTCCAAAGTTTTCCAGGGGATGCTCATGGCCGAAGCCTGCAAAATTGAAGTGAGTCCTCCCACCATTTTATTTCACATCATTCTGTACTGCCTGGGGAATTCCAGATCTCATTGCACACAGGTCAAGGTTCAAAAAGGGACATAGAAAGGGAAGAAGCTGCCAGAGGCCTTACATTATTAGTAGGGGCTGTTGCATTTTCCGGGTTATTCAGACTTGTACATTTTGACACTACCCAAGTGTAATAAATGCACAGAAGTACCCTATTTGTTGTGTCTTTTTGCACAATTCTAAATATGAAATCACATGTAAACTGGAATGGATGCTGCTAGTGGAGTTCCAACACCCAGGATGCTGTCTTGGGTCAGTTTCCTTTGGGGGGAAAAGACAGTTTACCTAGGGATATTGTGGGTTCTCCACCACTTGAGGTCTTTAAATCAAGAGTGAATGTCCTTCTAAACAATATGCTGTAGCAAGATATGGACTTAGTACAGGAATTGCTGGCAGAAGTTCTTTGACCTGTATTCTGCAAGGCGGGTTAGATTATCATAATGGGTCTTTCTGGTCTTAATCTCAGACCTGGTGAAAATAGTAATAAAGGAAGAATTAAAATATAATAAGAGATCACGGATTGAACTCTAACAATGTGCATTTTAAAGTTACCCCGGCCTGGGGAAGAATAGCACAGATATTTATTGCAGTGTTAATTAACTCCTCTGTAAAGCACATGCTTTAGCATGGAATGCTGCTAAGAAAGGGGTTTAGAGGTGTCCTTCCAAATTCTTCTTTTTCTAACTGAGAGTTAGAAAATGACCACATGTTCTGGAGGTAACCTAGCAATCCTGCAGGAGGGACTCATAGCCTAATGGACATATCTCACTGGGATTCTCTGCCAGGACAAACTGCACCTGCTCAGGCTCTGGTATCATGAGAGTTGCCGCGTGTTCCGCGACCGCCTGGTTAATGATGAGGACCGCAACTGGTTTGATGATCTGATGAAGAGCATGATGGCAGAGTGGGACACCACCTTTGAGGAGGTTATCCCCTATCAGCCCATTCTGTTTGGGGATTTCATGATGCCTGGTGCTGATGTCAAAATATATGAACTAATTGATGACCAGGAAAAGGTAGGATGCTTTTGATTTCTCTCCATTTTTATGACTTCCTTTTCTTTGTATCACTCCTGTTGAACAAGCTGATACAAGCTATGGGTCTTCTCTAGCTGAGTGTTTAGAATGTGTCTCCTGCCCAGTGTTAACATTGCTGGGCTATGTTGAGGTGGTTAGGATATGATCCCATACCCAGTGCCAGCCATGTAATGCTCTACAAAGTCAGGCTAGCCTCTAAATGCATGATGGACAAAATATGAAAACCTGAATGGAATTGAACTAGGAAGTGATGTCTTTCTAAATTCCCCTACTTCTTCTCGTGTTTGGGCAGGTAATAATGATCCTGCAAAGAGCAACAGGCAACCTTCTGTGCCAACCCTCCTAACCTGAGTGCAATACTCAGAACTGGAGGATGGAATTGACTAGGAGGAATCTCAGCTTTATGTTCAATAGAACAGTGCTAGCCAGTAAGATCTTTACAACTGACTTTTACAAGTAATTATCATTACTGCAGGATTCCCTGTTGGAGGAGAGTAGTACTAGTAGGACCAGCTCCAGGGGTCTGGCCGCCCCAAGCAGCCAAAAAAAAAAAAAAGACCTGTGGCAAATCAGCGGGAGGTCCTTCGCTCCGAGCTGGAGTGAGGGACCCTCCGCCGAATTGCCGCCGAATACATGAAAGTACGGTCCCTCTCCAGAATTGCTGTTTGATAAGCTGGTGCCTGGAGCTGGCCCTGAGTACTACTGTGGTAATGTTAATAAACAAAAGGTAAAATTATAAAGATTTTATTGATAAGCAATGTAGTTTGCACTCACTACTGGAAAGAAATAATATCATCACCTCTCATCTCATGATTGCCAAATGAAGTACATTCATTAATTAATTCAGCCTCCTCTCTGGTAGGTAAATGTACCCATGCCCATCTTATGGATGGACAAAATACACAGTGAGGCCCAGATCCATAAAAGTATTTAGACTTCTAATTTCCATTGATTTCAAAGGTGCGAGAGATTAAGTTACTTGCCCAAGTTCCCACTGTGAATCCATGGCAGAACTGAGAGTAGAACCCATAAAATATTAACCCCAGGTCCATTGCCTTAACCTCTGGGCAACACTGTTGAAGACAACCCTGATGGAATTGGCACAAGATACTGTTTAAATAATCATGTGGGTGAGACGTTTTGGCTAGGGAGGTTAAACTCAATATAGTATTTCCTCTTTTCTGAAGGGGTGGATTCAGGTGAGTCTTTGTCTGGTTTATTTCTCTTTTTCAGCAGCTACTCTTTCCATCTTGAGTCCAGAAAATGAGACCCATGTGGCCTCTAATAGACCACTCCATGGCCTAGTCAGCAGGAGATGATTAGATGTAGTGCTGGTGGCGCCTTCTTGAAGTGAGCACCACATCAGGTGTACGTTATTTCCACCTACATGTGGTTCCCAAGGATCATTTCTGCCTTGAGGGGCTAGACTTTCCCTTGGATTTCCTCTGGGAAGCTGCTGTGCTTGCCATGGCGTTGTTTTTACCTGTCTCTGTTTGCCTGAAGCTTATGCGTGTGATTGAGGAGTACATGGAGGAGTACAATCAGATCAACACCACCAAGATGAAGCTGGTGCTCTTTATGGATGCTATGCAGCACATCTGCCGGATCAGCCGGATCCTTCGTCAGGCGCTGGGGAATGCTCTCCTCCTGGGCGTTGGAGGAAGTGGAAGGGAGTCTCTCACCAGACTGGCATCTCACATGTAAGAAAAAAGACGTCTGTACAGCTAGCACTGCGCAGCTGTGCCAGGGCTGCCTTTCTATGAATTTCATAGTCTGTTAATTAATACCCATAGCCGCTATGGTAGTGCTAGCTCTCAACACCTCCCATTCTGTCCCATGAGAAAAACACCAAAGACCAATCCAGCCCAGCGGCCTAGTGGTGTGCTCTACACAACAGTATGAAACACACAGGTTCAATTCCTGGTCTCTCTCCAATGCCAGCAGGAGCTCTGGACAGCAGGAAGGCAATGGCATAAGTTACAAAGTAGTAACCCCTTAGTAAGGCATGGTATTGGCAGGCTGTGAAAGCAATACCAAGCCATCCTTCAGAGCCAGGGGCTGAGAGTTATGGATCTTGAGAACAGAGAGGTGTAAACTTGGGGGGAAAGGGTCCTGGGGACTGATGAATATAGAGAACAGCTCAACAAAAATACACACATCGGTATTTCTAAGGCAGGGGTGGACAAAGTACGACCCAGGGGCCACATCCAGCCCTCTAGACATCTTAATCCAGCCCTCAAGCTTCTGCTGGGGAGCAGGGTCGGGGGCTTGCCCTGCTCCATGTGGCTCCCAGAAGCAGCAGCATGTCCCCTCTCCAGCTCCTACACATAGGGGCAGCCAGGGGGCTCCACACGCTGCCCCCGTCCTAATTGCCGCTCCTGCAGCTCCCATTGGCCGGGAACCACAGCCAATGGGAGCTGCAAGGATGAGGCCTGCAGACGGGGCCGCACCTCCGTGTAGGAGCTGGAGGGGGGACATGCCACTGTGTCTGGGAGCTGCTTGAGGTAAGTGTCTCCCAGAGCCTGCACTCCTGACCCACTCCCATGCTCCAACCCCCTGCCCAAGCCCTGATCCCCCTCCCGCCCTCCAAACCCCTCAGTCTCAGCCCGGAGCACCCTCCTGCACCCCCAATCCCTCATGCCAACCCCACCCCAGAGCCCGCACCCCCAACCAAAGCCATCACCCCCCTGCTCCCCAACCCCCAATGTTGTGAGCATTCATGGCCCACCATACAATTTCCATACCCAGATGTGGCCTTTGGGCCAAAAAGTTTGCCCATCCCTGTTCTAAGGGGAATGGACTAATCCTCTTGCAGGGTAAATGCAAATTTTATTCCAACCCTCCCTTTCGTTTATCTCTGATTGCACTACAGTACCATGCTCCTAGTGAAATGTGCATAAGGATAGCAACATGCTCATCATTAGGAGGGATAAGAAAACATATGCAATATGTTCCATTTCACATAAAAAAATCCTGGAGTGGTTGGAGTCTCTTATGAAAGAAACGGAGTCCTGTTTAGAGCATGATTTTTACTTTGAGTCTCTCTCCCCTTTAGGGCCGATTATGAATGTTTCCAGATTGAACTTTCCAAAAACTATGGGATGGCAGAGTGGCGAGAAGATGTCAAGAAAATCATGCTGAAGGCTGGCCTGCAGAGACTGCCCATTACCTTTCTATTCACGGACTCACAGGTACCAGAGTGTTATCAGAGTGAAACGGCTGAAAAAGGAGGCATGTCTCTCAGCACTAGTTCCTTCTGGTTCCAAGGTCATATTTCAGAATTTCACCATGGATTGTGAGCTCTGCCAGATGGTTCTACATCCTCAGGAAATGATTGAACATTGTGTTGTAAATGTTGATACGTGCCATAAATGTTGATACATGCCCTGCATTGTAGCACACTCTGCTGGAAGCCAGTCAGCTTTGCAAGGGATCTCCTATCATGGAAGCGGAGATATTTGACGGGGGTGGGGGGAGGGGGAGGGAGGTGATTTTATATGATGTCTGGACAACCAGCTCTGTTATTACCACGGACACTATTTTTATTCTTCCATCTAGATTAAAAGCGAGTCTTTCCTGGAGGATATCAACAATGTGTTGAACTCTGGAGACATTCCCAATCTGTATGCCCCGGATGAGCAAGATCAGATCATGACTACTATGAAGCCCATCGTTCAGGACCTAGGGCAGCAGCCCACCAAGGCCAACCTGATGGCAGCATATACAGGACTAGTTCGCAGTAATATCCATATGGTCCTTTGCATGAGGTATGAGCCCTCCCAGCCTATGAGTCAAATCGTGAAATGATGTTAAGGACCATAGAGCTGCCTAGACTAAGCACAAAGCCTCCTCTCCACTCGTGCACAATTAACCCTTTTGTTCAGGGTAATAATGTCTCTAAATAACACACTAATCCATCTGGGGCTCAGTTCCACCACACCTACTCACATAAGTAGTACTTTATCCATTGATTTCAATGGGGCTACTTGAGGAGTAAGGTACTGTGCCACATGGTAAGGATAGCAGGATTGGGGCTACAATAACTTGCTCCGGATAGACTTAACATCAGTTTTACTTCTCAGATACCATCTTATAGGGCTGAATATTCCTGTACTGTTATACTTCAGTAGCCCTCTGACAATCAAAGGAGGTGGATTTCCCTGAATACACACAATAAACCTTCCAAAAAGATACCTATCACTATAGCCATTCCTGCCAAGGGGCCGGTAGTAACCGTAGAGCACTGTATGGGGTGATCTCACTCCTACTTCCTTTCTCCCCTCACAATTCATCCTATAATAGACTCCCTTGCTACCTGCATCACCTCCTCCTTACGCTGTAGGTATATAGTATGCATTTAAGTGAGAGTCGGTATTTCACCCAGCTCTTTGGAACCTATCATAATGTTCTCCCTTCTGTCCCCCTCAACCCAATCCTTGCTGCCTAGCCCTATTGGAGAAGTCTTCCGTGCACGGCTGAGACAGTTCCCCTCTCTAGTGAACTGCTGTACTATTGACTGGTTTAATGAGTGGCCTTCAGAAGCCCTGCAGTGTGTTGCATCTTCCTTTTTGCAAGAGATGCCAGACCTTGAAGCCACCTCTGAAGTTATAGATGGAATGGTAAGTGACATCCTTAAAATATAAGGCAGAGATCCTGTGTATTCAACATGTATTTGTGCTGAATGATTGTTAGATTCAAGCGATGCAGAACGCATGTAAAAAGTCCTCATTTATCTTGTCATGGAGAAATATTTTCTGGTGGCCTGAGTGAAATCAGGAACTAACTTTGTTACGGTTGGAGATGGTCATCTCCTCTCCTTTTCTTATACTTCTGTGCTATTGTGGCCTTCAGATGGGACTGCTTGGCCTTTCTTTCTCATTGTGGTCCAATTGTATATAAGGGAATAGTAGTTTGGTTACTTTTGTGCTCCTCTCCAAGTCTTGTGCCACTTACTTCAATTTTGCTGATGCATGTACCCTATATAGGACACTTCTAATAGAAGGTCGTCTTTCCCTGCTCCTTGTAGATTCAGGTGTGTGTAGCAATCCACCAGAGTGTAGCAGTGAAGTGCAAAGTATACCTGGCGGAGTTGGCCAGACACAATTATGTCACTCCCAAGAGCTACCTGGAGCTCCTTGACATTTTCACAGCCCTGATCGGGAAAAAGAAACAAGAGCTGAACACAGCAAAGAAGAGGATGAAGAGTGGTTTGGACAAGGTTGGTTCCTCAGAATCAGGGGAGCTTTAATTTAATTGGTGTACTCTTTACAACTAAAGCTCCTGCAGTGATATCCTCCACCCCGCAAGCTGCCACACTGCTGTTTACTCATAGTTATGCAATGAGAGAAAACATCTATATCTAGCTCATGCTAATATAGTGTGGGGCTTTTTCCCCCTCCTCTAGTGGCTAGTCCCCATAGAGGTTATATGAGCCTACTATAGCCACTAAGCTGGTTCTTCAGCTCAGGTAGTAGGGGCTCATGTTTTTAGATCCAGAGGCCCCTGGGTTCAATTCTATCTGCCAGTGACCCATCTAGGATGCATACAAGGGTGTGTGTTAAGGCTTAGAGTTGGTTCTGAATTACCTGGACTGAAAACAGAACTTGAATGACTGTGGGACACAAATGTGCCTTTTGAGAACCCCGAGCCATATTACAGGGGTCATGGCTGTGTAGCACATGGGCAGTAGCTGCCAGAGGCATTCTGCCTAGAGAGGAAAGCAGCCTCCGCTGTTGCTGGGAGGACTGCATGTAGCTGTGGCAACTACTTAACCTTTGCTAACACGTGGTGTATTCTCCCCTGGCCATGTAACCCCTCTGTGAGTGTTTAATACTGTGGGTGCCCTTACCTTGCTCATGTGGAGTGCAAGCACATCCATTCTGGCTATGCTTACTTTGTGTGCAAAGGACAAAAGAAGAACATAAAAGGGGCTTTCCTTTCCCATTCACTCTCTGTGCAGCTGTTTGGGGTAGCTAGTATCTAGCCCTGTGTCCTCCTGCCCTGCCACTGTGTGTATAAACTTTGTACAATCCTGGAGCAGATTCTGAGCTTTCACGAGCACATGCTTGTCCTGTAGGCTTGAAAATAGGATCAGCATTTGGACTAGAAACATCCCCCACCACAGCTTCAGCTCATTGCTACTGCTCCTGAGAGCAATACTGCTTGCAAGGTGGGAAATTTTTGCCAAATTTTCATTAGGGCCCTTTCACATAAGTTGTGTACCTGCGCAACAGACAGTTGCTCACACAAATGTTCATAGTGCCACACAGATGTGAATATGTGCAGCAGGACCGCACCCATTTTGCAAGCAGCACTAGATGCCTAGAGCTGAAAATGTGACCCATCCATCAGATACTGTTAAGTTATTTCACAATAAGATTTTTAATTAAAAAGGGCATTCGCGAGCCCCCTCCAAGCACCCACTCATTGTCAGACACCATGCAGCCAATTCCATCCCTGGGGGCAGTATTCCTGACCTTCACTTCACCTTCTCAAAATCTATGGCATTGTATTACCTTGGCATTCACTGAACACGGTACCTAAGGGACTGAATTTCTCTCGCTTCCTCTAGCTATTGCGAACAGCAGAAGATGTAGCAAAGATGCAGGAAGAGCTAGAATCAGCACGTCCCCTTCTGGCAGAGGCAGCCAAAGACACACTGGCAACCATGGAACAAATAAAGGTACAGGATGCTTATATAGAAACATAGCCTTTCCCCAGCAAATGGTGCAGAGGACACAGAAGAAGTTAGGTGGGATATTTTACACTTTAAAAGCAGATTCTTCTCCTTTCTCCCTCCCCACTCCCTGTAACATGGTGTAATTGACATGGCAAGCTGTGCAAAAGAACCTACTGTATGGAGTCATCGATTCTAAGGCCAGAAGGGACTATTGTGATCATGTAGTCTGAACTTCTATATAGCACAGGCCAGAGAACTTCCCCACAATAATTCTTAGAGCAGAGCTTTTAGAAAAACATCCCGTCTTCATTTCAAAATTCCTACCACCTTTGGTAGATTGTTTCAGTGATTAATTACTCTCACCATTAAAAATGTACACATTATTTCCAGTCTGAGTTTGTCTAGCTTCAACTTCCAGCCATTGGATCACATTAGACCTTTCTCTGCTAGATGGAAAAGCCCATTTTTAAATATTTGTTCCCCATGTATGTACTTACAGACTGTGATCAAGTCACCCCTTAACATTCTCTTTGTTAAGATAAATAGATTGAGCTCCTGGAGTCTATCACTATAAAGCAGGTTTTCTAATCCTTTAATCATTCTTGTGGCTCTTCTCTGAACCCTATCCAATTTATCAGCAGCCTTCTTGAATTGTGGGCTCCAGAACTGATACAATACAGAGGTAAAATAACCTCTCTGCTCGTACTCGAGATTCCCCTATTTATGCATCCCAGAATCACATTAACTCTTTTGACCACAGCATCATACAGGGAGCTCATGTTCAGCTGATTATCCACCACAACCCCCAATCTTTTTCAGAGTCACTGCTTCCCACGATAGAATCTATCATCCTGTAAATATGGCCTACTGTCTTTGTTCCTACATTTACATTTAGCTGTATTAAAATGCATATTGTTTATTTGTACCCAAGTAATCTAGATATCTCTGGATCAGTGACCTGTCCTCTTCACTATTAATACTTTCCCAATTTTTGTGTCATCTGCAAACTTTATCACTAGGATATTACTATTTTCTTCCAGGTCATTGATAAAGAAGTTAAACAACATAAGGCCAAGAATTGATCCCTGTGGGACTCCATTAGAAACAGACCTGTCAATGCCTGTTCCCCATTTACAGTTACATTTTGAGACCTATCAGTTAGCCAGTTTTTAATCCATTTAATGTGTGCTGTATTAATTTTGTATCATTCTAGTTTTTTAATCAAAATGTCATGCAGTACCAAGTCAAACACCTTACAGAAGTCTAAGTATATTACATCAATACTGTTACTCTTCTCAACCAAACTTCTAATCTCATCCAAAAAAGATAAAGTTAATTTGACAGGATCTATTTTCCATAAACCCCTGTTAATTTGCATTAATTATATTACCCTCCTTTAGTTCTTTGTTAATCGATTCCTGTATCAGCCACTTCATAATTTTGCCTGGGATCAATGTCAGGCTCACAGGCATATAACTACCCAGGTCATCCTGTTTATCCTTTTTAAAAATTGGCACAATATTAACTTTCTTCTAGTCTTCTGGAAATCCCCCAGTGCGCCAAGACTTACTGAAAATCACCATTAATAGTCCAGCAAGCTCCTCGGTCAGCTCTTTTAAAATTCTTGGATACAAGTTATCTGGACCTACTGATTTAAAAATGTTTATCTTTAGTAAGCTCTGTTTAATATCCTCCAGAGCATGTAGTAGAATGGAAAGAGTGTTATCGCCATATGATGAGACTGCATCATCTGTTTTTCCCCAAATACAGATAGAAATATTGATTGAACACTTCTGCCTTTTCTGCATTATTACTGATAATTCTCCCATTTCCATCTAGTAATGATCCAATACCATTAGCAGGATTCTTTTTGTTCCTTTTAAAAATATCCTTTATTAATTGAATGTGTATTGTCGGGCACAGTCAGCCATTTGAGCATTCTACCAGTGCATTCCCAAGTGCTTGGTACAGAGCATATAAAGTGTTTTTTCCCTTAACCATGTGTAACCAATACCATGCTGAGTCAGGCACTTTACAGTTAGAAGCCTTGAAATTCACAGTTGTCCTCTGCTGGAGGGCCGCACTGATGCTGAGCTCTGTAATTGTGGCTCTCCCTTTCTTTGAGAGAGACAAGTGCTCCTCACGTGGCTGTGTCCCATTTTGCCTAAGGCTATACCCAGCAAGATATGGTAAATCAGCCTGATCACTTCTAATAAGCTGCTCAAGTTTGCAAACAAGCCTAGATCTATAGTGGCCCTGTGAGACAGACATTTTCAATCTATTTATTTTCTCCACACCTCTTCCTTTAATTGATCCACTCATAAGAAGAGCCCTGTTTCCACTGCATTTCCCCTCTTGGACTTCCCAAGTGTTTTTTTAAACCATGCAAGACTGAAGCTGTTAAAAAGCCTAGGTACAGTCAGAAAAGTGACTTAAAAAAGAAGCACCTTGTTACTCAGAGCTGTCACTTAGGTGAATCCCAATTCATGTCTGCTCACTGCGCTGCCAAAAATAAACATTTACTGCAGTTTATGCCTTCAGAGCGAATGCAGCAACTATGGAAGAGGGAGCTAGAGTCTCTTCCGGCTCATCTATCAACAGAGCAGTGACAAATGTCAGCTGAAAAATCTGTACTGCTAGTAGCAATGCACAAACTAGAATAGACTCCCATGCTGACATTCAGATCCCGGTATGAGTCTGTGATGCTTGAGTAGGACAATGCATCTTGTACCCTGTGCAGATTTCATCAGGCATCAATGACAGACACACACACACAGTAGTGGGAAACGCTGGATGTTGTCAATGAAAACAAGGCCCTGAGCCAAGCACCACAGGTGCATCGGTTCAGGCCTTTGGAAAATGGTGCCCTTGTTCTGAGTCTGTGTCTGGCACTGCAGGTGGACACGGCCGTGGCAGAGGAGACTCGAAATGCTGTGCAGGCCGAAGAGATGAAAGCCAAAGTGAAAGCTCAGACAGCCCAGGCCATTGCAGACGATGCCCAGAAGGATCTAGCCGAAGCTCTCCCTGCACTGGATGCTGCTCTAGCCAGCCTAAGAAATCTTAACAAAAATGATGTCACAGAGGTAATAGAAGGTGGAGGGATTAATGCTTTTTGTGAGTGTGTCCTTCTTGTGCAGCCCTCTCTGAATCGTTGTGTCATTGAGTACCCCAGGCACTATATTATGGAGCAAGGCTGCATCATAGCTGTAAAGGACACCAGCAGGAGAATCTGCAATCTCATTTCTCAAGCCAGGACTGGGTTCTAGCATTCAGGATTCCTGGTCCTTTAAAAAAACAACCTTAAATTACATTTTTGTAGAGCCTTACCGTGCTGAGACGCCAAGCGGCTTCACAGTAATGTTTACTAACGTGAATCCATATCATTAGACAAGATGGGCCAGGGGAATAACAATGGGTAGGGCCCTACCAAATTTACAGTCCATTTTGGTCAACTTCACTGTGGTAGGATTTTAAAAGTCATAGATTTCATGACTTCAGCTATTTAAATCTGAAGTGTCACAGTGTTTCATAGATTCTATTAAACAGCTATTTAAATCTGAAGTGTCACAGTGTTTCATAGATTCTATTAAACAGCTATTTAAATCTGAAGTGTCACAGTGTTTCATAGATTCTATTAAACAGCTATTTAAATCTGAAGTGTCACAGTGTTTCATAGATTCTATTAAACACTGAAGTCATGAAATCTATGACTTTTAAAATCCTACCACAGTGAAGTTGACCAAAATGGACTGTAAATTTGGTAGGGCCCTACCCATTGTTATTCCCCTGGCCCATCTTGTCTAATGATATGGATTCACGTTAGTAAACATTACTGTGAAGCCGCTTGGCGTCTCAGCACGGTAAGGCTCTACAAAAATGTAATTTAAGGTTGTTTTTTTAAAGGACCAGGAATCCTGAATGCTAGAACCCAGTGTTGTAATTGTAGGGGTCCTGACCCAAAAGGGAGTTGTGGGCGGGTCATAAAGGTTATTGTAGGAGGGGTTGCAGTACTGCTACCCTTACTTCTGCTGGCCAGGAGCTCAGCTCTGAAGGCAGAGCTGCCACCAGCAGCAGCACAGAAGTAAGGTTGCCATGGTATGGTATTGCCCATCCTTCTGGACGGCTGCCTGCAGAACTGGGCCCTCAGTCAGCAGCCACCACTTTCTGACCACCCAGCTCTGAAGGCAGCAGCATAGAGGTAAGAGTGGTATGGAAAAATATTTCCACCCTTCTGTGCTGCTACTCTCCTCTTCAGCCACCCAGCTCTGAAGGCAGTGCAGAAGTAAGGGTGGCAATACCATGATCTCCCCCTACAACTTTCTCTTTTGGGTCAGGCTCCCCACTTTGAGAAATGCTGGTCTCCCCCATTAAGTTTGTATAGTATAGGGTAAAAGCAGACAAAAGACCAGATTTCACCGGGGGGGGATGCAGGGGGCCAGATTTCACAGTCCATGACGGATTTTTCAGGGCCGTGAATTTGGTAGGGCCTTAACAATGGGATTTGGAGCAGTCTCATTGAAGTCACCATTTCAAAACCAGCCCAGGCAAACAGTATCAAAGAGTTGGCTACCACGTGAAAGCATTTTAGTGGCTTTACAAAATGGATCTAAGTGAGCTAATGACATTAGGAACTGCACCAGCATCCACATAGAATCATAGGACTTTGGAAGGGATCTTGAAAAAAGTCATCTAGTTCAGGGCCGTGCACTCATGGCAGGACTAAGTATTATCTTGACCATCCCTGATATCTCTAACCATCATGACAAGCAGCAGCCCCTGACCCCCTAAGGCAAGAGATGAACAACCATATAGATTTGGCTACCTGTACACACCCAGGTGGTCTTTTATCAGCAGGGACAACTGGCTCCTAAATAGTCCAATTACTTGCACAGTCTAGATGCAGACTATTAAATAACAGCTTTAGTCAGTCCTCTCACTCTTAGCCAGTACATGCAGCTAGCTGGTCTGCCTTCAGTATTTTTAGGCTGTCTGTAGGACACCAGGGATGATGTGTTATTGTGACCCTGCCAACAGTCCACACCATCATGGTATAATAGGCTGGTCAGATCAGGTTTGGAGGTTTAATGGCAGAGCAGCTTAATGTAGCTTGCACTGCTGCTACAGGAGCTCTCTCTTCTATGGCCAGAGAGGACTTCAGTGTAGATGCAGGCTTGAGAGGCTGGACCTAAATATCTTTTTAAAAAAGGGAGTGAACAGAATTAGGGTGGTTTAATGGAATGCAATAAGTGTCTTTGCGTTAGAGTTAACCATGGAGAAAGGAGGCCTGTTCCTGATTTCAGTAGGTGAGCAGTGCCAAGCAAGCCCACCGTTAAAAAACCTCTGAGCTAAGCCACACATTTCAGCTCTGGAGCAGTACAGGAAGGAGGTCTTTAGCAGATGGCCTTGGGAAACAAAGGGAAATAAGCTCACCTTGAAACCACTGCTCCCCCTTTCCTTCACAGGGTTGAGTTTGGAGCAGCAGGGAAGATGAGACAGGTGAAACCAGGAAGGACAGAGACAAATGCACACATGCCCATGCCCCATGATTATAAATCAATATCATTAGGAAAAATACCATGAAACATGTCTTTATTTTTTACCTATCCACTGCTGCACCACTCACACCATCCTTCCAGCCAGCTCTAGCCCACCGCACTGGGTGAGGAGCGGAGAATTCCAGGCACTCACCTTTCCCCTGGTCTGCCCACACAGTTCACTCCCCTTCCTACCCGTCAGCCTCTGTGGGCATAATGCAGAGTTCAGTGAGGTTTCCCACTGTGAATCATGGAAGAGTGTTAACTTCTTTTCACAGTGGCCTGTGCACCATGAGAAACCCACCCACCCTCAGTGTGACAGATTGTATACATGGTAGGTGCAGGTTTCCACTCCAGTATCAACCCCAGCTACTAGCCTCATGGGGGGATTTGATCTTTTTACTGTGAGGAGGACAGGACAAAGTAATATGCAACTTATCAGCATAGCAAGGATCTCTGCGATTCTCCTCCCTTTGGGGCAAACACTTCCAGAACAGGCAGCAAAAATCTTCTCAATCTGCCCCCTTGGGTGCTGGGTGAAGTTGTTCCCTTGCTGAGCCCTAGGAGAAGGCTAAGGCCTGTTTCTCCAGCTGCTGCACCACCTCCCTCAGCCGGTTGGCATCATGGAAGAAGTGCACATAGAGATTGCGTTCCGTCCGCTGGAAGTGGGTCTGCAGGGATTTCTGTTTGGCCATGAGGTCACTCAGGAGGTCCATCAGCATTTGATAGAGTTTAGCCTGTGTAGCACAGAGTTGCTCCATAGGCTCAGCCAGCTCCTGCAGGGAAAGGGGAAAAATCGAAACAACCGTGTTGTGGAAGCGTAGGAAAGGAAAATCCTCCTGTCATTACATTAATGAATCATGGAGCTGAAGGACAAAGCAGCTCCACACCAGCCTATCAGGATCCCCTATAATCCAAAGGGGATGTTGCAAGTAAAATACAGATGCCTCTGCAACATGACCCATGGCTGCTGATTGGCTGGCAAGGTCACATGATTTTAGAAGGCTTCTAGAGACACCATGTGGAGAAGAAAAGCAAGTGATGACACCACCCCAGGGGTTGGGGGTCCTTGCACACCTGGGCATTCAGCAGTAGTTGATTGGAGTCACTATACATCATCTTATAGAGCATCTCATCATCAGACTCCAGCATGGGGAGCTGGGCTGGGGACACTGCAAGCTGCACCTCCAGCATCCTCTGCTCCTGGCGCAGGCGCGAGCCACGGCTAGCCAGCGTCTCATAGGTGCGGAAGAGTTGTTTCTCCTGGCCCTGCTTCTCCAGCATCTCCCAGAGCCTGAGAGAGGGGAAAAGACAACACAGAGTGAGAGCAGCAGCCAAAGCTAGGGAGCAATGATTCCCTTAGGGACTAGGTGGAGCTAGCGTCCCCACATCTCTGGGAGCCCATGGTCAATCCACTCCATTGTCTTGTCACTAACAGTAGTCCGCACCAGGTGCTTCATATACTTCAACTATCCAGTACCAGGTTATCTGCCCACAGAGGAAGTTTCTGTGTCAGCAAAGGGGTTCCAAATAGCTGTAGTACCTATTGGCTGGAGCACGGCTGAATATTTGCCCTTGTTGACGCATAGGGAGTGAGATGGGTGTGGAAGGTCCATGCTCTATCCCATGCTCCCAGCTCTGCATCTGTCTGGCTGAAATGTCTGGATCATTGGTGCTAGAGACTATTTTTGGTGCAAACCTCGCAGAGGTTTCATTTTGTAAGACTGGTAAGTCAAACAAGAAGCTTATCTACCCAGTTTCTGGCACTTCCCCTTGTATTATGAGAGGGAGAAAGGAAGCAATAGATTTGCCTTTTCTAGACTATTCATTATCTTCGATCCATCATACCTCCCTCTTCTCCATCTCTTTTCTAAAGATTTCTTCATATGGCAGCATCTCCAGGTGTCTAATAATTTATGACTTACTCCCCCACTGATGGGCATCTCGCCTCCTCCCCAGCTCCAAGGCAAAGCTATTTTTACCGTATAGTGGTGACATCACTGGGATCTATCAGAGTGCGTGGACAGATCTTGGTGTACAGGCTGGAATCCTCAAAGCAGGCGAGCCGCCCTTGTAGATTGGCACTGGCTTCCTGCAAGGCAGCTACCATCTTTTCCATACAGGTCCCCACTTGCTGCTGCTCCTTCTTCTCCAGCTTCAGGTGCAGCCCCAGCAGCTCCAGTCGGCTATGCTGGGCCATCAGCTGCCCCGCAACCTCTTCCTGCTTCAGGGTGGTATACCCAAGGTGAACTGCTTCCCTATCAAGCTCTGCACGCAGGACAGGCAAGTGAAGGAGGTGAGCAGTGGCCTGAAGGAGGGGCACAAGGTGTTGGGTTTGGGTCTGGTCTATGTCACTTTGGAGGGTGCACAGCTGCTCCTGGAAGGTGGCTATGCGAAGGCTGAGCTCATCCTCCACCATCTGCAAAGCAGAGCACAACCAAGAGACATGCACTCACAGATATGAGAGGTCTTCCTGAACTCTGCAGAAGCAGCCCTGGATGGAGCTTTTTCTCTCCTTGTAATATATACTGGCTCCTACCCACACCTAACTCAGAGGCTTTCCCACAGCCCACGTGCCACTGCTACTGGAAGGGTGGAGGACAGGAGCAGGGAGAGAGAAGACTCCTACCTTGTTCTCTTTGCTGCTCTTCAGGGCCCTCTCTACCCACTGCATTCCAGCCCAGATACCGTCAACTTCTGCTGAGGTGGTGATTAGCTCTTTCTGGCTGCAGATGTAAGCCAGTGCCATGCGTTCCAGCTCCTCCTGGTAGCTGCCTAGGCTCTCTAAGAGCTTGACTTCAGGACCCCCCATGCTCTCCAATAGCATTATGTGGGCAGCTTCTGCTAGTTCCTTCACCATTTCCTGGCAGCTGTCATGACCATATAGGGCTTCCACACCCGCAGCCTCTGCTTTGGAGCGGTTGTCCTCTTCTGGCAAGGATTTCTGGGGGAGCCCTGCCACTGTCTCCCTGACCAGCTCCTCCTGGGTCTCTACACCCACTTTGGGATCCACCTCACACTCATTGACACTCCCCATGTTTTCTGGCAGCATAGTCTGAGCTAACCCTGCTGGGGCTTGAGTATCCGGCTTTGCTTGGGAGCTTCCCTGTCTCTTCACTCTCTGTAAGCCTGTCCCCTCAGCATCTGGAGCCTGGGTGGAGCCTGGCAGTGCCTTCTGGATGAATGCCACTAAAGCCCTTGTGGCCAGCTCCTCCAGCTCCATGTAGTGGTCCAGATCTGCCTCAGACATCAGCACCAGAAGCCTCCCGTTCCCAGCTTCCCTGTACCACTCCGCCAGCTGGTTTGCTGCCTTGCAGACCTGGCTCAGAACACTGTTGGTTTGAGAGTTCTCCATCTCTAAGTCCAGCTGAGCCTTCCTCAGCACCCAGCCCACCTTCCTTTCCTTGTCTGCCAAGTGGCATAGCTCCTGTTTCAGGCTAGCTGCACGGATCTGGAGCTTGTTGCGCCGTCGCAGCTGACAGGCACTGTGGCTATGCAATGCCTGTGCCTCTCGCTCCAGTACCTCTAGGGGCAAAGCCTCATCCTCTGACATAGCCCCCTTCAGCTGCGGGCATTGGCGGCAGGTATGAAGCACCTGCTGTAGGGCTTCACCTTCCAGAATAGGCTTCCCTGAACTGAGCAGAGTCTGATAGGCTTCCACTTCCCCAGGACTCAGTACATTCTCCTCCCCCACGGTGTTACAGAACCACTCAAGGAACTGCTCTGTCTCGGGACAGTCAAAGAGCCAGTCAAAGTCCTTCTCGTGAAGGGCATCAGCCATGGGGTAGACAGTCTTCAGGGTCTCCACGAACTCTGCCCCTCTGTTGATCGTGTCCAGTAAGAAGCCCCTGGAGCGTCTCCGGGTGAACATGGCAAGAGTAGTTAATGCTGAAAAACAACAACAACAACAAACTATGGCATATTTCTGTTGTCCCCACCATGGAGGCCCAACACTCCCACAGCTCTGCTCAGCAGCCACCAGATCTACCCTGTGCAGCACTCTCTGGCTCCAGCTCTAGGGAGGACACCAATCAGTCTCTTCTCCAGCTCTGAAGACAAAGCCCTAAGTTCAGGGCACACCTTCCAGCAAACCAACCCCCAGGGCAGCAAGAGATCAATAGGAAAACCCAGGGAGTCAAGCAGTGAACCCACCCTTACTGCCCATTGTCTCAAGCCTATTGGCTGAACCCATCTGAACACACCAGGTCTGTGGGGGATCCAGGGGTTTTCTAATGAAGGCAGATCATGTAGCTACTGTGCAGTAGCATTTACAGCCCTAAGGAAAATGGAGAGATACCCATCCCAAGGGATCAAGGACAGGCTCCTGGTAATACTCACCAGCACTATCATTCCTCCTCAAATCTACCAGCACTTGAGGGCCTCACTTAAATGTGTCTTTCCTCATCAATCACGCTGATTTCACCTGTAGCCATGAGAGCCCCCAACCCCCTCTCCTGGATCAGAAGCCACACCTGCTGGCTCAGGTGAGATGCTTTACCAATCACTGTATTCAGTAATAATTTTGCTCATGGCCTTAGCACTGAAAGAATGACAAAGCAGAAACCCCAAAGCCTGTAAGGCAGACTGCATAGCCTGAATAAAAAGGAAGGATAATTACATAGGGGTTGGAAATCATAACATGCATGCTAAGGTTCTGATTAGGTATAGGCAGTAGTTACGTTATACCTCACCCCACACACCACTGAGATCACTAGCTAGTGATATCAGGTGCCCCACATCACTATTTTACAGAGTGTACAAATGACCAGTATGCATGGCATAAAATCTGCTTGTATGTGGAACACAAGTCAGCACATGGGTGAGAGATTCTGAGTTAGGGGAATGGCTATAGCAATGATACAGAGAATCCTGTCAAATAGAGACAATCAACTCTTACACTGTTGGGAATCAGCAAACCCAGATTTAAAGGGACATTGTAGAGTTCACCATCATGGGGGAAGTAGTGTCTGGCAATCTGAACAAAGAACTTGGTGTTTCCCTGGCTGTGGTTCCTGGCTGTGCCACTGGCTGGCTCTGTGGCCTTGTGCAAGTTTCTCCACTCCTCTATGTGCACTGTATGAAAGGTTGTGGTAAGAAATTCCACTTTGGATAGTATATGACAATAATACAGGATTCAGTCCCCTCCCTGTGTCAACAGCTGGGCTGGGCAAACTGGTGTTCCCTAGTGCTAAGGGGAGAAGTTACATCTCTACATTGGTGCCGTGAAGGGACCCTCACCACCCCTGCGAAGAGGACCCTTCTGCAAACACAGGTACCATATAAACAGAGACCACCTTTTTAGGCCTACACACAAGGAGACAGACTTAAAGCTCCTAGTGCTTAATTGCTTAGCCCTTATGTGACGTCAGCACCATCTATTTTTGGCATGCAGTAGTTCCCAACATGCAGTGCAGAAAATCAGGTTAAGGGCTGTGTTGACCCAGTCCCCAACTTACAGGGACACTTATTTTTTCTAGGTGCGAGCTATGCAGAGACCTCCCCTTGGGGTGAAGATGGTGATTGAAGCTGTCTGTATTATGAAAGGAATCAAGCCCAAGAAAGTGGCTGGAGACAAGCCAGGCTCTAAGGTGGATGACTACTGGGAACCGGGCAAGGGCCTTCTTCAGGATCCAGGGAAATTCCTGGAAAGCCTGTTTAAATTTGATAAGGTAAGTAATGGCAGAAGGCAGAGGGATGGTCATGCAATTGGAACTCAGGGATCTGTCCACCCTTAAGTGCCCAAAAAATGAGAGGGGATGTGCTAGGCCTACAGGTAATGAGCTGATGGTATTATGCCAGAAACAGATAATTGGAGCCAACTTTCAACCCAGAAGCCACTAAGGGCAGTAAATTTAAGGAGTGTGAAGGGGATGCTAGGGTACATGGCCTAGGGTGGGGATTCACTTTTGCTAGATAATCAGTAGTTCTTGCATGGTTTTGTTGTTTGATCACCTTGGGCAACAAGAAATTATTAAAGACACAATAAATTTCCCCCTTCTGATTCTCTCCTTGCCTTGCTCAGGAGCAGTGTTGGAGCACACACAAGTGCAGTTCTAGAAAGGTGGTTCCCTAGCCTTGCACAAGGAGATTGTAGCGATGCAGCACTCACCCTGCAGTGCCTCCTGCAGGTCATCCAAGGAATTAGCTCAATCCACTCTGCAGGCCAATGTCCCGCTTGTCGCTGGCCCCTGTGTCCTTCCCAGACCCCAATGCCCCTTTAGCTTGGGTGCTGCCTCCTGGCAGTACCCCCACTCTCTGGGCTCCCCTCTCAGGGGAATTCCCACCCTGCCGCAGTGTTCACTGCTTGTCCTCATCTAGCCCCAGCACACTGGGGCAGACCGCAGTCTATAAACCATTCATCATCAGTAAGGGAGGTTTAAACCTGCTACCTCCAGCTGCCCCCGGGCTGCACCCCTGCAACTCCAGTACCTATTTGGCCTTAGGCAAGGCCTGCAGCATGGGGATTTTCCAGGCGGGAGTTCCCTGGCTCCCTTGCCCTATTCCCCAGCACTGCTCTACTCCAGTACCTTTCAGTTGCCAGACAGCTGGGTCCTTCCCTCTCCACCACTAGAGAGGGACTACCTTTGCTTCTGGCTCACAACCCTTTATATGGACAGCTGTGCATGATTGGGGCGAGGCCTGGCTGTGGCTGCTTCCCCACTCAGCCCAGCTTTTACCCTACCACAGCCCTCTCCCAGGGCTGTTTTAAGCCCTTCAGGGCAGGAGCGAGTGACCACCCCGCTACAGAGATGAACAAGGAGCCACCATGCCTCTGAGCTGCAACAGTTTATTTTGTAAAGCTCTTAAGTATCAGCAACACAGAAGCATAACTGTCTAGCCCAGAGCCCAGTGGCTGCAGTGCTTGGGAAGTCCAGGCTCACAGGCAGTCTTAGATCTCTCACTACATAGAAAGTGGAGCAGAGATTCCATAGCTTTCTTGGGGTCTAGCAGGAGGACAATTATCTGCTCGTTACCCTCAGATCTCTGGTTAGCTGGTTCAGTCAGCAGCAGTGACATAATAGGAGTCCATGTGTTCCTTCTCCTGGTGAGAGGGTAACTGTAGCACTTGCTGTGGTCTGGCAGGAATGGGGGAGTCAGAGGCTGAAGACAACTGTGTCTGGGGATACGGGAGATGCTTGCAGCCCTGTTTGAACTGGCCTGCATTTAGTACCCAACATAGCAAGGAAAGACATTCACTTACAGGGCTTGTGATCGGGACTAGGATAACACAAAGATAAAGAGAAACACAATTATTTTAGCCAGATTTTCCTGTTCTACAAAAACCTGCTTAACCACAAGATTATTTTTCTGCAGCCACAAAGACTACCAGAGGGAATGAATAAACAGAGACTGATTCACCTTCGTCTCAGTAATAAGTGAGGGAAGGGCATCAACATGGAAACTGGGGCAGCACGCACACTGTTCCACACAACAGCAGCATGGGATTTCACACTGCCATTCTCATAGCACTCTAAGCCCTTCACTCTCTCACTGCGAGATCTCCCACTGGCCCCCTAATGTTCTCAGCCCTTTGCTCACCATCTCTCACCCCTGCCCCATCATTCCTTCCAGGACAACATTGCAGATACAGTAATTAAAGCCATCCAGCCGTATATTGACAACGAGGAGTTTCAACCAGCAGCCATAGCCAAAGTGTCCAAAGCCTGCACCTCCATCTGCCAGTGGGTACGCGCCATGCGCAAATACCACTTTGTGGCCAAAGGAGTGGAACCAAAGCGGGTAAGAGCCTTGCTTGTGTGTGACGCACTGGGGTACATGGCACCTGGTGAGCCTGGAATAAGGGCTTGCCTACATTTACAGCAAGGCACCCCTGCAGCTGTGCTGCTGTAGAGTGTAGTGAAGATGCTACCTATGCTGATGGGTGGAGGTGCTCCACCTCTCTGAGAGGCGGTAGCTGTGTTGACAGGAGAAGCCCTCTGATCCACATAGTGCTGTCTACACCAGCCTTTAGATCAGTAAATCTGCATTGCTCAGGGATGTGGCTTTTCCATTAAAGTGAATGGGACTTACAGCCCTTCCTGGTGGGAGGTCGTGAAAACTGCCAGCCATGTGGGAGAGACCAGAGAGTATTTAAAAATGAACAGAACAAAAAGTCTGAGCCCAAGCGCGAGGAACCAGGTATGAAATGTCAGCCCAGAACAGGCCCTCTGGAGAAATACAGCAATCCCAGCAAAATCCCTTATCCCAAACATCCCCTAAACTAATACTTTGACCAGTGCAAACTGTATTTAGAGGAGCTCCCCATATCCCACTTGTATTTTAACTTAATGTTCTCTACTGGGGGTGGGTGCAGGGAGGAAGGGGAATGCAACCCGGGCCAGCTCCTCAGCTGGGTGTCAATCAACATGGCTCCACTGAAGTCAAAGCAGTGTTGATTTACACCCACTGAGGAACTAGCCCCAGAATCCTTTACTACTTGGCTTATGGGCTGCAGTAGCCATCTGGAGACTGAGCAGGTAGTTGGATGGGAATTGAAAAAGAGTGATAAAATCATCGCATCGCGGCACAAATCTACTCCTCCATCCTCCTATGATGGCAGTGAAGAACGCTAGCGATCTGTCATTTGCTTGCCAAAATAATTACATGCCTAGGGCAGCTAGAGAGTTTGCAAGGTTATTCCAGAAACTTTGTCCTACTCCCCACCCCATCCCAAGTTCCACCCCTTTGGAAGTTGTCAAGTAATGATCCAAGAGCATCTGAGCTGGATCCTCAGCTGGTGTAGCTCTGTATAGCTCTCATTTACAGCAGCTGAGGAGCTGGCTCATGTCTCCCTCTAGCTGTAAGAACCAGCTGGTGGCTTTTTTCAGGGGTAAAGAGTTGATGTGGGTTTTGACTATTGCATTTTATGATTAAGTGTTTGGTGGCGAGGCAGACATTGCTCTGTGCCCACAGAGGGCCTACCTTCCCTTCCTCAGCACATGCACTCTGGAAGGGGAGAAGGGCACAGGGCCCTTGTGTGATGCGGTGGAAGGTTTAGCTGCTGTATTTGTCACTGGATTTTTTGTACAGAAAGTAAAATGTAAGTTTGTGCTTAGAGACAATTGTGGTGTAGGGGGTTAAACTTTCATTCTAATCCTGGCTCAGAGAGCAATTTTTTTGTGAGCTTGGGCAAGTCACCATGTATCTGCTTCTGTTTCCCTATATATCAAGGGGCAATAATCCTCATCTGTCTCTAGGGGATTTGAGGAGTGATTCGTTGATATTTTTGTAATGTTTTGAACTGTTGTATTATTATTATTTTAGTTCCTGTGGAATGTTATCATTTTCAAGCACCTTATTGCACTTGGAGAGGTCTTGGTGCTATGTTTCCTGGTTAGAGCTCCCTAAACATCTATTTATCACCATTGTGTATAGTCTGTTTTCTCTGCAGAGTCAGGATTTGGGGGATGGGATAACAGTAAGTAATAGTGCTTAACTCACGTCTGTGGCTGCTGCTACTAACAGCAAATCAGGTTCCTAGCAGCCAGTGGTTAATCTTGATAGACCTGACCCTGAAAGATATTGGGCCCCCTGCTCTGTTCCCCAGTGGTTTCAGAGACACCTGGGAATGCTCAGCATCTTTGAACCTCAGGCTGTTTATTTGGGTGCCTAAACACTAAAGTAGGTTCTTAATGTTAAACATCCTATTAGCCCAAGTGGCTTGGCCAAGGCAGTGATGAATTAAGCTATGGGTTGGATAAGCCAAGGCCCACGGTACCTTGGAGATGGTATAGTGGGAAAGCAGTAGCATTCAGGGGTGGGGGTGCTGAATTCTGACTGCATAGCTTGAATAGCTTAGGTAGTTTCTCATGAATATAGTCCAGCTCTAAGCTCTCTCCCTTGTGGGTGGAAGTCTGCTCTGGAGTTCCAATGCATCTTCTCTTTTCACAGCAAGCCTTACGGGAGGCAGAAGAGGACCTGCAGGTCACTCAGAAGATCCTTGATGAAGCCAAGGATCGCCTGAGAGAAGTGGAGGATGGCATTGCAACCCTGCAGGCCAAGTACAGGAGCTGCATCGCCAAGAAGGAGGAACTGGAGATGAAGTGTGAGCTGTGTGAGCAGAGGCTGGGCCGGGCTGACAAGGTGAAGGACGGAGCCAAATTCCGAAATCAATTCCATGGCAAACATGCTTTTGGCATATTCCTCACTAGTAATGAGACTTGCTGCTTGCGGGCTCATGGGGCTAACAATAAAGGTCTCATCTCTACAGGCTGCTTCTAATGGCATTTTCTGCCACACAGCTCATGCCAGTAACAGGATAGACCCACCGGGCCAGATCCTGGCCCCAACTGTGACCACTCAAAGGGGTTAGGAAGCTGGTTTAAACACTCAGCTGCCAATTGCTCTGGCATAGGAGAATCCCTGGGTGACAAAGCTGCCTTCCAACACCTCCTGTCCCAGCCCCAGTGTGGAGGGTGTGCCTGAGATAGGCTAGGGGCATGACGAGAGCGTCACTAAGCCCTGATGATATGCAGCGCCTGGGGGGCCATTGTGGCTGATCATAGTTTAAAAGAGTCGTTGGAGCTGTGGTACAGCTAGGGCACCCCCCGTAGGGATGTAAGCCACAGGAATGGGGTTGTGCTTTGAGAGAGCTGGCTGGTGATCTGATGCGTATGGTTATTCCAGTTAATTAATGGCCTGGCAGATGAGAAAGTGCGCTGGCAGGACACAGTCCAGAACCTGGATTATATGATCAACAATATCGCAGGAGATGTGCTGATTTCAGCTGGCTTCGTGGCATACCTGGGCCCTTTCACAGTAAGCAGATAACAGGAGCTCTTCCTTTGAAGGAGTTGAGTACAGCTTTCCACCTCTCTTAATCTCAGGGTCTAGAATTCAGCCTCTCTTCTTTGTTGGTAGATCAGCTTCCAAAAGCTGAAGGGAAAAACAGATCACTGGGACAAATTCAACTCTCAATGATGCCAAAACTGTTGCATTGAAGTTGAAGAGATTGTGCTAGTGTTACAGCACAGAACTTGGTCTGGTGCCCATGAACTGTCAGGCTCACTTCAGTTATCCAATTCAGCTAGTAATTGGACTGCCTGTGGGGTTCCCAAAAGCATAGTCTCTGTGTTTGGCCCTTAAAGAGGGAAGATTTCTGAGGCAATTTGAAGGATGTCACCAGGAAGTCTAAACCCTACAGAGGCTGTGCCATGGAGCACGCATGCAGTAACCAGGCAAATGGATCTCAAGTTTCCCCTTGGTCTGTTAAAGAGGTTAGACTGAGCCATGGAGCGGGATTTGAACATGAACAGCAGTTGGAGGGTTGATTTTAAAAGCAAATCACGCCAATGCATAGTTCACACTAGTGTCTGGCTGATGGAGCGCTGCTTCTCTTGGCAGGGCCAATATCGCACAGCGCTATGTGAGGACTGGTTAAAGAAACTGGAGGAACACGATGTCCCGCACACCAGGGAGCCAAACTTGATAAGCACTCTGGGAGACCCAGTGAAAATCAGATCATGGCAGGTATGTGGTGGATAAGAGCATTAATGCAAACTGATGTGTTGCATGATGCTAATCCATTCTGTGCAAAGAAAACCAAAGGACAATGCCAGGGACAACGCAAAGAGTTTGGATAGCAGGGGCAGCCAGTTTCCTGGCACACTTGACCAAGGGAGAGATCCCAGAAAGGAGCAACCTGTACAGCTACTAAAAGGACAGGAGCATCCCAGCAAGTGATCCAGCAGTTATGTAGGGCACTGATAAGAACAGCACAGCAGTAGCTAACACCATACTGATTGACTGCTTGTATGATAGCAAATATCTGGAAGAGGTTCCTCTCCCCAGGCAGACCTAGTATAATAAAAGGAAGAATCATCCCAGTCTTGGCCTGTGAATTAGCTGCACTGTGTAATGGGTTGCCTGTCTAGAACCATATGGATTTCCATCTATGCTACAGATTTCCCTGTGTTATAACATTGTAGAGCCCTGGCCATGTTCGAACAGCTTTGACTCTCTGTGGAGGAGACCAAGCCATGTAACCACATATTATGGGACAAGGCTAAAGCCCTGGATGCAAATCCTGAGCTGCTCTCAGCAAGGCCAGTGCAAA
The DNA here is from genome assembly GCF_003597395.2 of Chelonoidis abingdonii. Lineage (NCBI taxonomy): Eukaryota > Metazoa > Chordata > Testudines > Testudinidae > Chelonoidis > Chelonoidis abingdonii. The sequence goes on from NC_133784.1 coordinate 21,872,841, forward strand.
AGTGGCTTTAAGCTACGTTTAATCTTGGCATCAGCCAGCTGCCAGGCTAGCTCCTGGCACATACTGGAGCAGCAGGAGGGCCATTCTACTCTAAATGCCCATGCCATCAAGAAGCTGTTTTCGCTGGCAGGATAGTGACATAGGGATGGATAGGCCATGTCCCTTCTCCTTGACTCTCCACCTCATGCTCTACATTACCCAAACATCCCCCTTCACAATGGGAATCCTCAAGAGGCTGGTTATGGTGACTTTAGAACTGTTTTGAGCAGTGTAAAGGAACTTTATTGTGGTGGAGGACCTGGCCCTGGTCTCCGCATGTCTGTAGCACAGCTCTATGTCATGGCATGGTTCCCTCCGCAAAAGCAAGACCAGATCCTGTTTAAACACTGCTGGTGCTAGCAAGACTCTTAACGCAGCTTCCCTGATAGTGAGGAGAGGGCTTTTTGGTAAGACGGATGTGTTAGAACCATTCTTGGGGATCTAGCCTAAAAAATGGTTTGGCTAGCACGTCTCAAGAGAAGAATTACTGTCCTCCCTGGTCAGAGAAGCATTATTAGAACCTTGCTAGCTGCAACGGTGTTTAAGTGTGGTTGTAGTTGGCTAGGTTCTGAGGCCACTGTGTATAAGATCCATGTGAGTTACTCAGATGTGTGTATCAGATGTTAATGTGCTGCAAGAGGGATAGCTCTGCAATTTATCAAACACTGAACTGTGGCAGAAAAGAATGCCTATGTTGTGAGACACAGTTGCTGTTAAACATCTGATGTGTTTTTTCGGCTGTGATCAGATTGCCGGCTTGCCTAATGACACCCTGTCTGTGGAGAATGGAGTAATAACACAGTTTTCACAGCGCTGGACTCACTTCATAGACCCCCAGGGACAAGCCAACAAATGGATCAAGAACTTGGTAAGGGCTTCTACCACTCTTGACAAGTGGGTAGCCAAGTTTGCTGGGATTCTTCCATTGTTCCAGCCTCAGGGTCAGAAGATTTCCAATGGTTCCTTCTATTTTTTTCCTCCCTCTCTCTTCCTTTCCTTCCTTTTACAATAGACCAGGGGTCGGCAACCTTTCAGAAGTGCTGTGCCGAGTCTTCATTTATTCACTCTAATTTAAGGCTTCACGTGCCGGTAATACATTTGAAGGTTCTTAGAAGGTCTCTCTATAAGTCTATAATATATAATCAAACTACTGTTATATGTAAAGTAAACAAGGTTTTCAAAATGTTTCAGAAGCTTTATTTAAAATTAAATTAAAATGCAGATCTTATTAGTTTAGTGTGATCCTTGCCCTTGCTTTTCCTTGCTGAGTTTTCCAGTGTCTGGTGGCACCTATTTAGATACTTTAAGCTGCATACAGGCTTCTGAGTGATCAGTTGATAACTGGCTGGCAGGAGGTCAGTGGCTGGAACCCCAGATTGGCAGCTGAGGTGAGTGGAGCTGGCGGCTGGTAGGGCTGAGCAAGGCCAGAAGCCTGGACCCTGTCTGGCAGGGGTCCTGCGCTGGAACTCCAACTGGAAGTAAGGTGAGTGGGGCTGTGGGGACCCCAGCTGGCAAGGAGCCAGCACCCAGAACGGCGGCAGGCTGATCGCCACCGCTCTGGGGTTTCCACCACCAGCTCCTGTCAGCTGGGGTCTCAGCCTGCTGCCAGCCTAGGGTTCCTTCCCCCAGGCCAGCAGCGGGTACTGAGTGGGGCTGCGGCGGGGGGAACCCTGGCTGGCAAGAGACCAGCAGCGGGAACCCCAGAGTGGCAGCAGGCTAAGCAGCTCAGCCCGCTACTGCTCTGGGGTTTCCACCACCAGCTCCTTGCCAGCTCCTTGCCAGCAGCTGACGCTGAGTGGGACCCGTAGCAGGACCCCGGCTGGCAGGCGCCTGTGGTGGAAACTCCAGAGCGGTGGCGGGCTGAGCTACTCAGCCCACCCCCACTCTGGGGTTTCGGCTGCTGGCTCCTTACCAGCTGGGGTCTCAGCCTGCCACCAGCCTGGGGTTCCTTCCCCCAGACCAGCAGTGGGTGCTGAATGGGACCAGGCGGGACCCCAGCTGGTAACGGGCCAGCAGCAGGAACCCCAGAGTGGTGGCGGGCTGAGCAGCTCAGCCCGCCCTGCGTGCCATGAAAAATCAGCTCACGTGCCAATTTTGGCACGCGTGCCGTAGGTTGCCAACCCGAGATAGACTCTGTTTGGAGTTGTGTATAGAGAGGCCTTAAATCCCTTGGGGGTAGGATTTTTGTAGGGAAAGGACAAGGAAAAAATCTAGCCCACCACTGCAAAGCCTCACCCACCTCAGAGTCAGGCAGAGTAGATGAGCTTTGCAGTTTGCCTTAAAGGTCCACAGATTCAGGCTACTTTCACTAAGGTGGGAGAAGAGTCCAGGGCCCTCACTTAGCCCTCCTGTTGTTTTATACCAAGGGAGCTCCAGCCTGAGACTGATTCCTGATCATAACTGTGGCAGGATAGCTCAGGGAGGAGAGAGGAAGTCTCCTTTGCAAGCTTTGAGAGGCAGTGTGGCCTAGTGACTAATGTACTGGCCTGGGATGCAGGAGACCTGGCCTCTTGTGTGTCTTTGGGCAACTCACTTTAACCGCTCTGTGCCTCAGTTTCCCCCATCTGTAAAGTGGAGATAATGATACTGCCTCTTATGTAAAGTGCTTTAAGATCTACTGATGAAAAGTGTATAAGAGCTAGGTATTATTATTAGAACCAAAGCACTCACCATGTCTTGTGTTCGCCTGCCAGGATGCAGTTTGTTCTATATGGTCTGCCTCCAGACTGCTGTACATGTGGAGTGTTTCCAGAGAGAGACACTGGTGCTTTAAAGCAGCAGCAGCCCTCTAGTGCAGGGGTGGAGTGTGTGTGGGGGAAATTTAGCAACTTTCCTTACTGCTGCTGCTGCTCCTCTACTCCCTGGAGGCTTCTGTATTCCCACCTGGCTGCTCCTGCCTTGCAGGCTAGTCAGAAGCAGATCTTTGAGCCCTTAAGCACTGAAGGGTGAGGGATTCCACTAAAGTTGCAGCTGTGAAAGTAGGAAGTCAGGAAATGCAAAACATACCCATATTACCTTGGCCACATTGCACTTAGTAGGCATTTGCTACAAAGTCCTGATAGGTAACACAGACGAAGCCTTTGTACTTCCTTCTTTTTTTTTTTTTTTTTGGTCTTTGCAATCTTAATGTTGCAGTAGCACAGTTATTTGTTTAGACTTGGTCTACACTGGGGGGCAAGCTAAGTCGGTCTAAGTTATTCAACTTGAGCTACGAAAATAGCATAGCTGAAGTCAAAGTACTTAAAGCTACTTATCATAGTGTCTTCACTGTGGTAGATCGACTGTTGCCGCTCCCTCGTCTACTCCGCCTATACTTCTCGCTCTGGTGGAGAGTTGAGGGGAGAGCACTTGGTGGTCGATATATCGCGTCTTCACCAGACATGATAAATCAACCCCCGGTGGATCGATTGCTCTGCCGTAAGGGTAGACATGCCCTAAAGTGCATAAGCAGTTTGGCTCCCCTGCTTTGCCCACACCTACACTCTAGACTCCCCTCTCACCATCTTGCCCTTCAGGAGAAGGAGAACGGTTTGGAGGTGGCTAAGCTGAGCGACCGGGACTTTCTGCGCAGCTTGGAGAACTCCATTCGCTTTGGGAAGCCGTTCCTGCTGGAGAACGTAGGGGAGGAACTGGATCCAGCTCTCGAGCCCGTCTTGCTGAAACAGGTTCTTCCCTGCTGTTTGTCTGACGAGATGAGCAGGAAGGCTGGCTGGCCTGGAGCTGGGGTGGAGTGGAGTGGAGTGGGCTCTCCAGCACTGGCATGAAGAATGGCTTTGTCCTCCCTTAGTGAAGATGTGTCTAGTAAGGTTGAGATTTTGGATGCAAAAAATTTAGATGCTCAGTACAAATTAATGGAAATTGTGCCTCTAAATCTCCTAAATGGCTTTGAAAATCTTTATCTAGCCTCTTTGACAGGCTCTCAGCACATCTATGTCTTTTAAATGTAGACGTTCCGACTTGTGTTGTCCATGTCCCTCTCTTTACAGATTTATAAACAGCAAGGCAGCACGGTACTGAAGCTGGGAGATACGGTTATTCCATACCATGAGGACTTCAAGATGTACATCACCACCAATCTTCCCAATCCCCACTATACGCCAGAGATCTCCACCAAGCTCACACTGATTAACTTCACCCTCTCACCCAGGTAACTGGTCACCCTTTTGTATCAGTAGCAACTGAACAGTTGCCAGTATTGGCCACTCTCCTGCTCCTGAGCTATTGAAATCAAATTCAGCATGGAGTCAGTAGCGATGGTCCTGTGCTTAGGGTACGAGCCTGGAATTCTGGAGATCTGGGTTCAATTTCTGCCCTGCCACAGACTTCCTGACCTTGGGCAAGTGACTTAGGGCAGGTCTATGCTACAGGGCTAAGTCACCCTAAGTTACGCAACTCCAGCTCTGTGAATAATGTAGCTGGAGTCGACGTACCTTAGATCAACCCACTGCAGTGTCTACATCATGCTGGGTTGATGGGATAAACTCTCCCATCAATTCACTTTATGCTTCTCATTCCAGTGCTGTACTGGAGTTGATGGGAGAGTGATTGGTGATCGATTTAGCGGGTCTTCACTAGACCTACTAAATCGACCCTTGGTGGATTGATCACTGTGCAAAGTGGAGACAAGCCCTTAGTTCCTCTGTGATTCATGAAGATAATAGCCTTTCTCTGCCACGCTGGGGTTTTGTGAGGTACTCAAGGATTATAGTGATGGGGGTCCATGTATGTACCATGGATAGTTGCACCATGTGACTCCAGAGGAGATGGGACATTTAGATCAGTTGTTCTCAACCACGTGTACACAGAAGTCTTCCTGAGGGTACATCAACTCATCTAGATATTGGCCTAGTTTTACAACAGGCTACATAAAAAGCACTAGCAAAGTCAGTACAAACTAAAATTTCATACAATGACTTGTTGGTACTGCTCTATATACTATACACTGAAATTATTTTATAATTATATGGTAAAAAGGAGAAGGTAGCAATTTTTCAGTAATAGTGTGCTGTGACACTTTTGTATTTTTGTCTGATTGTGTAAGCAAGCAGTTTTTAAGTAAGGTGAAACTTGGGGGTATGCTCCGACATCCCAGCGATAACATCCAAGGGTTTTGTTACAGTGGCTTGGAAGACCAGTTGCTGGGACAAGTGGTAGCTGAGGAGCGACCGGACTTAGAAGAGGCCAAGAACCAGCTGATCATTAGCAACGCCAAGATGAGACAAGAGCTGAAGGAGATAGAGGATCAGATCCTCTACCGGCTAAGCTCCTCCGAGGGAAATCCTGTCGATGACTTGGAGCTCATCAAAGTGCTGGAGGCATCCAAGCTAAAAGCAGGGGAAATCCAGGTAAGTGACTGATTCACAGGCACAGACACCCAGCCCTGGTCAGTTTAATCCTTTACAGAAACATGAAATGTGCAGCTGTGATGCCTCTGAATATTCCCACAGGCCAAAGTGAAAATAGCTGAACAGACAGAAAAAGACATCGACATCACTCGTCTGGAGTACGTGCCTGTAGCTGTCCGCACTCAGATCCTTTACTTCTGCGTCTCTGACCTGTCCAACGTTGACCCCATGTATCAGTATTCGCTTGAGTGGTTCCTTAACATCTTCTTGTCCGGAATCTCAAACTCCGAGAGAGCAGGTACCTCTGAAGGGTTAGGGTGCTTGCTGTGAAAACATGATCATTGCATGACTTTGCTCAACACTTGGGGGCAAATTCAGCCTTAATGCAAGTGTGAGACTTAGATCTGGCATAGGCAGGTTTAGTGGAGTTGCTGCAACTCCACTAAATGTGCTTATGCTGGATCTAAGTCTAGCTATAATTGTTTACAGCCACAGCTGCTTGAACATGGTCTCATTGCTGTCAAGCTTGAAAGTTCCTTCTTTTTTGAGACACACACACAGCTGTAATTCAAGATGAAACATGGAGGCATCCTACATCAGCCAGCTTGGCATTGCCAGCATGAGAGAATTTTCTCTGGCTGGGAGCATCTTTCTCCTCCAATGGTTCTCTTCTGAAGCGCCAAATTATTACATGGTTCAAAACAGGGTAAAGAGCTTGTCCTTACCAGTGAGTGTCTCCGCTCCTTCATTTGGGGATTTCTTTTTCCTTGCAGTAAACTTTATTAAGCCCTTCAAGTACCTCTCAGAGCCTAAGCATCTCCCAGTTCTCTCATTCCAATGTCCATCAACAGGAAGTCATCAGCATGACTTTCTGAGGAGCGAGACAAAGCTCAGAGGAGCTCTGATCCATTCTCTGACACCATTTTTCCCTGCCTCTGGGACACCAGGCCAGTCCCATGCAAAGATGTTTAATTTCTGGTCAGACTGCTGCTGTTAATTAGAAATACTGAATTTCATGGATCAGGGCATTTAAAATACTGGCAGCACAGAGTAACCTTGAAACTGATGCAAGGGTAAATTCATCTCCCTTAACCACTGCCACTTTGCTGACATCCAAGGCAGAGCACAGATATCCAGGCCAGATGCATGTGCCAAGATGTAAACAGGGGGTATAGTTCATTAACATACCACAGCAATATTCTGTGCACCTGCAATTAACAGTAATATCGTAAGTGTATTTATAATGGGCCACATCTGGAGGTTCTTCTCAGTGTTTGCCTGAGTCAGTGCCCTCAGGTTTGGATACCCCACTGTTCTTTGTGAAGGAGCAAACTTTCCTGAGCCAGATCTGAAGGAAGCTGAGATGGACAGCAGGAAGGGGCTAAGAGGGATGTGAGCGCCCTGCATAGTTTACACTTGTAAACTTGTACACTGAAACATACCCAGAGCCCAGCTGGCAAAGGTCTGTGTCAGTACCAAGTGTGGGTCCTTTCTCCTCCACTCTTGGCATTTGCTGTTCTGTGCCTGGTTCTTTTCAGACACCCTGAAGAAGCGGATAGTGAACATAAACAATTACCTCACCTTCAGTCTCTACAGCAATGTATGCCGCAGCCTCTTTGAGAAGCACAAGCTCATGTTTGCCTTTCTGCTGTGCGTCCGGATCATGATGAATGAAGGGAAAATCAACATGGTGAGTAAACAACAAACTCCCTTGTCTGTTTAAATGAGAGGATATCCTGGGACAGCCAAAGTCCAGACTGCGCCTACTCCTGAAACTGGGAGCCAGCGTACTTTGTCTGTACAGATAGTTCTACCACCAAGGTCTGATGATTTGGATTATCTGCCCAAGTTTCTATTCATAAGGGAAGAGTTACTCATCCTGGTCATCTGTTAGGTTGATGTTCTGAATCTTCCAAATGTTCATACATCAAAACATGAGTTCAATCTCCAGGGGTCTCTTCTAGGTAGTTTAGTCTACAACACACACCTTTCTCCAGTATTTGGCTGTGACAAAAACAAAGGGAATTCAGGGTGGTCAATTCTGAGGCTCATTTATGGATGATCTGCTATCTGTCCCATTAAAACAGCTTTTCATTGCCACACAAGAGGATTGGCAGATGGTAGAGTGTCTTGCCACGCTTAAATAACCAGGGATTTGCAAGGGTTGGGCTTTCATGCAGAGCTTTGCTTCCAGAAAGATCTAGATGAATCTGGCTAAAGAGAAGGGATTTTACAGAAAATGGGCTAACCAAAATAAGACTAAGTATCAGATGGGCAGCCGTGTTAGTCTGTATCCACAAAAACAACGAGGAGTCCGGTGGCACCTTAAAGACTAACAGATTTATTTGAGCATACGCTTTTGAAAGTTTATGCCCAAATAAATCTGTTAGTCTTTAAGGTGCCACCAGACTCCCTTCCAGGTTAGATGTCAGCGTCCTTCCTTTTCTTGCTTTGTTAATTAGCTTTCTGATTTATGCAGTGCTGCTGAGTGAACTTAACCCTGGACCCCCTTTTGCCACAATGAGATCCCAAACCACCTCATCTGCTCATAAAACAGGACACTGTAGCAAGGAATTAACCACCCATTTGCCAATCCTGTTGTAGAGTCTCTAGGGAATATAACAGACTTTCTCAAATCCTAGAAAGATAAGGATTGAGGTGCATTGGCAGAGCACTGTGGAGGAAATCTACAGATCTGATCCTGTGACTGTATAGTCAGATCTGTCACTTACCACATGCATCTGTTAGATTCAAACAGTAAGGCAGGGAAACACAGCATGAAGTTACTGTAAGAATTTTGTTTCTTTAACATAGTGTTAGTGTTGTGGGGTGTTGCTATTGCTGCTGGTTTTGGGGGCTCCTGCATACTTGGCAGCAGCAAAGAGTGCAGCTTGCTGATTCAGCAGACCTCGATGTGATTTTTCTATATGAATACCAGGCTTGGTTCGGTGGCAAAGGCGATCAGCCAGGTTTATTGTCAGCAAAGCATGGTACTTGCGCCCTGTGCTGCAGGTCACAGGGACACTAACACATATATGCCTGTGACAAGATAAAGGCTCAGTCAGCAAAACAGGGTGCTATCCCCTACACTGATACAAAGATGCCTCTCCTGCAACTTCTCCTTTTATACATTGATATGAACAAGTTACATATTACTTTCCATGTGTCACTACTATCCTGTATCTTGTACCTGCTCATTCGAACAAAATGTCCTCTCAGGCCAGGAATGTGCTTACTTGGTTAGCTAATATGTGGTGTATTGCTATTCTGCCAAGGGCAGGCCTACTTTGGTTCACCTCCTTTGGTTCATACTGTTCTTCATGCCCCAGCAAAGCCACATGCAGTAGTGACTGTGTTCCACAGTATGACGCTGAGATCTTCAAGGCTGAACAGGCTGGCTGTAAATGTGTGCTGTGTGGTCCACAGGATGAATGGCATTACCTCCTGTCTGGAGGTGCTATTAAAACGATGAGAGAGAACCCAGCTCCTGAGTGGCTGTATGAGAGAGCCTGGGGTGACATCTTGGCCTTAACCAACCTGAAGAATTTCTCCAGCTTTGCGGATGATTTTGTTGACAATATCCAGGAGTTCCGTGCAATTTTTGACAGTGCTGAGCCGCACAGGTGAGTCCTTCACCCCTTAAGTGTGGATCTGAATTCTGTCTCTGTGTGGTGGGCAGTACCAGGGCTGGCTCCAGGCCACAGCGCACCAAGCGCGTGCTTGGGGCGGCATGCCGCGGGGGGCGCTCTGCCGGTTGCCGAGAGGGGGCTCCAGTGGACCTCCCGCAGGCTTCCCCGCAGAGGGTCTGCTGGTCCCATGGCTGCGGTGGAGCATCCGCAGGCACGGCTGCGGGAGGTCCACTGGAGCCGCAGGACCAGCGAGTGGCAGAGCGCCCCCCGTGGCGTGCCACGGTGCTTGGGGCAGCGAAATTGCTAGAGCTGGCCCTGGGCAGTACAGACACTTCTCCTGCAATAATACAGCCATATTGCCTGGAAAAAGAATCACTAAAATCCAGGCACTGACCACACATGATCTCAGAAAATCCTGGTGCATATTCACATGGTTTTAGGAGACTTGTTTTCCTTGGGCTTATGTATTTGGCATGTGTTTCCATCCCCAGAGAGTAACCCAAAGTCCGCGTGTGATTCTCTTGCAGAGAGCCCTTGCCTGGGAAGTGGGACAGCACGTTGGACTCCTTCCAGAAGCTGCTGCCCCTACGCTGTCTGCGAGGGGATAAGGTCACCAACGCCATGCAGGATTTTGTGGCCATGAATCTGGACCAGCGCTTTATCGAACCACAGGTAACTGGCCAATGCCAAGGCAGAAGGCATTTCCATTGAGAATGGATGGGAATGATGCAAACCGACTGTGCGCTGCCCATGATCACCCCAGCCAGGCTAGCGGCAGATGCTGATTTAGCTTTAAATGGATGCTTTACAACATCGCTTGTTTAAATAATGCCTACCTCTTATACAACACTTTTCATCAATAGATCTCAAAACCCTTTGTAAAGCAGGTCAGTGTCATTATCTCCATTTTGCAGATGGGTAAACTGAGGCATTGAGCACTGAGGTGACTTGGCCAAAGTCGACAGGCCAGTGGCAGAGCCATGCATAGAATCCAGGCCTCCTGAGTCCCAGTCCAGTGCTCTATCCACCAGCCACACTGTCTGTACTCACTGAGTTAGTATTGGGTGGTGATGGATCCACCAACTGCCCTTTAACCTCAGAGTTACTGTTAATCTGGAACTAACAACCATACACTGAAAACTACCCAGTACAGGGCTGGGCAAACTTTTTGGCCTGAAGGCCACATCAGGGAATAGAAATCATATGGAGGGCCATGAATGCTCACAAAATTGGGGTTGGGGTGCAGGGGTTGGGCTCTGGAGTGGGGCTGGGGATGAAAGCTTTGGGGTACAGGAGCAGCGGCGGCTCCAAGCACCAGCGCTTCAAGCGCATGCCTGGGGTGGCAAGCTGTGGGGGACGCCCTAGCGGTCCCAGCAAGGGCAGCAGTCAGGCAGCCTTCAGCGGCTTGCCTGCGGGAGGTTTGCCGGTCCCACGGATTTGGCGGCAATTCAGCAGCGGATACACTGAAGCCGCAGGACTGGCAGACCTCCCGCAGGTAAGCCGCCAAATGCAGCCTGCCTGCTGTGCTTGGGGCAGCAAAAAAGCTAGAGCTGCCCCTGTGCAGGAGGGTGTTCCGGGCTGGGATTGAGGGGTTTAGAGAGTGGGAGGGGGATCAGGGCTGAGGCAGAGGGTTGGGGCATGGGGAGAGGCTCAGGGGTGCAGCCCCCGACCGAGTGCCCCGGCCAGAGCGAGGCCGAGCCGTGTGGTGCGGCCCCCACCCAGCAGCCTGGCCAGAGCGGGGCTGAGCTGTGTGGTGCGGCCCCGACCCAGAGCCCCAGCTGGAGTGGGGCTGAGCCGCTTGGTGCGGCTCAGGGGCTGGCTTAAAACAGCTGGCGGGCTGGATCCAGCCCGTGGGCCATGATTTGTCCGCCCTGACCCAGTAGGATCAAAGGCAGAGAAGAGGCATGGCTGGAGGTTACAGCAGAGATTAGGAAGGCAGAAAGCCTAGATTCTGTACTCCACTTTGCTCTGAGAACTTGAACACATCACTGGAAGGATGTGTGCCTCAGTTTTCCCATCTGAAAAAGGCAGGTACTTACCAGACTTTTTAAAGCCATGTGAGAGAGGTGGGTTAAAGATGCCATAGGAATGCAAAGCAAGCATCGCCATCATCAACATTGTGCAGAGCAGAGTTTTTCAATGCAGCATCCTTAATAGATCACTTGGAAGTGCAAAGCAGCATTTAGGCATGTACAGTCTTGTCGACACTAGAAAGCTGTAGTGCTTTAACTATACAGGATAATGAAAATGGCACAACCCCCCTAGTGTGGTTGCATTTATACCATTATGAAGTTGCTTTGTACTATAGCTGTTCTCATATAGGAAGGGAAATAACCTATACAGCTACAAGGCTTCTTCGTACCGATATAGCTGCATCCATACTATGGGTTGTGCTGATCTAACTTAAGGTACGTCTGCCATCATGGCTGTGCATGGAGTAGAGACACTGCATGCCCAGCTAACACACGTATAGATAGCAGTCTAGGCGGTGAGGCCCAGCTTAGGCGAGTAGAGGAGAGTAAGTTCCCTACACATCTGAACTATTAGGTTCTGTACTCTGTATAGCTTTCTACGCACCCAAGCAGCACCTTCCCCATCTTCACTGCTATTGTTAGCAGTGTACTGTTCCACTGCTGGAGCCTTTCTCCTCTGCCTCTCCTCTGCTGGAGGGTTTCACTGCAATGTGCAGCCACACGTGCAGTACCTGTACGCTATCGGCTGCCAGAAGTGTAGACATAGCCTATGTCTGTAAACAAGCGTACCCCTAACTGCCCTAGCTATACCTGCCCCCCTCTACTATGTACAGCAGGTCTCAGTAACTGGTTTATGCACCTGATGCCAGTCAGCAACCAAAGGTGGGATTTCAACATCTTATGAGAAGTATCCCCATATTTACAAATTGGTCCTCCAGTGTCAAAGCCCTGGCAGAACCAGGGGTAGCAGACTAAAAGGCAGTCCTTGCATATCGTCTGCTTGCCAGTTTTAGCATCAAGCAGTTCAAACAACCCTTTTGAGAGCATTCTGTAAAGAAAATGCAGGAATTCCCACGTGTCAGCCAATGGCTTCCGTTCGATTAGGGTAAAAGAGACGTGTCTAGGCAGAAGTGTGTGGGTAGCTGTCTGCCTGCCAGATGCACCATTTTAAACCAGTTACACATCGGGCCATAATCTTCAAATATGGCTGCCCAGAGTTAGGCATCTAAATCCAAATAAAAGGGGCTGGATTTTCAGAGGGGCTTCAGTGGTGGTACCAGGCAGTGATTCATTGGAGGCAACAGGAGGAAGAGATCAATGGTTCCTGGAGCATATGGTGGTGGAAGACATTGCCCACAGGGTGAGTGAGAGTGACTGATGCGGGGAAAGGAGGAAGGAGTTAGAATGGATAACTAAGGAATGGAAGGGGACCAGCTCTCTGATCCAAACCCCACCACAATCAATGGAGAGACTCCCTTTGGCTTCCTTGAGCTTTGGATCAGGCCCCCAGGGATACAGTGGCAAATAAGTTAATAAAGGAGGAAGCAAAGGCCTCTGCACTCGGCCTCCTGAAGCATTATCTGGGTTGAAGACCTGTCTCTAGAACAGATTATTTCCACTCATCAGGAAGACTGTGATTCCTGAGGACAGACATGACAGTGAACATAGTGGCAGAGGCAGGCCATTGGACCTGAGAGAATGCCTTCTCCCTTCGCTTGCCCTTCCCAGCGCAGGTCATCAGATATTACTCTGACCGAGAAGCCTTCCTGTCTTTCAGACTTCAGACCTCACTGCAGTGTTCAAAGAGTCCACCTCTACTACGCCTTTGATATTCGTGCTCTCACCTGGGACAGACCCAGCTGCTGATCTCTACAAATTTGCTGAAGAAATGAAGTTCTCCAAGAAGCTGACGGCTATTTCCCTGGGCCAGGGTCAGGTAATCCACTGGTTCCGCTTCACTCATTCTGAGCAATATAGTCGTCTCAGTACACAAGGGTTTATTCCAGGAAAACTAAATCCTACCCCACCAGTCTGAAAACACCCCATTTGGTCCCAGCCGGTCACAGAAGTTCCTAGTGGCTTGAGGGATTCATTCAGCAGCAACATCCACTCACATTTCTTCAATGGCTTAGAAATGCCATTGAATTGACATGGACATTTGTAGTTTGTAGTTTCTCCCTCCGATTCTCTTTTGGAGCAGATTTTTTTTTTAAAAAACCTTTATTATAAAATCAGGTGGAAAGCAAAACTAACTTCAGACGTAGACTTAACTGTGGCCTATGTCCCTCTTATATTGTTAAAATGCTTTTCTGAGATACTGGTTTGGTTGGAATTTTGCCATTTGGTTTATGCGGGCATCAGACCAACAGCTGAGTGGAAAAGTAGCTTAAATGGTTTGAATGTCTTTGAACACTGATGTCACATGCAGTCATTCTAACAAACAATATAGCATACAGTAGGTACGGTAAAGTTGAGGAATTTTGGTTTTCTTCCTTAGGGTCCCCGAGCCGAGGCTATGATGCGAAGTGCTATGGAACGTGGGAAGTGGGTCTTCTTCCAGAATTGCCACTTAGCCCCAAGCTGGATGCCTTCACTGGAGAGACTCATGGAGAGCATCAATCCTGACAAGGTTACACAAACACATACATGGATGTTGTCCTTGAATTTCAGCCTGATGTTTTATTCCACAGCTTTACCAGGAAGGAGACTATCTTATCCTGTGATCTCTTTTCCCACACCCATTCAGTGTGGGCAGGGTTAGTTGCCTATTTGATAGGATGTGACTCACCAGTCCCATGATGCACTGCTGCCCTGTGCACACTTCCTCCTCCAGCCCAATGTTAACAATTCTTAACACTTACCTTTTCATATATCAGCTCAGTGACATCACTTTGATGGCACTATAATTGCTCCTATTCCGCCGGTCCGGTTAAGTACCCTCCCTCCATTATCACCTTCCCAGTTCCACCCGCTGTTTCCATCCCACTGATGGAACATTGCACTGGTGTCCTGGTCACTCAGTTGCCTTGTGCTTGGAGCCATCACCTCTTTACTGCCATAATCACTGGCTGACATTTCCAGCCTGGAGTGACACTGAAGCATCTATGTTACACTAACCCTCTTAAGGAAGTTACAGATGTTACTGACCTGATGGAGGAATGATGGCCAGGCCTTGTCACTCTAGAGCTTTCTTCTCTCTTCAGAGAGCCTCCCCAATGACAAAGAACTGCCTGAGTTGGCTAGAGAGTGGGCAATAGCTTACAACACTACAGAGAGCACAATAGCACGAGGCCTATGTCCAGTGGAAAAGTCTCCAGTGGATCTGTTAGTCTACAAGCCTGGACCCATTTTGAGCACTAAGAGGAAACCCAGCAGCTAGAAAAATGTAATTGTTACCACATGTTAGGCACATAGCTTGTGGTCATCACCAAAAGGGCTGTAGGTGCTGAAAGCAGTTTTTCTATATCATATAATGTGTAAATGTTATCAGGCACCCAATCTGAAAAGAATCATAAAATCACAGAAAGGACCATAACTCATAGAAACATAGCTTAATTTTGAGCAAAATGAGCAGGAAGCTTAATTGATAATGCAACTATGTACTCAAAATAGTACAGTTTGGGAAAGTTTGGGAAATATTTAGCTCCAGTGATTTTATGCATTTTCTCGTACTTTTGTGCCATTGGTTATGACAATATGAGCTTGTTTCCACCATGTAATACATCAAAATATTTGCCATTGTTGTAGAGTGGACTGATTTGAGAAGAAAAATTTGGTCTCCGATTTGTAGGAAGCTATGCAGATAAGAAGACACCTACCTCCTAATATAAACCATATTTTTGCTCAACCGGAGGCCAGTCTAAAGCACACATGGTACAACTGTAATTATCTGCTTACTGAATGCAGTAATACATGTAAACTACTTATATAACAGAAATGACTCTTAGTAGAAGGACTGTAGAATGTCTTATGTAAATATAGCGTCTGAATAACAAAATATAACCATACATTCTTATATAACCCTACATCTAACTATGAGCTACTGAATGTCTAATGCAACACCCCCTCGAGTTATATTTACTCACAAAAGTAGCCACAGTAATCGGCAGATAGTTGAAACATTTCTACTCCCCCACAGAATCTGTATCCAATGCATTCAATACTCTGTTGCTACTCTCATCACTCACAGTTGCATACATCGAAGCACACCAAGTCTTCCTGTGGCATTTGCAGCTCCTTGTTGCACGGGTACTCTCAAAGCCATGTTGCACAAAGACGAGGATGACTTCTGGAGCAGATGGTGGCACCGTCATTTTAGGAACAAGATTTCCTGTGCTATCTATCTCCAATCCAGTGTTGACAGGGGACACCTTGAATATACATAACTGTATGTATGACTGATAAATTGCATGCTCCAGGAGCTGCTTGACAGAGGCCATTCTTGGTGGCAGTTTCTCACTTGTTTTGTTCTTCTAAGCAAACAGCTCATACCCACCTTATCCAGAGATGCTTGCTTCTTTCCACAGTATAGTACAGATACCAGTGAGCCATAGGCTGCTCGCTGAAAAAGCTGCATTTGGGTTGGACTGCAGTTACCTACCTTTGAATCTTGCCAGTGATACTGAGCAGGGACTGCTTGATTCACCCACTGCTTGGTTCTTCATTAACTCTCTAGTTAGGTCAGGTCTGTCCATGTCATGACTTCAAAGTAGTAGTCCTAATTTGTGAAGCCATCAACAGGCAGAGACGTAGCTACCTCCTAGACTGTTGTATCATCTTTGATGTCTGACTGTGTCTGCGTGTTTCTGCTCTTTGCCCTCAAACTGCTCACACATGATACAGAAAAACTGCACCATGTCCAGCAGCTACATCCACCCTGGTGATGCCCACCAGAGATGTGCCCACCATGTGATAGCAATAGAATTTTTCTAGCTGTTGGATTACCCTACTTCATTAATAAAACCCATTTGAAAATCTGGCAGGCAGATTATTGCATTGTATTAGCACTTCGGGCAATAACAATGTGCCACACATCTTGGTATCTAACTGGGATAGGTCTGCTCGATCAACAGAAAAGCCTTTAATGCGGCTGGGTAGTTGAGCAGGGCATCTCTGCTGAAATCCCCCAGTGGTTCTGAGCACAGGGGATCTCAGCAGAAATGGATCCCTCTGGAGAGGTTTGTTCCATCTGAGTTGGGAAGAACATTGCCTGATAGTGAGGGAGGAGGACCTCCAGTTAAGAAGGCTTCCACTAAACTTCCTTAGTAAACAGGTATCTTAAACTTAACCTCAGTGCACTTAGAATCATAGAATATCAGGGTTGGAAGGGATCTCAGGAGGTCATCTAGTCCAACCACCTGCTCAAAGCAGGACCAATTTCCAACTAAATCATCCCAGCCAGGGCTTTGTCAAGCCAGACCTTAAAAACCTCTAAGGAAGGAGATTCCACCACCTCCCTAGATAACCCATTCCAGTGCTTCACCACCCTCCTAGTGATAAAGTTTTTAATATCCAACCTAAACCTCCCCACTTCAACTTGAGACCATTAATGCTTGTTCTGTCATCTACTACACTGAGAACAATCTAGATCCAGCTCTTTGGGACCCCTTTCAGGTAGTTGAAGCAGCATCAAATCCCCCTCTTTATTCTCCTCTTCTGCAGAGACTAAATAAATCCAGTTTCCCTCGCCTCTCCTCCTCTAGTCATGTGCTCCAGCCCCTAATCATTTTTGTTGCCCTCCACTGGACTCTTTCCAGTTTTTCCACATCCTTCCTGTAATGTGGGGCCCAAAACTTGACACATTACTCCAGATGAGGCCTCACCAATGTCATACAGAGGGGAATGATCACATCCCTCGATCTGCTGGCAATGGCCCTACTTATACAGCCCAAAATGCTGTTAGCCTTCTTGGCAACAAGGATGCACTGTTGACTCATATCCAGCTTCTCTTTCACTGTAACCCCTAGGTCCTTTTCTGCAGAACTGCTGCCTAGCCATTCAGTCCCTAGTCTGTAACAGTGAATGGGATTCTTCTGTCCTAAGTGCAGGACTCTGCACTTGTCCTTGTTGAACCTCATCTTACAACTTACAATACCTTTAATTGTCTAGGTGCACCGTGACTTTCGCCTTTGGCTCACCAGTTTACCCAGTAACCAGTTCCCAGTGTCCATCCTCCAGAATGGCTCCAAGATGACCATTGAGCCCCCCCGAGGGGTCAAGGCCAATCTGCTGAAGTCCTACATTAGCCTGAGTGATGACTTCCTGAACTCCTGCTCCAAAGTAAGAACCACATCCTTTCCTCCAGCTCTCTGCCTAGACCACTTGGCTAGACTCATTCTTCCTGCTACCATTGGATCACTGAGGAGCAGACTGGGTTTGTAGGGCCTTATGGGCTGAGTGTCCCTCTCCTGGCATGAAACCTCAGCAATATGGGTTCTGTCACATATTTCAAACAGCAGGAACTCGGGGGCTTATTGGAAATATTGTGGCCTACCTTTTCAAACTGGGATGTCTAAAATTCACCCTTATATCCTTATTTAGAATCATAACTTTAGACACTCAAGTTTGAAAATGTTGGCCCATGACTTTCCCAAATATTCCATTCCTTTGGGCTGGGCTCCTTGTCAGCCTTCTGAAATCAGCAGGTTGGGCACTTCAGCTTTCTGCCTGCTGATGTGCCTAAGAGCATACATATCTCATCCAAAAAGAGAGAGCCAACCACTGGTCAAATAACACTTGTTCCTCTTATTGTCCTCATGTCCTGTAGATCTCCGAGTTTAAGGCCTTGCTGCTGTCACTTTGCCTGTTCCATGGTAATGCTCTGGAGCGGCGGAAGTTTGGGCCACTGGGGTTCAATATCCCATATGAGTTCACGGATGGAGACCTCCGCATCTGCATCAGCCAGCTAAAGATGTTCTTGGATGAATATGCAGACATCCCGTACAAGGTGGGAATGGAGAGCTGGTCTGCCTTACCTCTGAATGGGTGCTGGAGAGGTTGCTGGTGCATAAGGAGGCCGCATGTGCTCTGTTGTGAGTGTGGGAACGCTACACAGCTGGGAAAGTCCATGGAAGCAGTATAGTGTTTGATAATGACGAGGGCATCATTGAAGGTGTCTGGAGACAACCTAGGAGACATTGGATTTCAGAAGCTCAATCTGCCTGTGTGTTCAGTTTCATCCCCTCTGACTGTTGTGGAAAGTTGCATGGAATTGTTTGCAGTCTCACACAAATTCAGCAGCAGTAAAATATACAAGCCCTGATTTGCCCTGCGGAACCTGCGTGGAATGTCATAACTCCCATTCCATGGGCCAGCTCCATTCTTTGCCATCTCTGGGCTTCTGGTGGGCCCCTGTGTTCGCCATGAAGATCAGAGGACTGGAGTGCCCCCTGAAATGATTGTCCTACCACCCACAATTCCAAAAAACATATACATTTAAAGGTATTGCATGCAGTAGTCTATATTCCTACCATTGCAGGCTTGTTCCCAGCAGTAATTTCCCTCATGCTATGGACTAGAAATTTATAACAGACCATGCAGCGAGACAGACTTTCCCAAAGATTTACCAAGTCATCCTTCACTTCCTTTCTTGCTGAGATTCAAGTTCATGTCCCAGCTTAACATTTGCAATGAGTTCTTTGGGATAGGATGTTGCTTCTAAGGTAACATTTTCCTTTGCAGGTTCTGAAGTATACAGCTGGTGAGATCAATTATGGAGGCCGAGTGACAGATGATTGGGACAGGCGATGCATCATGAATATATTAGAAGATTTCTACAAGCCAGAAGTTCTAACTGAGGATTTTGCTTATTCCGAGTCAGGGATCTACAGACAGATCAGCACCACCTATGATCTTAATGTAAGTACTCAGCTCGTAAACCCACGTGTACTCCTAGCCTCACAGGCACAGAGCAGAACGCTAAATAGAACCTGGAGACTCCAGATGTGAGATCATCTTCTGGAAGAATGTGATAATATCTGAGTGAATTAGCAGAACGTACAAAGTAATTAAAGCCTGCAAATCCGCTTTTATCTGACTCTGTACCTGCATCTCACAACAAGAGAATCAACACAGAACTGTGAGGCAAGGCTGTCTTTGTCTGTGTTTGTACAGCACCTAGCACATTGGGCTCCTAGGCACTACCATAATACAAATAATAATGATGCAAAAGCATGTCCAGCTGCACAATAGAAGACTTTCTACTGAGGACTTCTGGTGGCAACAGAAGCAATATGAGTGATTCTGCAGTCGCTTGTAGCTGTTGTCAGAATCCCCAAAGTAAGACTACCCTTATAATATGTAGTTTGAGTATAGATTATCATCTAGACTAATACCACCCGAAGTGGACCCAGAGTGGAACCCTTACCAGCATTAGCCTACAGCTTTTGACACTTGCTTGTCTATCTTGATGAGTGTACACAGTGGTGGTGTAGCCATGTCAGTCCCAGGATATGAGAGAGACAAGGTGAGTTAAGTAATATCCTTATTGGAACCACTTCTGTTGGGGAGAGACAGAGCTCTGCATGGCTCGAAAGCTGGTCTCTCTCCCCAGCAGAAGTGGATCCAATAAAAGATACACTCATTAAAGAGACAAGGTGGGTGAGGTATGTGCTGCTTCTCCAGATGGCTGCCCTCACATCCCTTCTCCTTTAGTGCAGAGCCAAGCTCCACCCCACATACAGCATTCTCAGCTTCCCTCCCAGGTCAGCCCTTCATCACTGCTGTTACCATTCTCTTACTCCTCTCCCATCCCCTTTCTGGTGCTGGGGCATCTCAAACTAGCCACCTCTGGCAACATTCTGTTGGTGCATCACCATGTAAGATACGAGGCTGTATAAAAGCCAGGAAGTCCAAAGGCATGTGTGATATTCCTCTCCTCTTTCAAACTTTCTGCTGGGCCAATAACGATCAGAATATAGCTATGCTATTTTCCCCTCCTCCCTTCCAATGCACACTCCTCACCTCAAATCTTGTGGCTGATTTCACCCTAGGGATACATCCAATATATCAAGAGTCTGCCACTCAATGACACCCCGGAGATATTCAGCTTACATGACAATGCCAATATCACCTTTGCTCAGAACGAGACCTTTGCCCTGCTCGGGGCCATCATTCAGCTGCAGCCAAAGACGTCCGCCTCAGGAGGCCGCGGCAGGGAGGAGGTGTGTAACTACAGTCGCTGGGCTTGCCACACGCTCAGTGTAATATACAGTGCTCTGTGGTTTGAATTGCTACGTGGGACAGAGAAAGGTAAAGCCCGCCCTCCACTGGTTACTGCTGCTAACTACAGCCATAGTCCCTCTAGCTAGATTTTACAAGGCAAGCAGGATCAGGTCTAGTCAGTCCTTGGAGGGAAGGTCCTTCGGTCCTGTTCCCCAAGGAAAACCCAGGAGCTACAAGACATGCTATTAGTGAGTCAGTAGCTGGCACTCTTCTCCCTGACTCAGGACTGAAGGTAGGGTGCTCTGCAACTGGAGGTAGTATTCAGAAACTATTAAATAGTGTCCTGACCCCTTCTGCTCATTAAGAACCACATGGCATTTTGCACAGGGGCATTAGCCTTTGTGTCCTGGTCTGGGGATGTGTAACTCCCTTGGTAGTTTTCACAGGATAGTGTTCTTCGCATCCTGACTGGAACAGTTGTTCAGCATTGCTGAGCACTGCTATAGCTTTGTTGCCTCCCATTCCTAAAGACATGGGGGAGGCGTTTCCTGTTCTGGGATCATGTAGGCATTGTGTACGTGGAGCGAAAGCAGCTCTGGAATGGTGGACAGTGTTGATTATAGGGATGGAATGTAGTTCCCTTCCCATTAAACCCTTGTTGGGAATGAGATTCCCTAAAAGATCTGGCAGGAAGCTGGGCAGTCGTGTAACAGCTGATTTTGACTTAGCGCTTCCATTGGGGTTAGTGCACTGTATTTTGACAAGAAGATGTCTTTTCCTACACACAGCTGTGATATCAATTCAGCCAGGTGAGTCTGTGCCACCTCCTGGTGGATGAGAGAACAACATAATAAAAGGAGCTAAATACATAGGCTCAGATCCTCAAAGGTATGTAGGTACCTAGCTCTGGACCTGAAGAAGAGCTCTGTGTAGCTTGAAAACTTGTCTCTCTCACCAACAGAAGCTGGTCCAATAAAAGATATTCCCTCTCCCATCTCAAGTCACTCAGTGTCTCAAGTCGCTCTTGGCAGCCATCCTTTCCTTTGCATGTGGTCTGTCACCACAAATACTTTGCCCTAATTTCCCCAACAAGCCTGTCCATTGAGCACCTCAAGGATGACTTTTTTAGAGAGTGTCAGGGAGAGGCTTTTACTTTGCAACTCAAGAATTCCTGCCTCAGGGAGCATTTTTTGGAGGAAATAACTAGCAGCAAAGTTACTGCTAACCCAGGTGTAAGTCTGGCCCCAGGGAACAGAAGCGATTCATTTTCACTTTGACTTTGGTCAGGTTCGTTCCTTCTGCTGACAAGTTAAGAAGGCCTCTGAAGTTCTGTACCTAGAAGCCATTTCCAGAGCAGCTTCTCATGCCTTGTTCCATCTACTTTCTAGCTTGTAGAGGAGACATCAAAGGACATCTTGAAGAAGGTCCCTGACCCCATTAACCTGCAGGAGGTGATGCTAAAATACCCGGTGCTGTACGAGGAGTCCATGAACACAGTGCTGGTGCAGGAGGTGATCAGGTAAAGCTGTTACTCACTCCCAGCTTTTCAGTTTGCAGGTACACACCTCCTCTACAGAACCACTAGGGGAACTGGCATGTGAGCTTCTGCCCCCAGTGGGAAAGGAAATGGCTAAGCAGGCTCTCAGGGCAGCCATTCCTGGAGAGGGGAAAGCAGCAACTTAGTCCCTTTTCAGCTGGTCCTTGTGGAAGGTATCAAGTGCCTTTTGCACCACATGTGGTGGGACTGGAGTTCCAGTGTTGATTAGGTTCAGATGTTGCCTTAGTGACAACAGATAGGGCCTACAGCCTTAAAATCCCACCTGTCCTGCAGGGATCGAGTGCCTTTTCAATACAGGAACTCCATGTTATTCAGTGGAATTCATCCTGCAGTTGAAGTTTGAAGGTTCAAAGACATAAAAGAACCACATAGACAAGAGGTGTCATTTATTGGAGAGAACTTACTACAAGTTCCCATTGTTAGCTGAGCATTCTGATAGGGTCAGAGTTTAGAGACATTTTCCATGCTCTTCAAAAGGCTCTCTGGGTTGGGGCTGCAGGCCAGAAGGCCACACTTCAGTAGGGCTAAAGTTGTGCAGCACATCAGAAGGGCGTTGTTTTTACGCATTGATGGTGATGATCTCATTCCTCAGCATTGGAAGACCTCAGCCAGGGTTCATAAATCATGGTCTTGGATTGCTCTGCTCCTTCCCCAGAACATCTATCTTACTCTTTATTGCTCAGGTACAATCGGCTGCTGGAAGTAATTGCACAGACACTGCAGGATTTGCTGAAGGCCCTCAAGGGTCTGGTGGTGATGTCCTCCCAGTTGGAGCTCATGGCCAACAGCTTGTTCAACAATATCGTTCCAGAGCTCTGGAATGCCAAGGTATGCATCCACCTGCCGGTTCAGGAGCATTGGCTCATCAGGTTTTGAACATCACCTACATGGTCCTTCCTTCATGATGAATCAGCTCAGGACTTGAACAAAGGAGACTTAAGAGCTGGCACAGGGGTCAATGAAACTAGAACTTCCCCATTAGAAGGGTTCTGATCCTGATTCTGTTACATAATGAAATGAATTAGTGGGTTTTATGCTAGTCTCCAGTGGGCTCTGATCCACACCAAAAAACCACCCCCAGTATGACATGCATATCTTGGGCTGGTCAAGATTGAGGTGCACAAGCAGAGCTTTACAAATAGGTTTGTAAGTCTTACCACCCTCTTAGTCTAGCTTCGGCATTTGCAGTTATTTCTCTACTAAGTCCCACATTTACCTCTTAAGAACATAAGAACGGCCATGCTGGGTCAGACCAAAGATCCATCTCTAAGCCCAGTATCCTGTCTTCCAACAGTGGCCAATGCCAGGTGCCCCAGCAGGAATGAACAGAACAGGTAATGATCAAGTGATCCAGCCCCTGTCGCCCATTCCTACCTTCTGGCAAACAGAGGCTCTAGAAACCATCCCAGCCCATCCTGGCTAATAGCTAGTGATGCACATATCCTCCATGAATTTATCTAGTTCTTTTTTTTAACCTTGTTATAGTCTTGGACTTCACAACATCCTCTGGCAAAGAGTTCCGCAGGTTGACTGTGTGTTGTGTAAAGAAGTACTTCCTTTTGTTTGTTTTAAACCTGCTGCCTATTAATTTCATTTGGTGACACCTAGTTCTTGTGTTATGAAAAGGAGTAAATAACACTTCCTTATTTACTTTCTTCACACCAGTCATGCTTTTATAGACCTCAGTCATATCCCCCTTAGTTGTCTCTTTTCCAAGCTGAAAAGTCCCAATCTTCTCTCTCCTCACAGAAGCTGTTCCATACCCCTAATCATTTTTGTTCCCCTTTTTTTAACCTTTTCCAATTCCAATATGTTTTTGAGATGGGGTGACCACATCTGCACGCAGTAGTCAAGATGGGGGATATACCATAGATTTACATAGAGACAATATATTTTCTGTCTTATTGTCTATCCCTTTATTAATGATTCCCAACATTTGATTCACTTTTTTGACTGCTGCTGCACATTGATTGGATGTTTTCAGAGAACTATCCACAATGACTCCAAGATCTCTTTCTTGAGTGGTAACAACTCATTTAGACCCCATCATTTTTTATGTAAAGTTGGGAGTATGTTGTCCAATGTGCATTACTTTGCATTTATCAACATTGAATTTCATCTGCCGTTTTGTTGCCTAGTCACACAGTTTTGTGGGATCCCTTTGTAGCGCTTGACAGTCTGCTTAGGACTTAACTATTTTGAGTAGTTTTGTGTCATCTGCAAATTTTGCCACCTCTCTGTTTACCCAGATCATTTATGAGTATGTTGAGTAGCACTGGTCCCAGTACAGACCTCTGGGGACAGCACTATTTACCTCTCTCCATTCTGAAATTGTACCATTTAGTTTCCTATCACTTAACCAGTTACTGATCCTTGAGAGGACCTTCCCTCTTATCCTATGACAGCTTACTTTGTGTAAGAGCCTTTGGTGAGGAACCTTGTCAAAGGCAAATGTTCTGCCATGTTTTGAAAAGCAGCAGGACTCTTTTATCTTGTGGTTCCCTATTAAAAGACCCCAAATCACCCAGAACCTTGACACATGCCCATCCTTCAGCACCTTGGCATTACTTATTATACTTGCCTGCAATTGGCTCAGCCGATCGGAGGGCAGGGATGCTCCCTAAATATCTATGCACAATGGCATTGTTACTCAGATATGCATTTCCCACGGTACAGTTATTTCTCAGCCCAACACTATGTGAGTCTCTGCACTCTGATCGGCTGGTGGGCACTACCTCGAGGGCAGGGATTTGCATAATCGCTGTGTGGTTGTTTCCTAAGAACTGTATAGTGGATATGCAAATCTGTCTACTCCAAATGGAAATGGAAACCAAAATGCTGCACCCCATGAGCAGCAGAAAGCATCCAGATTGGTGAGGGGGGTTAGTGGTGTGCACAGCCTAGACCTGGCACAAAGGCCCACCTCCTAGCTTTTTTGAAGCAATGCCTTCCCTATGCCTGCAGGCGCTGGTCTGGACAGAAAACAGGGCCTTTTTCAATCTTTGTAAGACACTCCTTCCCCACTAGTCTCTCGTGGGTTGGTTAGCTGCAGAATCCAAGCAGCAGGTGCAGCCTATTACTGATGGATGGGTGACTGAATTAGCAAGAGGATTCAGGACAGCACAAAGCACTCCCTTGTTGGTCTTCTGCAGGCGTACCCATCCCTGAAGCCCTTGGCCTCCTGGGTTAATGACCTGCTGCAGCGGATTGACTTCCTGCAACGATGGATCACTAAGGGGATCCCGCCTGTGTTCTGGATCAGTGGCTTCTTCTTCCCCCAAGCCTTTCTCACAGGGACGCTGCAGAACTTTGCCAGGAAATCAGTCATCTCCATCGATACCATTGCATTTGACTTTCAGGTCAGTGACCTGGGGGAGTTATGTTGAATCGGCACTGGCTGGCTCTCCAGCAGTAGGAACCCAATTCAAGGAGAGTAGAGACTCACATCCCTTTGACACCACTGCCTAACAAACAGGTCAGCCAGGGAGCTGTGTGCATCACCTAGCCTGGAGCGCTAGCTGTAGACTGCCCTTTTACAGACCACTCAGGCTACACTACGTTTAACTGACTTTTGGAAGTTAGGGCTCCAGTAGGGGGACAGAACGCTTGTCCGTCCCATCTACCCTTGTTGGAAGAGCCCAGGGACAAATCCCAAACACACTCCTCCAAAAAGCCTCAGCACGTGGGCCCAAAAGCCTGACTTAGGTGTTTTAGCCACCACCTGCTCAGAGCAAACAGTGTCCCACTGTGGCATTTATATGTATGTGCACCCACATTTTCACACCGCTCCACTGTAGGGCCTGGTTTCAGAGCTGCCAACTACCCACAGCTTCCATTGACTGCAGTGAGAGTTGTGCATGCTCAGTGTTCCTGAAAATCTCAAGCTGGAGACTGAAAGTCAGGTGGCCCCCCAGGGCTGTTTATGGCCACCATTTTCAGAGCCTTTTATGCATGGAACACAGTCCCTCCTGGGAAGCAGCACAGCTGTCAGCAGCAGGAAGTTTACACTAGTTCCTGGTGCTCATGGGGTGGAGGGTGTGTGCGCTCAGTTAGGAGTTGATCATTGTCCGGATGTTTAGTGGTGGGCCTCTTGTGACATTCTGCTCTTCCTCTGGCCGGTAGGTGATGAGAAAGTCAGTGAGCGAGCTGGCCCAGCGTCCTGCCCAGGGCTGTTATATTCATGGCCTGTTTCTGGAAGGCGCTCGCTGGGATCCCCTCTCCTTTCAGCTAGCAGAGTCACGGCCCAAGGAGCTTTACACAGAGATGGCAGTGATCTGGCTTGTCCCTGTTCCCAACCGCAAACCTCCAACCACAGGCTTCTACCTGTGTCCAATCTACAAGACACTCACTCGAGCAGGTAAGGCAGCCAGGGAGGGCTCCCAAAGCAACGGCTGTAAGGGAACTGCACTAGCACCTAGTGAGATAAAGCAGCAGCTGACAGTTAGGCGTAGGCTCCTTCTCCGTCACTGCACGGCTAGTGCTCATGCTCAAAGACCCTGGCAAGATGACACTATGTTACAACTCTCATGTGAACAACAGACCTGGTTCCTGCTGGCCCCATTGACATGAATGGCAGGATATGCATGAATGACAGAGCAGCCCAATTTCTTAGATGTGTAAGAACAGCCTTGGTTGGGCTGCTTTATTATACGTGCTCCAGAATATGCAGGCAGAACCAATTAGCATGATGCTACCGGAACAAGGAGTATTTTCTTATCAAGCAGAATCTTATCCATTAACTACAGACCATCCCAGCCTTCAAGATGCATTTCTTTGCCCACGTCGTCTCTAGTAAACATACCTGGTGCTCTGTGTTTTATATTTAATACATTTTAAAAAACTTTTCAAGGCAAGATATGCCACTGCCTACACTTCAGCCCTCAGGAGCGGAGAAGAGAACCAGTATGTGCTAGATGTATCAGCAGGTTGCTTAATGCACTCCTGGAGGATGCTTAACCAGCACAGTGCTGAGTGCTGTATAAAAACCGACACAGAACAGCATGTTCCCAGCTCAGCTGCAGAAACATTACTAAATGACTGGCTCGAGCCCCACTGTAGGCAGACTAGTACAGGACCAGGATGCTCCTGCAGTAACTTTGATGCTAAAGCAGCTCCCACTTGTCCATGAGTCACAGTGGGGAGGGTGAAAGGGATGAGATCTTTTTTTCATGTATAGAAACTTACCAGCCCTGGGTTCGTATTCTAATACAGCTTTACCTGTTTCCATTACAGGGACATTGTCAACAACAGGTCATTCTACCAATTATGTGATTGCGGTGGAAATCCCCAGCAGTAAACTCCAGAGGCACTGGATCAAACGGGGTGTAGCCCTGCTCTGTGCGCTAGACTTCTAGGAAGCCATAGCAGCAAAGGGTCTGCGCACCAAGGTACCGTTGTAATGTGTATTTGTAAGCACTGCTTGGTTGGTGCGGTCAACTAGGGCTAGGAGAGGCCTGCAATTAAACCCTGCTCTGGCTGCCCCTGCCTCAGAGCTCTTGACTTTGTCATAAATAAAGCAGCTGTTCTATTTTACCAATAGCATACTTGTTTCTTCTAATCAGGTGCCCCCTTCCCCTCCCACCAATGTTTAAACTAGGCAGCAGCTGAAATCAAGGGCCAGGAAATGCAGAGACTCACAGGGGCTGGGAACTGACTAGAGCAGCTTAGGCCAGCTGCCATTATTGTGTGTCTGCTGATACTCTACCTGCTGCACTGACTGCTTTATCCTTCTATCCAAATGCTCCCCTGCAGTGTGCTAAGTACCCAGCCTGCACCCCCCAGCCTCTGTTACCCATCCCTTCCCAAAACAGCCGTGTGCTATAGGACAGCTTTATTCTTTCCAACCAGGCTGCTATTTACAGCAGATGGTGTTAAGACGCAGCCGGAGACCAGCAATGGTTTCATTTGACAGTCAAGCTCTGTACAAAGCAGGATATTTGTGAATCCAGTTCTTCCCTGAGGCAGGTCTGCTTTCACCTGCACCACCACCCTTCCCTTGAAACACCATTAACAGCTTTGACTGGCCTGGCAGTTAGCAGCACTCAACCCCGTGTTTCCTTCAAGAGACAAGCCTGAACGCTGCTACTGGAGAGGAGAAAGCCCCTTCCGGCAGTGCTCACAGGGTCAGTGTGAGGATAGGACTGCTTACCTGTCAGGCTGTGACAGTATAAAAAGGTAACCCAGGCAGCGTGAGCCAGGATCCAGCCTTGGGCCCAGGGGAGAGGAGCTGTGGACACTAGCTCCTGTGAGGTGGAAGCACCAGCCTCAGCTGCAGCGCACTGGGTTCTGTTTGATTTACCTACATGATAGAAAGAGGCAGAGCAGCAATTCTTCCCTCCTGTGACTGGGGCAGAGCTAGCTCTGCACCCCAGCCTCCTTTTTAAAACTGTTTGCAGGGATCAAAGACCCGACGTCCCTGCCTGGGAAGAAACACCGTGGAAGTGGGGGAGGGGTTTGTTGCATTTCAGGTTTTCTGCCCAGCTGCTTCATGGTTTGTTTTGAGTTAGGCACTGAAGTTAGTGGAAGGCCATTAAACAAATGCTGCCTCTGCAGCCCTTCCCCCCAGGGCTGACGCATGGTGCAGCAAGGGCCTAATCTCAGCATGGAATGACACCATCTCAGGAACTAGAGCATCCTCCAGCAGCTGCCCTGCCATGAAGTCACTTACTCTGAGTGCTGCACCAACTAACTAGCACCAGCAGCACAAGCATGTGACTGCAGTGATCTCCACTGCATCTGGAACCCATGCCCAAAGGAGGGTGGGTGGGCCAAGCCAACCCAGCAAGAGAAGGGACAGTAGGTAAGCATGGGAAATCCTACCACATCCACCAGGTGATGGTCCACAAACAGCAACTCACAGTGCTAACCCCCCAGAGGCATGCTCAGACGTGAGCAGCCCACCATGACTAACACAAGGACAGCAGCAGCCCAGAGGCATGTCACTGCAGCCCAGAGATGGCTCAGAACAGGCTATCAGGGAGCCAGCTGTGCTCAGGGGACGACACTGGCACCGTTGGTCAGAACCACAAAATAAACATTTGTGAAATAGAAAATTGGTATCAATGTCCCACAGCAGTGTGGAGCTGAAGGCCTGGATGCTGGAAACCAGGAGCCATAGCCAGCTGGGGCCAGCACAGACACCCATTAGCATCATCATACCGACTCCAGCTGCCTTTCCCTCAGCAGATTGCTGATTTCCATCAGTCCTGGGCTAGAATGCCATGGACTATGCAGAGCAACCTGGCACACATTTGTCTAGTAGATCCAAGTGTCCCTGTAGCACTGACACGAGAACCTGCCCTTCACTGCTGCAGGGAGTGCCCGTTCCCAGACTCCACAGGGTGCCCAGGCTGTGGCTGATAAAATCCAAATTCCATTTGAAACAGCTCCGAGGACATGAGCAGAAAGGACTCAGTCCCGGGGTTCTTGTTGGGTCCATCTCCCCTTGGCACAGGGCAACTGGTCCATCCGAGTGCTTGTAGATACAAGCAGCAGCTAGCATGAGCAATGTAAGTGCATGGTTCTGCTCCCCCTCTTGACCAGAAGGATGCCACTACTGGCGCTTGGCTTTATATGGACGGGAGCGTTTCCGGCGATCCGGCTTCCTCTGCTTGTGGAGACGCCCAATGCTGACTCCTTGGCGTCTGCGGACAGAGATGTTCTGCTCCACAAGGCTTGCCAGCATTCCTGCAAGAGAGAACAGACAAACCAGAGAACAAGTCTCTCACCCACCTTCCAGGGTGGAACGTAGACATCTGATGCCACATTGTTCCTAGTGAGTTCATCTAACCTCCTACCTAACCACCCCAGCCCAGTTTTAGGATTCCCATACCAGCAACTTAACCGTAACCCTTTTGCTAAGCTGGAGACCCTGGCTTCCCAGTTCATTCTAGGACAGAAAATCCTCAGATCCCAGAGCAAAAGGCTCATGCTTTCCAGGGAGGTGTAGGAATGTCAGCCCCCATGCTTGCTTCCCTGCTCAGGGCCTCTCTACCGGCAAGAGACCATGACTTAGTCTTGAGTAGTGCGTCTCGAGTGGGCCTTTCAACATGGCAGCTCCAAGCCTCCCCACAGCTGCATTGCAAGGAAGCAGCCAGCCTCACCTTCCTGAGCCAGCATGGAGATAAAGGTGCAGATGAATTCATCATAGTTGTGGGTTCTTCTCTGGTCATCAATCTGCAAAGAGGTGGAGGAAGAGAAAACTCAAGGTGAACAGCTACTTCCCGGGGCACTCAGGAACCAAAGCCCAGAACCTGATCCCATCCCTAGAGACAGGAGCCTGGGATCAGCTCTTGGCTGGTTTGGGTTCTAAGCTAAGTCCACAATGGATGTGAAAGCAACACCCCAAACCCAGCTCCTGGCTGCTCCCTGTATGGATGGGCTCAGACAGGAGGGATCAGGGAAAAACACAGTTAAAGGTGGCCAGATCCAAGGGCAAGGGGTATCTAAAGTGGATTGTCAGGCAAGGAAAGATTTGCCCCAGTTCTAGTTTGCAGACCTACACAGTAAGCCATGTGCCTGCAGGGAAGTGCAGTAGAGATCAGAACTAACTGAGTGGGGAGAGTGGAGGAATTCTGCTACGCAGCCAGGCAAGCCCAGCACTTCCCCTGCAGGGTTCTGCCTCAGTTCAGCTGCACTGCTCACTCTGCACATTTGTAATGCTGCTTAGGCAGTTTGTTTGTCCTGACCAGGCTTTGTCATCTCGGGACAGGAAGCCTTCCTAGATGGAAGGAGAGGGCTGGCAGAGACCATTCCTTCCTCTCCCCAGGCCTTACCTAAAGAAGTCTCTCCCTGTATACCCATTGCGAAGGGCATGTCCCCTGGGGCTATAGCTTGGTTTAGCCTCCTAAGGGACCCAACTAAGCAATCAGCCAGCGCACCTTGAATTTTTTCCTCTTCTCCACCTCCTCCTTCAGGCAGGCCTCATAGTTCACAATCTCGGCTTCCACGCACTTCAGCAGCGCCAGCAGCTCCTGGAAGAGCCGAGCAGAGAGAACATGACCCACACTGCCCCTGCTGCAGCTCAGCACCAGGGAGAGGGTGCAGGAAAGACACTCCCCATAACGCCTGGTGCCACCACAGCCCAGCAGCCTTCCTAGATCAGTACAACTGGTGCACCGGCCAAGCAACTCCAAGTCACGTTGCCCCAAGCAGTGGGAAATGCAGGTTTGGGGGCTGTTGGCACAGCAAGGCGTGCCGACATCAAGCCCTGTGTTACAGAGGGAAAGGGCTCCTCTCACAAGCCACAAGGCTTTGCTGGACAGCAGCATTAGAAGCAGTTCTAAGGGACCAATGCAGTTCCATTTATCTGCAATAGAGTGGGATTGCCAAGAGCCCAGGGTGTTGGTGTGGTGGATCTCGCCTGGAAAGTCCCAGCATGATGAACAAGAGCACAGCACAGATGTCAGGATGTCTCAAGGCACCGGCATCAGCACACACAGCTTTTCTCCTCTAGGAGGGGCACTGTATAAAATGCACTGGTGGACTCGGCCCAGTTCCTAGCGGACACGTGTCCCTGTGACAAAGCGAGAGGCAAAGTCCGGCCTGCCCTCCCATTCCCAGAGACGGACAGCAACACCTCAGGAGGGCAGGGGAGGGTAGCTGTGCTGGTGCTGCTAGCTCAGGAGATAAATAGGCTCAGTGGCCATGGCTCGCAGGCCAGCACCTTTCACCAGTACCAAATTCCCTACAATTTAAGGGAATAAAGGTGGCAAGGCTGGTGGACTGAGAGATTGGGGTTAAAGCACGGGCAGGCTATAGGCAAGAGCTTCCACAGAGACCAAACTGCAAGGAGGAGGCTGTAAGGAAACCTGATTCCTGGCACCCAATGGTTAATCCAATGACTGCACTTGCTACCTGCCTACAGAAACCAGCTCCTGAGGCCTCTGGCAGAGAGGCTGTGCCCGCAGTCACTAAAGCAGGACCCTGGCTCTGGGGATCTGCTGCCTTGCTCAGGGAAGAACAACAGGACACTCACTTTGGGAGAATACTTCTCCCCGCAAGGGTGATCGCTGGACCTGCAGAGAGCAACCTTCTCTTTGCTGTCACTTGGCTCACTTGCCTCCTTCTCGTCCATTCTGACAGCAGATTGGGCCTCTTCTCTTTGCTTGCTGGAGAGAGGGGAGCTTTTCCCATCATCTGGGCACACCAGAAAAGAAAGCGTTAGGTACCATGGCCATGTGCTAACACCGGCTCCCTGTGCCAGTGGACATGCTGCCCCTGACCTCAACATCCAGATAGAAGCAACATTACATCCCTTCCCTGGTCATCTCAGGGCCCAGCATCCTGCCCTCTCACCCATGGCAGAACCGAGGTCTTTCCCTTCAGCCTACTGCCATGGGAGAGCCCTGGGTCCCCCATCTCCCACCCAGAATGGCTGGTCCTTCCCCACCACCTACCTGTGATGGCAAGAGGGCAGAACACCCCTTCCTCGGTGAGGCACAGCAGGCCAGTGCTGATGATAGGCCCCAGTTCCCTCACGGCCCGGTTGTACCGCATGCAGTCCACACGCAGCAGGCTGTCCTCCTCCCCGAAGAGCACCTTGGAGATGTGGGAGGTGACAGGGCTGGAGGGCCGGGTAGGGTTAGCCGAGCGGATAGGGGAGCGCAGCGGGGAGTTGAAGGCGCTGCCGATCTCCGAGGCAGTGTCTGTGCTCTCGTTGCTGGGCGTGGGGGAGGGCTGTGAATGGGCAACCACGGCTACGGTGGCGCCCCCGCTCCCAGTCTTGATGGAGAGGGGGATGGAAAGGTCCTTCTGGGACTCCTTGAGCTTCTCTGCCAAAACGTTGATGGTGTTGGGCTGGAGGATGGAGAGCTGGCTGTCTGCTGTCCCAGCCACAAGCTCCTGCTTCCCCTGCCCCTTCCTCTTATACCTGCCCAAGGACACAGAACAGGAGATCAAGCACAGATAGCAAGGAGAAGCGACAGCACCTACAGGGAGGGAAGCTGCAGGCAGCACCAGGTACGGCACCCCAACAGCTGGGGAAGGCCAACATATTACAGCTCTTAGCACTCACAGGCAATTAGCTAGGACACAGAATACAGAAGCAATGCTTGAAGCACCTTTAGGAGTTCAGATCACTCCGAGCCTGGCCCAATGGAACACGGCAAACTGGGGAAAATGGAGGAAACATCACAGCTCACGTGACTGGAAAGGTCAGTCAGTGCTTTGCCCCACACAGCCGAGGGCTTCCCAAAGGCACAGACTGATCAACTCAGCCTTCATGCTCTAGCACGTCCGACGTGGGAACAGGAGTGTTAGCAGCTCAGAGTAGGGACTTACTCAGCACCCAGCGCTCTAGAAATGACAGCGGCAGTGTGGACTCACGCACAGAAGGCCTGGTCTACACAAGGAAATTAGGTTGGTCTAACTATGTAAAAAATCCACACCCTGGGTGATGCAGTTAAACCAACTGACTTCCAGCGTAGCCAGCATTAGGTTGACGAGAGAACCTCTGCCATCAATGTAGGTAGTGTCTACACTGATGCACTATTTTAAGCGTAGACAAGGCCAGTCTGTTTTTTCACTCTCCCTCTCTGGGGAGGCATCACTGACCCGCAATGCAATGGGCCAATCATGTCATTCCATCTCATTTACAGCGTCACCAGTTTGGAACTCACCATAAGCCATTTCCACCACGCAAACAACACTTCACGCTTCTCTGCTCCCTTCCCTCTGAGATCTCAAAGCCCTCCACAAACTCATGGATTTAGCCTCCCAACACCTTTCAAAGCCATCATCTGGATTGCATGGATGGGGCCAAACACAAAGATTTCAAAGCCTTCCACTAATTCCGAATCCTCATCTTGTCATCTCAGTTCACAGAGGGGCTGGACACCTGCACTTTTTGCTGACATCAGTGGGGGCTCCCAGGCCTGACAAACAGGCTCCAGGGTCCTGATTCACAATGGGAGTATTTCACACCCCACACCCCACACAATGGGCATTGGGGTAAGTGACTGTTCAAGATGAAGGGCAATGGGGAACCAGGGCTTATGTGCCTCAAGGTGGGCACCCCAAATTAATTGAGCCTTGAAAATTTGTATGTAAACCATTTGCCTCAGGCCACAATGATATGTCCCCTGCCTCTCAGTCTTGTGTTTGAACCTCAAGCTCATCCTTCCCCTACACATTCCTCAAACTGATCATCCTTCAAGCACAGCACTAGCCTCCTTTACCACCACCAAGATCCAAGTCAGAGTGCTAGTCCCCACCCCGCCATGCTCTTCTGGTTCTCTTTTGCTTTCCCTCCCCCGCCACAGTCCCCCATGAGCGCAGCACACTGGAATAGCTGGTATGAGCTCCAGTGAGGCACACTTGGAGATAAGCCCCAGCAAGGTGTGACTTAAGCACAGTCTAGATGAAGAGATCAACTGACCACGGCTGGATGAACATCCAGCAGGGCCTCTTTCGCCAGCCAGTCTGTGCTCAGGACCACACACACCCCATCTGCTAGGGCTGCCTTTGCACCCAGCCAACACAGGAGATCTCGGCTGGCTGGAGCAACTGGTCACCTACCTGGTGAAACACTTCCCTAGGGCATCCTCTGCCTCACTCATCTACACTAGGGAACAAAAAGGCCAGGGGGCGGGGGGGAAGAAGCTCGCCCCCTGCTGGGGGCACACTCTGCTTAAGCAAAAGCAAGGCCTTACGCTCCCAGCAGCCTGAGATCTCAGCTCCATCCATTACCTGATGGCAGTGGCAGTGTTACAAACTTCCTCCTCCTCCTCCTCGTCATAGTCATCCTCATCATCAGAGTAGTGCTGGTGCTGGCGGACCGGAACCCGGCTACGGCCCACTCCTGCTGCAAGGTCCTCCTCTTCCTGCAAAACACACCCACTCACTGCCTGAAAGGCCCATCCTGGGCAGGGGACCCCATGCAGTCAGCCCTCCTTGGAAATGGGGCAGACACTTCAACGCAGGCCTGAGGCTGGCCGCATCCCTAACCGCAGCCCAGGGGTAGCCCCTTTCTCGGAGAAGGGATTCAGAGATTCAATCCTGGGCACACGCGCACACACGCTGACCAGATTCACCCTGGGGCACTTCTAGGTCCAGCCAACCATGATCTCAACATAAAACTGAACCCATCAAAGCTCAGGACCAAAAATGCCAGAGCTCAGTGCTTTGGCCTCTATTTCCCCACAGAAACAAAGCGAAACAAACGTGCCTAGAGCATGGTTTATCTGGTCATGTAAATCCAGAACAGGCTAAAAACCCAGCAATGCATCCCCAGAGGGGACAGCATAAAAGATACCTTTTAACAGATCAGTAGAAACAGATCAGTCCGACTCCATTTGTGTCTTGTTCTCTCTGGCGTATACAACTTGACTTTGCCTGTATTCATTCGTAAGGAACTGTGGAAGTGCTACACACCTCCAGACAGACCTGGGGCTCTATGGGACCTCACCCTGCACTCTGGTGGAATCAGTTGCTGGAGCCAGAGGGGTAGAAAGTTTCCCAAGACTTCCTTCATGAGGCTTAAGAGACACAGCCTAGAACACTGCAGCCCCCAATGGGAAGAAAGGCCAGGCCTCACGTACCTGCATGGGCGACTTGGCGTAGTTGTGGTTATCCAAGAAGGCTGGGAGTCTCTGCACAATGGGATTGGGGTTTGCGGGAGCACCGTTGATGCAGCTCCCAGATGGCTTTGCTACCAGTTTGGATTTGTTGGGCAGGTTCTGTGCGGCGGGAGGGTGGCCCTGGCCAGTGGAGTCCTCAGTGCTCTCTGTAACACACACACCCTACATCAAAGAGAAGCTTTTCCCGATGGACTCGAGCTCCTTTGATTCTAGATGCTCTACTTAACCTCCTTCCTGACACACAACAGCAGTTGAGCTTTCGTGCCCCTCCCCAGCCCAATACACTGCCAAGAGCAATAATAAGCATGGCAGAAGTTCTGCCTTTCTCAAATTCCATAGCAGTAGCTCTACCAGCGGCAGGGTACAGGACAGCAAATGGGGGGTACAGCCCAGAGTAACTCTGTGCCCCGTGGCCCTGGGACAGCATGCCCAGCTGTATTTGGGAGCAGATCAATCAAGGCCAAGCCAGCACTGCTCCACTCTATTCCACGGAGGGACCCAATACTCCAGTGTCAAGTTATCAAGCCACAGCTGGGTGCCTTTGTGCCAGGACTATCATCCTGGCAGAGCAAGTCCCATACCTGGGTGTGAGCTCTCTGGGGCCAGCTGTGCTCTGCTCGTCTCCAGTGCCAGACACGCCTTGCTGCTGGCCGGCTTGGACTCCTCAGCCGGCTGAGACTCCTGGGACTTTTGGGTCTGAATCAGCTCCGGCTGAGTTACCCGGATAAGCTTGAAAGTAAAAGACAATCTGCACCTGACTGTTGAACAAAATGCTTCTCAGAACCAGTCTCGCAAGTCACAGGGCTAAGGGAGGGAAGCAGATGAACCCGCACTGCTGAGCCACTTCCCAGCACCCAGATGCAGCCAGGAAAGGAAGTAGAATCAGCTGGTCGCTTGCCCTGCTGGAACTCCACCAGGTTAGACGTGATCGACCACTGGACTAAATGGTCAATAGAGCAAAGCCCGGCAAATGCACGGCATGTGAAAGTCTATGCAGGGAGAGCAGCCACATGAGACTACACTGAGCAAACCTACAGGACGGAGGCATAGAGCATGGTACCAACCACAAGCAAAGGGCGCCAGAAGGTGCTCCTCCCACGTATCCTAGGAGCCACGCTGGCCACAGGCTGGAGTGAGAGAGAGCAGGGCCGGGCAGTGCCCGGAAAAGCCAGAAATTACAGGCTGATGGTAAACCCAGCTCATTCGTTCAGCTAGCTCACCCATTCCTACCTGCTGCAGGGCCTCCAGTACAGTCTGCCTGTTCATCTTCAGGATGTGCAGCTTAGATTCGTATTTCATCCTCCGGTCGGGCACCACCGCCATGAGGTTGAAACGGATGTCATGGTACGGCTCCCTGAGGCAAACCACACCCAGCACGTTAGCTCTGGCTCAGCCAGAGGAAGGTGCTGCCCCAACAAACTGCTGATGGGTGTCTGGATGCCACCAGAATATAACAGCAGGTCCCAGGCAGCAATGCAGGTTAAACCAATATACTCACGGCCCACACAGCATTCCATGAAGCAATAAAGCAGCTTCACAGCACCCAGAGAAACAGGGCACAAGGAACCCAAGTGGCCGAGCAGGACTCCAAGTGTGTGGCCAGCTGGGTAGGAGATTCCTTAGCCAATTGGCAGGGCTGTATGTTGTCAGTGAGTATTTGGGAACAAATTCATCATTTCAAGTCAGATAAGTCACAGGTTGCCTCATCTGTGCTTCACAGCATGGCCCCTGCAGGTACGTCCTCACTTCACTGCAGGGGTGGGAACCTGAGGCTGTTACTTTCAGAGTGCCGGCTGCGGGGCAATCAAAACTCACCTTGTACGGAGGACAAAACCCTACCAAACTTTGACCACCACAGTTTGGGTCATAGAAGTCATGATTAGGAGGGAAGGGACATTCTTACACTTGGGAGTAAGGTTCATTGCCTGCCTCTGCTATGGATTTCTAGTATGATCTTTAGCCAAGTCACTTCACCTCTCCACACTACTTTGGTTCCTCTCCTGAAAGCGGGGACCCGCTTCCCTCCACCCCGAGGCACTAGGAGGTATCAGACACTACCCTGGGTGGGATCACATAAGGCCTGAGGTAGGTAGTTACAAACCCATAACAATTCATCCAAGCAGCAGCACATTGGGAAGAATGGAAAGCACTCATGCTGCATGGTGGCACAGCGCACCCATAGGCTGCTGCAGAACTTGTGAAGTTTGGGTTACTTGGTCCCACCTCCTGAGCCACACAGCAGCCAGGGCACTTCTTCATTAGCCCAGAGGCCTCTCCTAAGGCAGATCGTAATGGAGGGAAGGCCAGCCTCCATTCCTTCTTGCCACAGACACTTCTGGGAGAAGAGCAGTTTCTTGCTCCCAAGATGGGTGTCAGAACATTCACTTCAGGGGTCCCTCATTCACAAGGAAATCCTCTGACATCATATCACAGACAATCATTGTCTGTCCCACAGCAGTCAGGGACGATGAGCCCGCCAGGACATTTCCACAAATGGAAACCCAGAGCTGCTACACCACGTTCTAAGTAATTGAGAGCATAAGTTACACAGATGTTTGGGCCCTCACGCTGCAGCTCTGAGATCACAGCTGGGCCCCTCTACAGACTTCCTAAGAGGCCCAATTCAATAACAACAGGGTCAAGCAAAAGGCACCTAACTGGTCTCCAATGCTGCTATGATTAGAGATTTGTGCAAGTGAAGATCCACCATTACCATCCCTTCTCCTGCATTCTGACTGGCTGCATAGCTATTCAGAGAAACATCATATTGCAATGAGAGAACATTTCCCTGCCTCTTCAGACAACAAAGCAAGTTAATAGGACTCATGGCCTACATACGTGTGAAGCATCTCACACTCCTATAGCACGGAGTAACCTCCCCCCTCCACATGGGGCCCAGTAATCCAGGTCTGAAAAGTTCGCTATTTGCTAAAATGCACCCGTGAGCTGTCACGCTGTAACACGAACACCGAGGTGTGTCGAGGGAAAGCCTACCCCCAACCCACCCCCCCAAGCTCATCTGGGCATTTACCCTGCTGTGGCCAGGCCAATTCGCTCCATGATCACTCTCCTGGCTTTGTCTGTCCATTCTTCATCCTCAGCCCAAGGCCCTGGGAAAACATGAGAAAGCAAATTAGTAAAGCAGGCCAAGATCCCCAACTCAGACTGGGCCAGCACAGCAGCTAGGCCGCTTGGGTCCAGCAATCCACATAGATGAGCAACATCTTCTGAATAGTCCCTTCCATCAGCAAGTCACGCCAGGGATGGGGACCCACTTCTTCCTCTAAGACAATATTTTGGGCTCACTTTACCCAGTCTATGCAACAGGGCTCAATTCTGGTGTGTCTGCGTACAGCTATATACAGCACATCATCTCCTCCTCTGCCCTCCCACAACAGTTGGGGCTGGGATTTGTGCTGGTGAATCAGAGATGCACTTAGAGTATGCTTGCCATTCACAGGATAGATTTCACACCGGTCGTTCTGCCAGGAGATTCCCTCCCTTGTAACCTTGCTGCAGCTGAAGAGTGCAGAGGTAGTTACGATTTCCTGGATGGGAACAAGTCTGGAGTCAAAAAGCCCAAAGCTTGACCCATCGAAAGGAAACAGCTCTAGATCCTCACAACATAAGAACAGCCATACTAGGTCAGATCAAAGGTCTGTCTAGCCCAGTATCCTGTCTTCTGACAGTGGCCAATGCCAGGTGCCCCAGAGAGAATGACCAGAACAGGTACTCATCAAGTGATCCAGCCCGTCGCCCATTCCCACCTTCTGGCAAACAGAGACTAGAGACACCATTCCTGCCCATCCTGGCTAATACCCTTTGATGGACCTATGCTCCATGAGTTTATCTAGTTCTTTTTTTAACCCTGTTATAGTCTTGGCCTTCACAACATCATCTTCACAACTGTGCGCTGTGTGAGGAAATACTTCCTTGTGTTTGTTTTAAACCTGCTGCCTATTAATTTCATTTGGTGACCCCTAGTTCTTGTGTTACAAGAAGGAGTAATTTACTTTCTCCACACCAGTCATGATTTTATAGACCTCTATCATACCCTTAGTCATCTCTTTTCCAAGCTGAAAAATCTCAGTCTTATTAATCTCTCCTCACATGGGAGCTGTTCCATACCCCTAATCATTTTTGTACCCTTTTCTGAACTTTTTTCCAATATTTTTTGGAGATGGGGCAACCACATCTGCATGCAGTATTCAAGATGTGGATACACATGGATTTATATACATGCAGTATGATATTTTTTGTCTTATCTATTCCTTTCTTAATGATTCCCAACCTTCAGTTGGTTTTTTGTTTTTTTTTATACTGTTGCTGCACATTGGGTGGATGTTCTCAGAGAACTATCCACGACTCCAAGATCTCGAGTGGTAACAGGTAATTTAGACCCCATCATTTTATATGTATAGTTGTGATTATGTTTTCCAGTGTGCACTACTTTGCATTTATCAACACTGAATTTCATCTGCCATTTTGTTGCCCAGTCACCTAGTTTTGTGGAATCCCTTTGTAACTTTTCACAGTCTGCTTTGGACTTAATTATCTTGAGTATTTTGTAGCATCAGCGAATTTTGCTACTTCACTGTTTACCCCTTTTTCCAGCTCATCGAGGAATATGTTGAATAGGACTGGGCCCATGCCAGATGGAGATGCCCATCAGGAAGGTCAATTCAATGAGCCTAATGAGATGTCAGGTGTGATGCAAATGTCACTGTATGTGCTCCAGCAACACCAAGGAAACATACCCAGCAAGTGTCATGTCCTGGGGCCACACACAGGCAAGATCTTTTCTAGACATCCCTGTGGCAGTGGGTGCTGGGGCTCCTTACCATGGTCAATGGGATAGACCTTCAGCCCGTCCAGCTCGAAGAGCCGCCCCTTGATGGGAACGTAACTGACAAAGTGAAAAGCCTCCATGGTCCGCACAGCACTGATTCCATTCTGCTTTTCCGGCAGGTGCCGAGGCTCTGGCCTGCAAAGGCAACACATCCGAGAGGTCAATGCAGCAGCAGCAACCGCCCTTCCCCCAGGAAGCAGAGCTGCTGGAGACACCCACACTCACCTGGCATGACTGTTATGGGCCTTGGCCAGCTCCGGAGCATTCCCAATGGCATAGCCTTTACTCTGCAAAAAGCAAAGGGAGATTATAAAAACCCCTGAGTTGGAGGGATGCGATAGCTGGAATTCCTCAACTAAGCACCTCTAGTCCATGTCTCTGGAAATGCCTCCCTCATCTGTGGGCACCTCATTAACAGATTTACACAGGGCTGTACAAGAGTGGATCATGACCTGGAGAGACAAACCCAAGGTAAAGACATAGTACCAGTTCCAGAGGAGGCGGCCCAGGGCATTACTGTGGAGAAGGAAGGAGGAAGTGCTTGAAGAGGTGGGTGCTTGGCTAAAGAGGGTATGGAGAATATTCCAGACCTAGGCGACAGCCCAAAGCTAGGCAAGAGCAAAGGAGATAGACTAAGGGTGAAGTAAGGAGAAAAGATTAGGAAGAACGCAAGAACAAGGGGGGAGGAATGAGACCAGAAGCTTATGTGAGGACATGACTACCTAAGGAGCCATCCCTTTACAGGAAAGGAGCAGGGTCCCCACAGCAAGACGCATCCCTCAGATGCTCCCCCAAAGCCCCACCGCTGCAGGCCACCCCGTACCTCTGGGCTGAACCCCTTGGTGAAATCCTTCATGCGACTCAGCGTTGGCCCCAGGTCCACATTGCTGCAGTTCAGGAGGACACTCAACAAGGCATGGGTGGCACAGGAATTGGGAATCAGCTAAAGGGCAAATAGACCAAGTTAAACAACAGAAAAGGGATGATACTTCAGCATCACCACCTGGGAGTTACCCAGCACCATGCAGTGACTGGTGCCGAAAAAAAGCACAACAGCTGCCTGGAGCACTAAATTGACCAACACGACCCCTGTTCCGGTCAGTGTCCCCAGGTCAATCACACCATACCCCTGTGAGCAGCTGTTCAAGGCAAACTGGACCTCTGTTGTAACAGCTGACTTGGATTCCCTCAACCCCTCCAGCCTGCTGCAAGGTCCCGGAGCGGACGAGGGAAGAAGCTAGACATACAGCCATTTAATAATGTCTACAGAAAACATGGCACCATGGAAGAATGCAGTCCCAGAACATTTGGGGGCTGGAGTTGCACTCATTTAAGCTTCCTTCTCCCAAAATGCCGTGATACCCCGATTCGCCTCCAGCAGGGGACTATACCAAACGCATCAGTCAGTGCTCTGCAAGACCACAATGCTGGCTAAACTCCTGATCCCTTTCTCCAGAGCAGGCTGCACGCCTTGTGCACTCACCACAGCACTCTGGACTCCAAAGAAATGCTAGATCCCAAGCAAGTCATCTGGCCTTTCCTACCAGCCATGTGTTAAGGAGTGACCCAGGGAAAGTGTTAGTTTCACATATCCCCACTGTCCAGGACTCCCAACTCTCCCAAACTCTCTTGTTCGGTCCCCATTTCCAACTGTCCCTCAGATAGCTGCTGCCTTCATTATATCACAAAATACACCTGGGTGACTAATATAAAAGCCAAACCCAAGCTGGGACAAGGACTCCTGCTCAGCGATAGATTAAATGTACAACTCCCACAGAACCAAGCGTTCTACCAACCAGGGTAACCACTCTATACCTATTGACCATTCCTTCCAAGTCTTCCACATTTTGGCTAGCTACAGATTATACCAACGCATGAAAGAGTCCTCACTGCCCACTCCTTCGCAGTGGCGTCCTCAGAGACATGCCTCGCCCTCCACTCCCAGCCAACGTACCTGATGAGCAAAGAACATATTATTGACGATGTCATCGTCAATCACTGATGTCTCATCCACCAGGGTGGAGACCTTCCGGCGGGACCGGCGCTCTTCGATCCATTTGAAGAGGAAGATAAACCCGTACACTGGGCTGGCAGGGAGAGAAATGCAGTGGGGGTGGGATTAGCAGCTGAGCCAGTTTAGAAGGGTTTCTATCGACATGAATTGTGCCACTCCAGTCAGTCACGCACCAGGGGCGTTTTCAGTTTAAACCACAATTTGTGAGGAGAAACAAGGAGAGGCATTAAAGCCAACCCCCAGCCTACTGGAAAGTGCCACAGCTGTCTTTGTTCCCCACACTCCAGCTGATTATTCTAGTCTGATACTCAAATCAGGTATCTCAGAGAGCACCCAAGTCGGTAATCTTTGTGATTTAATGGAAACCCACAGTACAGTAATAAGGAGATCCTATGGAGTGGGGCAGTTACACACTCTCCAGGGAATCAGAGAATCATAGAAGATTAGGGTTGTAAGAGACCTCAGGAGGTCATCTAGTCCAATCCCCTGCTCAAAACAGGAGAGAGATGCCTCTCCACGTCCCGCAGTGTACCCGGGTCATCATCAGATAACCCAGTATTTCATACCATACTACACTAGGTTTGCAGTGTAATGTTTTTGAGCAGGGTGAGACATTAGCTTCGTGGGAGCGCCCTGGTGGCTCACTCTTAGATGCATGACTTTATTTCTAACCATCAAGAAAAACCACATCAGCCACTGTTTTCAGGCTTGAAATTGCCTCTGCCAGTGCAGAAGACAAAGAACACTAAACCCCTGAAATCCATCCTGTTAGCCTGCGGGATCTTTCTCTACACATACTGTTATTCTGGTACCCACTTGGAGTCCCCATGCCACAGCACTGCCACGGGTTAACTCACTCCTCCTTCCACCTCCTCCTCTTGACCAAGCAGGAAGACTGATCACACATCCTACCTCCCAAGTCTGACCAAACACTTTTCAGAACTTCCCTGTGACACAAACTACTGTAGAAATCTGATACAGTGACAAGCAGGTCCTCCAGAACTGCTCAAGGGGAGCTCCCAAACTCTCAGGGCATGTCTACAGGTGGACTATGGGGATATGATTCCTAAAACACACTAACATCTGCGCATTCATTGGTTCATGTAGACCATGCTGGTGCGAACTAAAAGCTCTCTAGTACGTATTAACTTCATACTGAACAGCACTGCATTAATGTGAAATAGGGAACTTTTAGTGCGCAGTAGGGTCTACAAAACCAATTAATGCCAACATATTAGTGCCTTTAGAAATCACACCCCCGTAGTCCGTGTTACTACTCTGCATATACGTGCCCTGAGAAGTTTTTGCTTGATGAAATCTACTTCAGCAAGTCATGCTGCTGAGTGAGTAACTCACCCCTGGCATTTGCTTTGTAGATCATAGATCTCCTCAACCTGCACCCCTTTAACTCCTACAAAAAAAGACAGCAGGAATCAGCGTGACGAGACCAGCAGAAGGGAGCCAGAGCCCATGTCACAGATGAAACCTATCTTGCAGAAAGGCTCACATACTCACCAAAATCCTCTACTAGCAGGGTGAAGAGACCTGAAGAGGAACAAAAGAGAGAGATTACTTCTGGCTGCCAAGTTCATGCTGCTACATGGAAGACAGACAGAATCTTCTGCCCCTTACCTCTGACTAGTGCTGTAAGGCTCCAATGGCAAATTTTGAAGGGAACTATAAGTTTGGAACTTTGATTAAAAATAATGCACCATAACAAGCCTTAATTGTTTTCAGTACAGATTTTCTCCTGACCTGGACACCGCCCCATAGTTCTTACTTGAGTGGTTTCCTGGCTCATGCTGCCTGAATAGAGATTTTTAAAATATTTGGGGTTTAACATTTTTAGGGGACCTTCTTTCCCACCTGATCTTCCTGCTCAGCCCTGGTGGTGGAGAGGATACCTACATGTCAAGGTACTGACAAAAATGATTGATGAAACGAAAATGATTAGGGGGGCTGGAGCACATGACTTATGAGGAGAGGCTGAGGGAACTGGGGTTATTTAGTCTGTAGAAGAGAAGAGTGAGGGGGGATTTCATAGCTGCTTTCAACTACCTGAAGGGGGGTTCCAAA
Source organism: Chelonoidis abingdonii (assembly GCF_003597395.2). Taxonomy (NCBI): domain Eukaryota; kingdom Metazoa; phylum Chordata; order Testudines; family Testudinidae; genus Chelonoidis; species Chelonoidis abingdonii. The sequence goes on from NC_133784.1 coordinate 21,917,063, forward strand.
GACGATGGAGCTCGGCTGTTCTCAGTGGTGGCAGATGACAGCACAAGAAGAAATGGTCTCAAGTTGCAGCGGGGGAGGTCTAGGCTGGATATTAGGAAACACTAATAGAAAGCACTGAAATGGGTTACCTGGGGAGGTGGTGGAATCTCCATCCTTAGAGGTTAAGACCCAGCTTGACAAAGCCTTGGCTGGGATGATTTAGTTGGTGTTGGTCCTACTTTGAGCAAGGGATTGGACTAGATGACCTCCTGAGGTCTCTTCCAACCCTAATATTCTATGATTCACCCACTACTGCCACCAAGCTATCTAGGAAGTTATATGAGTCCATCATAGCAGGAGCCTCCCAAGCATTTAAAAAGAGAAATCATCTCTCTTTCTTCCCATCAGTAGGAGGAAGAGCTTAATTTGTTTATAGGATATCTTATTTATTTATGTTTGTATGAAAGTAGAAGAATAACTTATTACGGGAAAGCTAGATCAAAGAAATCAGTTTGTCATTTAGATCTGAGAGCTGTGAGACATGTCTTCATTCTTCTCTCTTGTGGGAGTGAGTACCATAGGCTAGGTCCAGCTGGTAGAAAACTTGTTTCCCACATGTACAAGACGAGAAACACAATCCTGGAATGCAATGACACCAAGACTGTGGAGTATGGTAAACATCAGAGAGACCATTCCTGGACTACTATGTTCTGGTGTCCATACTTAAAAAGAATGTTGAAAAACTGGAAAGAGTTCAGAGAAGAACAATTCAAGGACCAAAAAGTAATAGAACTGAAGTACATACATAAATGTGATGTCCTAGCCTACTAAAAGGATTCTCTCCTTGAAACCACAGAGATAAAAGTTATGGTATATCAATTACAACAATGCTCATCAGAGCACACAGTATAAAAGATACACTCTACACCACAGCCTCAGGTTTATTTGCAGGGCAATATTTGCATGTTTCTGTCCAACAACAGGACAGAACAGGACCCAAGACTTAGAGGGTTTTGGTCTATATATGAATAGCACTCAGGGCTGCAGACAGAGCTATAAGAGCAAAACTGAGCTAAGAATCCCTCCGTTTCTATAACTCAGCCCTGAGGAATGCAAGCCCTGGAGAGCACGGGGGGCCTTTCTCCTCATAGACTAAGTGTATGTCTACACTACAGATGGGCAGGGTAATTCCTAGCTCAGCTACACATACACACACGGGCTACCCAGTCGATTACGTACCTAAAACCTTGAATGGATTGTACTTAGGCAGCTAGCCCAAGCCGTCACCAGTGCTGCCACAGCCACATAGCAGTTTTTAGCACACTAGCTTGATCCGAATTACACCTCCCAGCTGCAGTGTAGACGGACACACAGATTTTAAGGCCATAGGAGACCACCAAATCATCTGACCACCTTTTGAGGGTGCCACAACACTGGATATCTTACATCTCCCAGGCTGTTCTTCAAGAACATGTAGTACAATGCTAGGGCTCAATGTAGGCAGATGAGGCTAGTTTGGACTTCACAAGTTTTGCTTCTGATTTATCTGCAACCTCTAAAATCACTTTCATTTCACTTCATGCATTCAGCAGTTACTTCAGCATCCATCGAAGAGAACTGGCCTACCATCCTGGCTGATCCAGGGGCAGGGGCTTTTTAGATTAGAAGTTCTGAAGGGAAGCTACCAGTACAGGCACGTAACTCAAAGCAAATGGCCTGAAGACCCCAAATTCCCTCTTCATCCTCCCAAGAAACCAAGAATCCACGGTGGGGAGGAAAAACAGTGTTGAGTCACAGCAAAGTAATCATGCAGCTGATGCAATACATGGTGATGATGAATTGAAAGGATACCCTAACTTAGACCACATCTGCACTGCCACTTACTTCAGCATAACTTTTGTCACTCAGGAGTGTGAATAATTCACCCCCTGAGTGACATAAGTTACACTGACCTAAGTGCTGGGGTGGATACATATAATTGCCCAGAATGGGTTTAATTTTATCACAACACAGAACAGCGGGGAAACCCCTTGCTGTTCACAGCCTGATAGCTCACTCATATGCCTGCCGTCCTGAGCCATCTAAAGATGTCTGGATCAACTGTGGGTTAAAATGACAATTTCAGTACACTCCTGCTGTTCTGAATACTGGTCCCAAGCTACCCTCCATTTCGGAGAGCTCATCCCTCAGCCTTGGCTAGGAGCTATTTTCTGGACACCCCAGAGAGTGTGTGCACGTAGGGGTCTATCAGCGATGCCCAGGGACATCACCAGCCTGAAAACTGAGGCTGGGAGGTCAGAATCACGGGATTAACCAGAGAGGGGCCCAGGCAATCGGGGCTTCAGCCCTTTTCTTTAACTGTCTCACTGGCTCCTATCCCGTCTTGGGGAAAGTTGCTCATCCCACCCACCGACCCAGCCCCTCCCCTGGTCTAGCCCCATAAGCCCAAGTCCCCTCCCCCCACAACCCCTGTGCTCCCCACAGGCTCCCCCGCCCCCACAGGCCTGTCCTGCCCTCCGCCCGCCTCACCGGGGTCGCTCTCCAGCTCCAGCCAGCCCTTATTCATCGTCCCCCGGGCCCGGCCTCAGCCAGCGCCATGTCCGGCCCCTCCCCCCTCCGCTGCCCGGACGTTCGGGCCCCACAACCCCATCCGCCTCCGGCCACGCCCCAGCCCCAGACGTCATCGCGGCGCGACCCATGGCGCAGGCGTCCGGCGACAGGAAGGAGTGAGAGATAAGTCCCGGCTGCGGCTGTCAGGCCGATGACAGCGTGAAATAAATCTCGGCGGGTGCAGGGGCTTCACCGGGCCCCCATCTCCGGGCGCATGGCGCCGGCGGCGGGTCCCTACCGGGAGGCGCGGAAAAGGCCGGGATTGACTCTCCTCTCCCCCCCGCCACCCATAGTGTCCAGCCAGGGGCCAGCCTGCCCCTGTCCTGCCCCCCAAGAGCCCGCTGTCCCGCCGCGCTGCGCGCTCGCCCCGCACCTAGCTTCTGAAAATCGGGCCCTGGGAAAGCGCAGGCTTCGGAGCGCGGTGCCCAGCAGCTCCCATCGCGGTGCTGACAGCCAGAGCCTCCCCAGGGCTGGGCACGGCGCTTGCCAATTTGCCATCCCAACCCCTGGCCCGTACCTGGATGGGAGACCGGCCCTTCTGAAAATCGCACCCTGATCTCGGCCGGGCAGAGCGGGGCTGAGAACTGGAACCTGGGCGCGGGCAGGCAGTTAGAGCCAGGGGACGCTCATTGCTGCCCAGGCCACGAGAGGAGCATCTGACCTAGGGAGTATTGGCAAGGGAGCCGGGGAAAGGACAGAGACGGAGGGTGTTGTAAGAAAGCATCTATCTTTCAAACGACCACACGATGGCACCATCACCACAGGGACAATTGAAAGGCCTCCTGTCTACCCCCTAAAGCCCTGAGCACACCCGCCATACAACACCAGTGGACCCGGAGCACACCCGCCATACAACACCAGGGGACCCGGAGCACACCCATCCTACAACACTAGGGGACTGTGAACACAAGCGTACAACTACAGCAAAGGTCAGGCCCACACGTTTATTGCACATCTTAGGAAAATGGCCTTTTCACTCTATCGTTGCAGAAGTAGCCCATCACCAGCACAGATCTTGGAGCTAGTAGTTTAAAAGGATTTCTTTTTCAAAGTAAACTGGAAGAAGCCTGCTGTGGGAATAGCAGCTGCTGGCGGGACAGCAAGTCTTGCACTGGAGCAGTTGCTCGAGACAAACCCAGAGGAGACTCTGGAATGACTGAGAAGCCAAAGGCTAGGGGGAGCTTTACAAGAGTTGTGCTCAAAGGTGAGCGACAGCCAATGCAGCAGGCAGGCAGCACCTAGAGAGTCCCATTCTGTGACCAGAACAGCTCCGAGAGCTGCCTCCTGCTATGGCCAGAGTCTGGTTACAGGGCTAATGTTGCTCGTAAACCCTGTGGCTCCTGGTTTCTTCAGGTTATGTTTTCACTGTGGCTCTATGATAAGTCAATTTTTATCAGTTTCATGCAAGTCTGAAAGTGCTGGCGGATCGGGGAGAGCAAGCAGGTGCTAGGCAGGATTGCATGCATGCCAACTCTGCCAGTGCCCTCAATGCCAGCCTGCAGCCCCTGCTATTCCAATCCTGGTGGGTTCCACACACAGCTCTGCCAGTGCCCCTCCATCTTGACCTATAGTCCCCCAGTTATACTAGTCCCAGGCTTTTCTTAAGCAGAAACAGCCTGTGGTTCCGTGATATGGAAAAACTGCTGCTGTGGACTCAGCCCAGCCCATTGAACTCATGTCACTAATGGCCTTAACCAGGTCTAGGGAGAGAAAAGCTAGTGCATTAACGGATACATCACAGCACTGCCATGTATGGTGACTCTAGCTTACCACTATTCCACCCTGCTGCCTCACACAGATGGGCCTGGTCAGCTTGCAAGAAAGTCCTCCCCAGACAGCCAGAGAAGGGAGAAATCATTCGGATTTCTGCATGGTGTTTGCTTCTTCCCCTGTTCCCCATGCCAATCTCCCTCACACACACCTTTCTTTACATGCTGCTAAATTACCACGGATCACCATCACCAAAGGGTGGAGGAGATCTCTGATTTGAATCCTTTCTCAGGAAGGCAACACACTGGTAACCCCAGCAGTAAACACTGGAACACTACCCTTTGCTAGCCATCCTCATGCTTCAGGGCACAAGCTGATGATCAGCTGGGGTCAGGAATCAAATGCACTCCCCACAACCTAGTCCTGCACAATCAGAGGCATAATGGGGGATTTGCACCTCCTGTAGCAGCTGGCATTGGCCACTCATACAGCGCTTTAGTATAGCACAGCTTATGTTCTTTCCAACTTGCTTCTTATGCTGTGGGAAACCCACCCACAAGCCTTTCCTGTGTGCTACTCACAACGCTCAAACCCAAAGGCTCTGTTAGGACAGAAGCTGTCACAATGATAAATTGTCTGTTTATTAATCAGCATGTGGGGGGAGTGCTCCACTGCCTTCCTATTCAGCCCCTTGCTAATAAGCCAGGACCAGGGAGGGAAGATCTGGGCCATCTGGAGGAATCCCACTGGTAAGATCACTGGCAGCAGCTGCAAAAGAAAGCCCTCCCCTTCCTCTCCAGGGACAGCCTATCAAACCAGTGTGTCCAGAGGTGTTTTCATTGCATGGGCCATGCTCAGCACTCCTGGCTACCGCCACCTCATGATCCCTCCCTCCTGCTAACCAGGCTAGGAATGCTCCCTGCCCATGCCCAGTGCACTTTCAAGAGGCCTTCAGTCCCAGCCATGGGGCCTAGGAAGCAGGAATACAGAAAGTGTGGGGGCTGCATCCAAGGCCATTGGTGTTATGGGTGCACGAGTTCACCTGTACAGCTCTGACTGCAGGATTGTGGCTGTCATAAACATACAGCTAAGGGTAGCATAAAATCCCTGCTTCACCTGTAAGGGTTAAGGAGCTCAAATAACCTGTTGGCACCTGACCAAAAGGACCAATAAGGGGAGAAGATACTTTCAAATCTGTGGGGGGGAGGTTTTGTTTTGTAGTCTCTTTGTTGTTCTCTCCAGGACAGAGAGGGACCAGGGCAGGAAAAACCATCTCCTAAAACCCTACCTGAAATAAGCATCCAGGATTACAAAAATTGTAAGTAATAGCAAGGAAATGTGTTAGATTATCTTTTGTTTAGCTGGTGAATTTTCCCTATGCTAAGAGGGAGGTTTATTCCTGTTTTTTGTAACTTTGAAGTTTTGCCTAGAGGGGAAATCCTCTGTGTTTTAAATCTTATTACCCTGTAAAATTACCTTCCATCCTGATTTTATAGAGGTGCTTTTTTTTTTCTTTATAAAGTTCTGCTTTTAAGAACCTGATTGGTTTTTAGAGTCCTAAAAACCCAAGGGTCTGGTCTGTGCTCATCTTGGTTACGTATTTGGTTGGTATATTATTCTCAAGCGTCCCCAGGAAAGGGACTTGGGGGGATATTTTGGGGAAACAGGAACTCCAAGTGGTCCTTTTCCTGAATCTTTGTCTAACTCACTTGGTGGTGGCAGCAATACTGTCCAAGGACAAGGAAGGGTTTGTGCCTTGGGGAAGTTTTTAACCTAAAATGGTAGAAATAAGCTTAGGGGGTCTTTCACGCAGGTCGAGTGGGGAGGGAACCCTGACAGTGGCCGTGACAGGGGGCTAAGATGCTGCATTCCTCGGTGCTGTCCTGAGCTGGAGGTTTGGCACTGGCCAATGAATAAGCTGGAGGAAAGTTTCCCTTAAGCTGCTGGCTGCCAGCTGAGTCACACCCACTGGAATGAAACCACCCCACAGCTATGTGGAGCAGGCTGGGCTACTCAACACAACCAGGCCTTGGCTGGAGATGGCCATTCACCAGCTTTGCTAGGAATGGGCACCAAGCTGATCCCGACAGGGGCCTCTCTCTCTGCCAGTGTTCCAAGGACACAGGGGCTCAGACCCAGCCGCTCTAAAGCCACAGGCTGCTGCTTCCGCTTGGGCAAAAGGAGACTCCCTGCTAGGCTGGAGGGCCCCCACTCAGCTGCCAGCACCTGGAGCAGCACCACAGACCCTCCCTGCTCTGTTGGGTTCCTGCTACAGCTCTAGGGGCCTGCGCCCCACGAGAGTTTTCCGGGGCCCTCGAAGCGAGTGAAGGAACCCACTCTAGGGGCCCTGAAAAACTCTCATGGGGGCCCCTGTGGGGCCCCGGGCAAACTGCCCAAATTGCCCCCACCCCCACCCCCGGGCAGCCCTGCTGCTGGGAGTAGGACATGCACACTTGGAAAGGATGAGATGAAAACAGCGTGACAGCCATGTGATGCAGTGGGCATGGACTTAGCCCTGCAATCCATGGCCATCACAAAAGACCAAGTCCTGCCCTCTGTTATGCCTCTGCAACTCCACCAGTGTCAGCAGCTGTAACTGGGGAGAGCTATTGGCCCAGAACATCTGCAGACCCCAAAGAGCTGACACTGCAGTACGAGTGGGCTGGAACTGCCTGGATCTTTCGGGAAGGCCAGATCAAACTGCCCAGTTGAGGTTCCTCTTTGTAAGATGGCTCAGAAGCAGAGCCCGAGGTCTCAAAAGATGTAAACCTTGGAGGAGCTGGGATTCCTCCTTGAACCCAGTCAGAGAGTCACTTCTTGGGCCCCCAGATCAGAGTGGAGGATGCTGCTCTATGGACCAGCCACTGAGCTGCCTCCACCCGTGCCGAGCACAGTGTGGGGTGGGGAGGCAGGGGTGGCTGGACTGAGAGGCTAGCACCAGCTGAGAGCTTGTCTGATCCAGTCCCCATTATAAACATGAACACTACAGCCACGGCCCCCAAGACACCATTCCAGCAGCTGACCATAGCCAGAGCACAGAGGCAACCCAGCCCTGCCGCCTAGACCAAGGCATCCTCAGATGGACTGCTACATTGGCTCCCTGCCACCCAGGGACCCTCTGGAACAAAGGGAATCCCTGCTTAGCTAGTTCAGCTAGCTGTCCACCCCCAGAGCAGCACACAGCAGAGGCTTTATACATTTTGAGGGAGGCGATATGGCAAAGACCGGCTGTTCAGCATTACCCAGGGGAGAATGAGGCTTTGGTCTATGCGCCAGGCCACCCCAGGCCAATGATCACTTCCTCTCTCCCCGACAAACATGAAAGGACAGCTGCCAAACAAGAACCATCCCTCCCGGCGCTGCACGTGCAGTTTTGTTCCAGCCTTAGAAAGATTCTCCTGCATCCTGGGGTGACGAAATCCCAGCAAACAGGGAACAATTCCCCATTGTGCTGCCCTGCGTGGCAGCGGCTTGCAGACGCCCACCCTGGCTGGCTGAGGTTTATCACCAGCCCCTGATTGGTTTAGGCTCAGCCCAGCCCAGACTTCGGCATGTGATTCCTTTCCTCTCTCTCACTTTTAACAAAGCCCTTCCCAGCAGGGCCTGTGGTTCACACTATTGTGTGGTGTCAGGGGCTGCAGGAAGGAGTGAGATCTTTATCCGCTTTGAGGAGTTTACTCAGCGAGTGAGATCACGCTGGCCATGTGGAAAAGGAGCTGCTGCTTCTGGCTGCCACAGAACTGATTTCCCCTCTGTCTGGAGGCTGGAGAAACAGCTTGAGGCCGCTGCACCTCACCTGGCTTCCTAGGGTGGAGCTGGGCACCCAGCTGCCAGGGCCGGTGAGCTGCTATGTTCTCAGTGCCTGATTTGCCAACAAGTCCCTGAGCAAGGGAACAGGGGCCTGCCTCCCTTGCTGCATTCAGACACAGGGTGACCAATCCCCCAGAATCCTTTGCGGCAGGTCCCAGGCCGGAGCGCTCCACGGATGAGGCCTGAGCGAAGCTGCGGCAGTCAGCCAGAGGAACGCGAGGGGGAGCAGATTGGTGATGCCAGCTAACTGACCAAAGCTTTCAGGCTGGCAATTACTACCTGGCCTAGGGCTGGGACAGGGCACCGCAGGCTGCTGAGCCCCCACAGCCCACTGAATTGCCATGAGCACCCCTATTCCAGAGGTTCCCTTGGACAGCCCAGTCCTTGTCTGGAGCAGAGAGTGACATGCAGGCGAGTAGAGGAAATGTGTTGAATTTCCCTCCCATCTGCCCCTTTGGCTTCTCTCTGCTCAGCCCAGCCTGGGCTCTGATTCCTCCTCTACAGCCACGAGCTTGGGAAAGGTTTAATCACTGCCCCTTTGCCTCCCTCTGATCTGCTAGTGACAGCACTCGCAGGCACCTTTGCTTCTGGAAAGAGCATGGGCACATTCTGCAGCCAAGCCCACCCACCCACCTGCACCCGCTGCAGGGCTGGAATATGGACCATGGGGCTGAGCCCAAGTGGGTAGCGTATCTGTGTGTAAGGAATGGGGGGAACATCTGGGAGACAGTGGGCTCTGAGCCACACCTGGCTGTAAAATACAGACACAGACACAGATCAGCCTCCCTTTGGGGTGTGAGGCCTGGTGTCCAAGAATCCAATGCTGAACAGCCCACAGACACCCTGTTTCATTCCAGTGCACTGTAGCCAGCTGGAGCGTGAATGGTGATGGGCCCTGGGCCTCTCTCACCTGGCGGTGCTGGGAGCTGTCCCCTGAGCAGAGGGAGTACCAGCTCCTCACCCCCACCTGGATCTGAGGTTCCCTCACTGTCTTATCAGCTCAGCAGCCACCAGCTCAGGGCAGCAGCCATGTCGTGGTTGGGCGGGAGCATGTAAGCACACCTGGCACCTTCAGGATGCCCTGGGAGCATCTGATGTGCAGTGATCTGCAAGCAAGGACCATCTTTCCCTGCCAGCCCAATTGACTCAGGGCACAAGGGCCCGGCAGGAGGTGAAACCAAAAGCGAGGCATGGTCCAGTCTCAGCAACTCCGCCCAGAAGGGAGCAAGGGGCGGGAGCCATTTGTAAGTGGGAGCTCAAGGGCTAACATGAAGCCAGAGTGCATGTTCTCAAGATAGTGCCGCGAGGAGGAGATTCTGATACAACTTCAGCATCATGGCAGACGCCCTGGGGAATTTGCGACTGGGCTTTTCAGCTGCTACTTTAATGGGAATCAGGAGACCACCAACTGGGAGCTCGTCACACACAACACAATATTGTGCAGCGTGGACACATACAAGCAGCAGCTGGGAATGGGCAAGGAGGGAGGAGGAGGGCGAGTTGGAAGAAAGAATGAGAAAGGAGAGTGAAGGAGGTGGCAGGGGGGATATCACATGAGACAGGTCAGGAGAGATGGACAGCGGGAGTCAGATTTCCACTGGTTCTGGCTCCCAGCCCTGCAGCCCGTCCCCGCTAATGAAACCCGCATTTGGATTTTCTGCCTGTTTAAAGCTGGTGGAAGTTGCAGCATCAGCTCAGATATGGAACACGGGGGAGCTGGACCCCAGTGATCGGACAGTGGCCTTATGCTACTGAAAGTCACCTGAAAGTTACATCCCTTGATGGGGATGCCAGGAATTGCCCTGCAGTCCTGCACTCTGGCTCTTCCAGTGCATCAGGGCAAGGCACATGAGAGCACTCTCTTTGCAATGCACCCTGCCATGGGTGGCACCCTTTCCTAGCCTTTCCTCTGCCTAGAAGCATGAACTTTGATCATTCTTCTCAGCTTACATTGCACAGCTCCAAGTGTTATCAGTAGGTATGAATCACCCGGGCCCTTTGGAAATGCCACCCCTGGACCCTGATGACCTCCTGTAGCAGTGAGTTCCAAAGGTCAGCTATACATGACATATGGAACCCTCAGCACCTTGGCATGTGAGGCAGGAAGTGGCAGCAGTTGCAGTCAGGATTTCACTCAGGAGGAGCGGGAGCAGGGTCAGTTTCTCTCCTTGTGCAGGGGAGGGAAGGAGCTAACAAACAGGGAAGGGGAAGCTATGGGACTGGTGCCCACCCACTCCCCAACCACTTCCCATCCTGAACTGCATGCACAGGCCAGCTCTGGACATCACAGCTCTCGGGAAATGGGATGAGTGGGAGACAATGGGCAAGATATATCCTCCAGCCCTCGCTGCAGGAACAGTAATGAAATGTGTCTGTGCCTCCACACACACACCTGGTCCGGGAGCAGTGTCGTGGCTGGGGGGAAAAGGGGGAACTCGGACCAGGAGCAGAACCACAGCTGGGGGCTGAGAGAGAAGGCCAGCAGCTGCAGTGCAGCCAGGAGTGGGGCCAGTGGCCGGGAGCAGAGCTGGGGGCAGAACAGAGGCTGGGGAGGACGCTCCCTCCCCGTGGGGACTGGCTTGAGCCTTGCCGCACCCCCCTGGACGTTCCCTCATGCCCCCTAGGGGGATATGCCCCACAATTCGGGTACCACTGCTGTAGGGAATGCCTGGGTCCCTGCAGATTTCTGAGTCTGGCCGAAGACCAGTTCAGTCACCAGGTGCTCTCCGGGGGGACAGAATAAGAACTGCTTGGCTGTGTGTCATACACCCCACCCTTCTAACAGAGAGTCTCCCTTAGCTCAGTGGCAGGGGGTCTGTTACCATCTAAGGCCAAAGGGCCACACTGACAGCTATTATATGCCTAGATTAATTATACTAATACATTTTACACCTGGGGACGAGGAGGCTTGCATTTCCCCAGATAAAGGTTTCACCTGGTTTCCTTACCCCCTTTTCCTTCCCCTTGCTTTTGAGGCTGGGAAGAGCAAGGTCAATGGCAGAAGCATGCCTGCTTCCCGACTGGTCAGCACCCTTCTCATCTGCTCACAACTGCCTTCCTTTGGGTGGGCTTACCCAGGAGCGGCGCCAGCGTTTCTGACGCCTTAGGCAGAATTCGGGGGGTGGCATTTTGTGTGCTCCCCATGGGGCGCGTGGGAACTTCCAGTTCCACACCCATCGCGCCGCTGAAGAGGGATCCTCCACCGAAATGCCGCAAGCGACAGTCACTGAGCTGCTCAATTGCCTGCAGCTGTTTTCTGCGGCACATCGGCAGAAGGTCCTTCTTCGGCGGCGTGATGGGAGTGGAATCAGAAGCTTCCGCGCGCCCCATGGGGAGCGCACAAAATGCCACCCCCCGAATCATGGTGCCCTAGATGACCGCCTAGGGTCACCTAATGGAAGTGCCGGCCCTGGGCCTACCTGGGCCAAGGCTGCCTCCCCCATCACAACCGGCCTGTCCTTCCAGCCATAATGGAGAAGAGGCTATTTATAAAACAATCCCCTCCCCTGGGTGGGGTTACGGTAATGAGGGGGTGGGGTTAGACAGCCAATTTATAGCTGAGAATTGGTGCAGCTGATTGGTTGGTTTTACCTGCACTTTGATTGGAAGCTTTCTGGGACAGGGTTCTCCTTTTGGTTGTGTTTGTACAGTACCTAACACCTGGTCCATGACTGGGACTCTGGGGTCCTACCACAATACAGATAACAACAACAACTCTGTACAAGTGTCAAGGACTCAGGCCCCTTTGCACCGCAGGCTGCTTGCTACCATTGGCTGTTGGCTTCCAGCCCCCTGCCCACACGGTATTGGACTGTTTGTTATTTTACTCTCTTTCCTGCTCCCTTTGCTCATTATTGCCATTTCCCAAAAATAAATGCCCCATAGCTGCACCCAAGCCAGCTGCAGGAACACGCTGATTGTTGGACTCACTCTCCTCCCCCACGCTCAGGCTATAGGGCCTGTCCTCAAAGCCCTAGATGAAGGTCAGCCAGTTACTCACAGGACGTAGCTAGGGACGGCAAAGATCATTGATTCGGCCCCTGTAGAGGCAGGAGGGAGTTCCTCATCACAGGGCGTGTCAGATATATATACTACAGTATTAACGCAGGGCTGCACTCCCCTTGTTACAGTGCTCTGCAAAGCAGCACCAAGCTCAGGGTTTTCCCACCCTTCCACCCCAGTATGTTAAAGCACCTGAAGGAATTCAGCCCAGCAAACATCTGAGGTGATAGGTCAGTCTCATTTTACAGATGGGGAACCTGAGGCCCAGAGCGGCTCCAGGAGTGACTCCCCTGAGGTCACGCAGTGGGTCAGTGGCAGAGCAAGCACTAGGACTCCCAGTGCTAGAGTCCAACCCCTACAGCACAGTAAGGCTAGCTTGGTGTAGCAGACAGGAGAATCCAGCCCTCGCTCCATGGAACTTGCATTGCCCATCCTCCACCCCAGCTGCTTACATTTTCCTCTGTGGCACTGGTGCTTTGGAACGTGCAAATCAGATGCACGTGGCTCACTGTGTTTAACCAGGAACCAGTCTGACCAGTGCCAGCACTCGGCTTTTTCCCCACTCCTACTCTCCCAGGTCACCTTGGGTAAAGCAAATATTTTACACTGATGGAAGCCCTGAAAGCAGGGCTAGAGCCCGGCCTCTCTGCATGGCTGGACAGGCAGACACCACCATTCAGCTAAATAGCATAAAGGCTTCCCTTCCCCACAGCTGCCCAGCCAGGGCAAGCTAACACAGAGACCCACCCCCTGGAGGGACCCCAGAGAGGGCACAATAACCTGGAAGCCAAGAGTATGAGGGAGGTGGTTGGTGCACGGCCCAGCAGAGAATGAACAACGCTCTACTACCCGGCTGTTGTCGGCAACGGGGCAGGCCAGTGGACGCCCCAGGCCAGATCTGGATGCCCTTCCTGGGCAGTGCATACACTAGCGACTCCCCTACCAGCGCCCCTGGAGAAAGGTCATAGGTGCTGGCAGGAAGGATGCATGATCTGGCCTTAGAAAACAAGGCAAGAGTGCAATTCCTCTGGGTGAGTCAGTTCTCAGCGCGGCCACAACCTCATGTCATGGCAGGGCTGCATTGCTATCCCGCTGCAGCACAGCTTGGCTTTGGGAACAAAGTTTTCGTGCTTTAGGCTCCCTTGCCATTGCGCTCCCGGAGAATCTCCATTAGCACTCAGCTATATAGGGCCTATGACACACAACTCAAGACAGTCTCTTCTATTCTCATACCTATTGTGTCTGGCCTGGCAAAGGGGAGTTCACAGATGGTGTAAAGCCAGCATAGCCAGTTCTTATGCCACCCCTCCCCAGCGTAGGCATGTGGCTGAAGCGCTATGCACTAAAGCTATTCTTGGCTGGCCAACAGTCCCTCTGAAAGGGTTGTCAGAGGGTGTAAATCAGAGCAGCCACTAGGCTGCTCTAACTGGCACCAGGGCCAAGCGGAAAATCAGGTTGCTACAACTGGCTGCCTGGTGGTCTCTTGAAGTGGCCAGGTCAGGTTGAGTGGATTCCCAGCTGCAGCAGAGATCTGATCCTATGATTCCCAGCTAGCAAAAGGCAGCCAGAGATCTGTACAAGCCAGCTTGTTACAATACCGAACAGCCATTATGCTGGCACTCTTTTTCTTTGAGGCTGTATCTGTGATGGGTTTGAGGTCAAGCAGTCTGATTTTGGAGGAGACTAGAGAGAGCTCTAAAGGACTAATCCTAGGGGGGAAAGCCCCTAATAAATCAATAAATACATAAGAGGATCAAATACTGACACTTAGACTTTTGCTGCCTAGTCACTGGAAATATGCAGTTTCACAGCTGGAACTGCATTCTGGAAGCAAACACTAATTTCAGGCATCGCTCACCGAGACAACGTTCAGCACCGCAGCCAACCCCACTCAATGGCCACAAAGGCAAGTGACTCCCCATCTGCACTTCCACAGCAATGGGTTGGTTTATTTGTTCAGCAAACGGATGGATTTCACCAGCAATCAGTGGATAACGGGTCTGCGGAGGGGATCGCCTAGTTCGGGGATCTGCAGGGAGAGACGGAGCCTTTCAGCTCTAGGTCACTGGCTCAGTGAAGACACTCTCATTCCTTAATGTGCTGTAGGTGGGTGAATGCTGCAGCGTTCCTCGAATGGGTGAACCTTGCCACGATGCCCAGCGGGCGGGGGAGTCTGCGGCCTGGTGAACCCTGCCATGCCGCCCAGCGGGTGGGCCCGGTGAACCCTACCATGCCACCGAGTGAGTGGAGGAGTCTGCAGCCCGGTGAAACCTGCTGAGCAGGCGGGGGAGTCCGTGGCCTGGTGAACCCTGCCACGATGCCCAGCGGGCTGGGGAGTCCGTGGCCCGGTGAACCCTGCCACGACACAGAGCGGGCGGGGGACTCCGCGGCTCGGTGAACCCTGCCACGACGCGGAGCGGGCGGGGGACTCCGCGGCTCGGTGAACCCTGCCACGACGCGGAGCGGGCGGAGGACTCCATGGCCGGGTGAATGTTGCTGTGACACGAGGCAGTAGGGGGAGTCCACGGCCACGTGAATGTTGAGGTGTGTTTTGTAACGAAGGGCATTCGTGACAGAGCCTGAGGCCACATGTAAAGTGACTAGCTGGGCCCCCTTTCTGACTGCTGCCCTGTGCCAGGGGGCGGAGAGACAGCAGGGTTCCTGTGGGAGGTAAATAATGTTCAACTCCACCCTGGTAACCGTTCTGTCCATAACTGGGCTGAAGCTCTGATGAGACTCACTCCTCCTCCCCTGACTCCACAGTGCCATGGGAGCTGGCCAGAGGAGGCTGACAGTATCCTACTGAACAGCCGGTTGTGGCCCCAGCTGAGTGTATAAGAATTGGTTCTTCTCATTCTCTGGGGCACTTAACCTGGCTACCACAGCTCCACACCGAACCCACCAAGCCATCCCGCTGCTGTGGGTGTGGTGGTCTTTTCCTTCTCTCCCATCAGGTACGTAGCCAGCTCCTGCTTACCAGCCTCTCCATTGGCCCTTCTGCTCTGTATCACCCCCCTGCCCCGAGCTGCCATGCTCCTACGGAAAGTCATGCCCTTCCAGGGCTGCACTGAAGGTTGAGGAGAGCCCCACCATGATCATTCAATGCACCTGCAGCCTGGCCGGAAACAAGACATCCTCAACTGGGAGAGATGCTGGGGTGGGGTGAGAAATAGATGCTCTGGTGGGACAGGGGAGCTCCCCGAGCCGTCTCCAGTGCTGGAATCAAGAGATGTTCCGTGCCTCCAATGGTGAATGTCTCCAGACTCAGGCATGTTGCGAGACAGCTCCTGGTTTGGCAGGTCCTATTGTTAGGGCACCATGGACACTGTTCCTAGCTGGGTGGATTGTCCCTTCAGAGAGGGGTTTGTTCCAGTAGGTCCCTCCTCTCTCCCATCTCCCCCCTCGTGTACACCCCCCTCCCTTCGAGCTCTATGTGGCCATGGCCTGCCTGGGCATCCGGTTCCTCTCGTGCAGCTTGGCTTTCCCTTTCTTGCCGGCATCCATGCTGTTAAGTGCGTTTTTGCTCTTGTGGGGTTTGGCCTTGCGGCGCTGCCAGTCGCCACACCACACCCGCTCACAGTACTCCTCCACCTGGTGCAGGTTGGCGTAGCCGATCAGGTGCATGATGTCCTTGAACCAGGCCCTGTGCCCTGGCGGCAGGCGGGGTTCCGGCACCAGGCAGGGTGGGCGAGGGGACTCATCCTCGTGATCCCGCTGGAAGATGTGCTCCAGCTGCTGGCTCTCGATCACCTCCAGCGTGATCTTGGTGACGGTCTGGGCAAAGCCATGCTCCAGGCTCTTGCAGTAATAGGTGCCAGCGTCTGGGCGGTAGAGTCTCCGGAACAGCAGCCCCTGCTCTGTCTTCAGGATCCGCTCATCCGTCTTCACCTGCAAGTGACCACACGGCAATCAAATGTGGGAACACAGGGACTGCTGGGCTGGCTCTGACCATGAAGCCATGTGATCCTATATCATACCTCCCACAATGCCAGCTCCGACCACCGAGCCACATAATCCCACATCCTACCTCCCACCCACCATGCTGGCTCTGACCACCGAGCCACGTAATCCCACATCCTACCTCCCACCTCGCTGGCTCCAGCCACTGAGCCAAGTAATCTCATATCCCACTTTCCACCATGCTGGCTCTGACCACTGAGCCACATAATCCCATATCTCACCTTGCTGGCTCTGACCACCAAACCACATAATCTCATATTCTACCTCGCCGGCTCCGACCACTGAGCCACGTGATCCCATATCCCACCTCTTACCTCGCCAGCTCTGACCCCTGGCCTTCGTGATCCCATATCCCACCTCCCACCATGCTGGCTCTGACCACAGGTCCCCTGGCACCCTGCCCCCAGTCAAAGGGAATCTGATGGCTTCTGTGGCTTCCAGACATTCCCCCCAGCCTTGCACTCTAAGCAGCCTCCCACCCTCCCCTCCTCCATTACAGCAGCGCTGGCAAGTTTCCACTGGCTGGCCAGCTGCACCGAGAGCTGGGGCAGAGAGATCCTGCCTCCCTGGTCAGTGTCTCTCAAGGAACATCCAGCAGGATGGCTGGGCAGGTGGAGGGAGCAGAGAGGGGGCGCATGTGGGAAGCACTCGGGGATGCAAGCCAGTGGGGAAGCAGAGTCAAAGACGCGGCTGATCATCAGACTGCAGGGGCTAAATGTGTCAGAGGGGCAGTCCCAGGATGATGTGGCCCTGGGGGCTGTGTGCACCTCCCCACACAGAGCAAGGGGTGCCTGCAAAATATCCCGGCCACTGTCACTAGTGGAGGCAATCAGAGCCAGAAAATCCTGCTTGGGGTGGCCTGTCGAGAGAGGTCCCCAGAGAACAGTTGGCTCCCATGGGTGTCGGGAAGGCTAGCTCCATGGCTAGCCCCATGGCCCCATCCCGTCCACACAAAGCCCTGCCTCCCGCAGCTGGATCCTGGATCCCCCGCCCCCCGTCCCGTGGTCCGAGAAGCACCTGGCCAGCTGGAACCCTGAGCCTCCCCTCCCCTACTGCCAGAGGTGCTCCAGGCCGGTCCCAGCCAGAGCAGCCCCAGCTGGCTGAGCGATCTGAGCCCCAGCCGGAGCAGCCCCAGCTGGCTGAGCGATCCGAGCCCCGGCTGGAGCAGCCCCAGCTGGCTGAGCGATCCGAGCCCCGGCCGGAGCAGCCCCAGCCTGCTGGCAGGTCCAGGGTCGGAGCAGCCCCAGCACAGCGTCCCATGGCAGCCTATTATACCTACCATCCATGTCGGCTCCCCAGTGCCAGCTCCATGGGGCTACCCTGCCAAGGGAACCGCTCTCCTGCATCTGTTTTCCTTAGGCACGGCTGCTCCTTCCTACCCTTGTAACCCACTGCTGATGGGGCCATCTTCTACCTGCTCTCACAACATCAGGCAAGTCCTGCCCCAGGCCCAGAGCTCATGTAACATTCACTGAGGAGGCCCCTGCAGGCTCAGCGTGTAGAGAATGGAGCCCCGGGCAAGAGGCAGTTCATCTACTGGAAGGCCAAGAAGAGGGGCAGGGAGGACTCTGCTCATTGGACTGGAAGCTTTTAGCAATGGGTAACGGGCACCATGCTGGGTATGGGGGCGGGGTGCTCCAGGAGGCAGACTGGGAGGGGAAGGCATAGTGGGGGAAGGACGACTCACCTCATCCCTTTGCTCGTCGTGGGGTCTCTGAAGGAACCACTGCACGGTGGCCTGGGGCGACTTGGGGACGCACTCCAGGAAGGTGCTGTTGTGCTCCGTCCCATACACCACCTTCTCCTCAGCACTGTCAAATTCATCCACTGTGGAACATAGATGTTCGCTCAGTGTCTGAGGGACGTGGTGCACCCCAGGGAGCAGGCAGCCAGTGCCAGCCACCACCCACCCCAACCCCTAGGGGACAGCCCTGACTCCGCTCAGGTCCAAAGCATCTGGACCGACCCCAATGACCCCATGCAGTGCTGGCAGGGCATATTTGGCTGGATTTGCTCTGTGGGCAGGGGTGGCTTGTCCCCCATCACCAAGCCTTCTTAGCGCAGTTGGCAGCGTGTCAGTCTCATAATCTGAAGGTCCTGAGTTCAAACATCAGAGAAGGCAATGGGTTTGGGGGGGAGGGATAGCTCAGTGGTTTGAGCATTGGCCTGCTAAACCCAGGGTGAGAGTTCAATCCTTGAGGGGGCCATTTGGGGAACTGGAGTGAAAATCTGGGGACTGTTACTTTGAGCAGGGGATTGGACTAGATGACCTCCTGAGGTCCCTTCCAACCCCAAGAGTCTATGATCCTATGGTTCTCTGTATAATGTGGCACAACATCACAGCGACAGCTGATTAAGAGAATCTTCATTTGTGACCGCAGAGCCCACGCTCAGTGCCTCTGACCGAGACATGGGTGCAGGATGTCTGAGCGGGGCTGGGGTGCTGCATGAGTGACCTCCCTGCTCAGCACACATGGAAAGCTCGTTGGGGTAAAACCACCACCTGGAGGAAGGTGCTGTTCAGGTCAGGATCCCAGTTACATGGGAGGACAGCCCAGGCATTGCCATGACACCAGTGGGCAGGAGAGTCCTGGATGCCCAGCCACTGGCTGGCATCTCTAGGTCTATCTGCACCCAGTCACTGGGATGCTGAGTGGGAAGCTGACCCCTCTCAGCCACACGTGGGCTGGGACACAGGCGGAGCACATGGGCCACCTTACTTGTCAGGTTCTGATCCAGACACTGGTGCATGGGGTTCCCGGTCCGGATGTCCTGGCGGCGGAACCGGCGCTTGCTCGATGCTTGGTACCTGGTGCAGGAGATGCCATCCCAGGCACAGTATGGGTCCCGGGCCAGGCAGCACTCGGCACAGGCTGTGCCGTAGGTCTCGCATTGGTGCAGCTTCACCTGGGCCACCCCCACACGGGAGCCCACGTAGAGCATTTGCTGTGGGAGTAAATGGGAACAGGCTGGTAAACAGTAGGGGGGCTTTGCCTAGAGCCGAGCTCTCCACAATGATCCCATGGCAAACGGGCTGGGCAGAGCAATGGGGTTGGGGCACTCTCCTCTCCCCAGCAGGAGCCAGCATTCAAAGCCTGCCTGGGGCCATATAAGGATAGTCTCTGGAGACTGGCGCTGTTCTGCTTGCTTTGGGTTCAAGCCAGGATCGGAGAGGTTTGTTATTACAGACAAAGACTGAGGCACCACAGGAAAGCAAGGCCTGGACTAGCAGGGGTGCTGCAAGGGCATTGGCAGAGTTGCATGGGGAGCCCAAGGCTGGAAGCTGTAGAGAAGGAGGGAAGTGCATTGGTGTAGCTTGGGCTGGGGGCACAGGACTGGAGCAGCAGGGGGGGCAGGGCAGGACAAGGGTATCAACAGGGCTGTGTATGGAGGCTAGTAACCAGCCAGGCAGATCCATCAAAGAACAATGGATGGATTATGTTCCCTGCTCATCAACTCCAGAGTTCGTTTCCAGTTAGAAATTAACACTCCCAAAGGAGAGGAATTTCCACTGGGTGGGCAAAGAGGGCGGGACTAGGAGGGAAGTGGCAAAAGGGGCAACCAAAATTTTAGGATGAATATCAGGAGAGTTTCCATTAAGCTGGGGAATGGTCTTCCAAGGCATCTGACGGAAGCTCCATTGAGTGGAGACATCCTGCACTGGCTGCTGCAATAGACAGGGTAGCTTAACACCATGCTTCTCACACTGTGCTCCCCAGAGCTGCTGCAGCCACCGCCAGGAGGCATCTGCCAATCTTCGTGCACTGATGTTTCCTGCTCGGTCTAGTCCAAGCCAGACACAGTTATGGTTTCCTGGACTTTAAATACTGATATACACACCCACATCTGCCCCCAGCATCTCTGCTCCCTGCACAGCCCCTTTGTGTCCATCTATGTCGAGCATGTGTGCTAGGCAGGCTGGGTTCTGCCCTGCATTTGTCCCACCGAGAAGTCACTACTCACTCGTTTGACAGAGATTTCCATGGTGGTAATGGGCATGGGAACCTGGGGGAGGAAGAGACAGCCCTCAGCTAGGACATGGCACAGAAACCACCCACCCCTGTCTTCAAAAACTCCACATTCTGTTTGTGGCATCTTCAATCCTTATAGGTTTATTCAGCTCCCTGCCTACCCCCCACCACCCCATCATCATGTATAGCGTTTACTGCTTCCCAAGGGCTCACACATCTTTACTAACACAAGCAAGAACTAAAGCTTCCCAGAAGAATGGAGCCAGCCCCTGCCCCCAGCAGCCCACCCAGATCAGACCGGCTTCTCCTCTCACTTTCCCCACTAGTCCAGCACTGAGTTCATTTATCTGTGCCAGCATGAGAGGAGATCCCAGCCCATGGCATGCACTAGAGACAGTCACACACACAGCTCACGTGCGCACACACTTACCCAAATGGAAGGCACTATGCCACACCCTGCACATAACAACAGTTGCACACACAGGCTTACTCATGCAGCAGGTGCCACGTATGAAACTGCAGCAAAGAATCTTGTGGCACCTTATAGACTAACAGACATTTTGGAGCATGAGCTTTCGTGGGTGAATTCACTGACAAAGTGGGTATTCACCCACAAAAGCTCACGCTCCAAAACGTCTGTTAGTCTATAAGGTGCCACAGGATTCTTTGCTGCTTTTACAGATCCAAACTAACATGGCTACCCCTCTGATACCTGACACGTTATGAAACTGTCACACACACGTGTCAGCACAGGTGGTAATGTAGTTTGCATGGATTGTACATGCATACTATGTGTGTATCACTGATTGCACTGACACACTCCTATATGTGGCACACTCAGACACACATGCACAAACACACAAAGATGCCTGCACACCACTATCATTCACACACATGAGCCATTTATCGCACCTTAAAAACCTGCAGCTCCTCCAGAATGACTTCTTCGGCTGCGGCGAAGTTTCCTTTCTGAAGGGCTATGACCTTCAGTACTGAGCCGGCATCTGGATGGTAATAGAGCAACAGCATTGACAAAAGCCCTTCACCTTGGCATCCTGGCCATCAGTGGCAGCGGGGGCAGATGGAGACAATTCCTGGTGTTAACATGCCTGTTGTTTTGTGAACAACCTGCATACAAGGGTAAGCTTTTCACCATTGGTTTGCATCCAGGGCCAAGCACCAGAGAACTGTCCTGCACCACGAATGTCAGGGCCTGGACTCACCAGGAGGCGATCACTGGTTTTCCCTGCTAGAATGTTGGAAGGGGTCCCTCCCAGCCAGCTGGACAATGACTCACACAAACAATTATAGCAGGCACTGCTACAGCCCCTTTCTCCTACAAATCTCAAAGAGCTTTGCAGATGAGGTGAGCTGGGGAAACTGAGGAACAGGGAGGCTGAGCAATTCCCTGGCAGGTGAGAGGCAGAGCCAAGACTAGAATGCAGCTCCCAATCTCTTTCGGTAAACACTAGACCATGCGGCCCTCCTATCAATACAACTGTGTGATTCAACGGGCAAAGCACGGAGGATCAGCTGGGCTATCCACAGTGGCTGCTATCCTGCCACACAGAAATATTATTAACAACAAACTGGGTTTGGCTCCAAAATGTGCCTGATAACAGAGATTATTTCCGCCCGGCACAAGTGGCGCTCAGAACACAGCAAGTGCCCATCACAGCAGGTCCATGCCGCAGCTGGTAGAGAGGACCACTGGCTGTTCCATTTCTCAAGCGTCCCTTAGGGCCAGCTGTGAAAAGCGTGGGAGAGATCGGTATCATTTGTATGACTAGCATGAACACCTGTTTATTTCTCATGGAGAGGGCATCATCAAGCAGTCGCTCATGTGTCCCAGGAAAAGAGCACAATGGATTCAGCTAGCCAGCTAACACAAGACAATGAAGGGGGTGTTCTCTTTGATGGCCCCCTTGCCCAGGTGAGCTCACCAGATGAGTTTGACAAGGGGACGGGGGCCCCCATGAGTGGAGACAGAGAACAAAGAAGTGTTGTGACTATTGGGCCTACAAAATGTGCCCCTACTGTAAACTCAAACACAAAACATGAGTGAAAGTTCAGAAGATGTTATCATAACCTACAATTTTTTCCTACTTGGAAATTAACCATGAAAATCAGGTTGTTTTCAATAAATGAATATTATAAACAAGTGCTAGCCAACCAGACACAGAAGCTGGATTAGTGCAAACAAAAAAGACTTGCTGACATGATTCAAGGACGGCTGAACTCATGCTTGGTAAAACAGAAGATGTGCAACAAGAAGTTAATGGACCAAAACTGGTGTGACAGACCTTAGGCCTAATTAGTGGACAAAATAACAAGTGGGGGATGTACTAAGTCTCCCATTTTTGTCCTTTTGGGGTTTGTTCAGGAGAGACTTTGATAAAAACATTTTCAGTTCTTTCTCCTGTCCCCTTCCCACCTTGCATCCCAGCTCGCCTCATCTCATCTTCCCTCAGCTCATCCTCAAACCTGCCAGCACTGCAGCTTCCTGGACGGAAGGCTGGCTGGCCTAGCTTTTGTTTAAGGAACTTTGTTTTCACCGGTGAGTGTTGAAAGTCATCACATTCTCATGACATCCAGTCCTCAGCCTGTCAGTGTGGATATCTAACTGCCAGCATCCCAGAGACATGTAAGATCCTGTTTTCGCCTCCCTTCCTTGTTGTGTTACGTTGTGTCTATTTCTTTCCTCCTCTCTTGGCTTTTCATCAAACCCTGACACCAACTAAACAGCATCCACCCAAGCCTGCCCTATCTAAGGAAAAAGGATCCAATCAGATGATGGCCCTGAACCAGAATATAACTAATGAGGGTCCAAGCAGCAGGAGTCATGACCAACTTGCCAGCCAAACCACCCACTCGTAACTAACCAGTGGTCCAGTGTTCTGAAAACTTCAATCAAAGCCGTGTATCACCCATCTTGTCTACCCTGTCTTTCCTCTACCTTGTGTGTCTGTCTGTATGTGAAGAACAGGATAAGAGAATGGCCACATCAGGATTCAGAGTAAAATGAACCTTTTCCTTTTCATCAAAGAAAGGTTGTTCTGAAAATAAGAGTCTGATATTTTGACTTCAAAAGCAGAGATACTTTGTTTTGCATAATCCCTCAGCCACAGTTTCAATATCAGTGCTTGTTTTAACTTTGTGCCTTTTCTTGTGTTTAAACAAAATCACTAAACTTTCAATTTGAATGACTGTTTTGGGGTGTTTGCCTAGTAACCAAGTAAAACCAATACCTCTATTTAAAAACAATCCCAAACCCGCTTAATACTGCTTTACTGTTGAACAGTGACAGGGTTTATAAACACCTTTAATTCTTTAAGCCTTTCAGATCAATATCAATACAACAGGGGCCTGCCTGGTTTTAAAGAAACACCCTCCATGAAGCTCAGGGAAGGCAGGGACCAGAGGCAGCATTTGCAGAGGAGCAGACGGAAAACCAGCCCCCAGAGGCAGTGAGTGCCTGGGAGCAGCTGGACCTGGCCTATGATTGCCAACCCTCCAGGATTGTCCTGGAGTCACTGGGAATTAAAAGATTGATCTTTAATTAAAAATTATGTCATGTGATGAAACCTTCAGGAATCCATCCAACCAAACTTGGCAACTTAGCCTGGCCAAGCATTGAGAGAAATACTAAGGTTAAGTCAGATGTATGCATGTAAGCCTTCTGTTGTTTTAACCCTTTTCTTTGGGAATGCTATGTTCCTATGGATCAATAAATAAACATTTGGAAGAAGGTGCTTAGAGTCACTGCATCCACCAATTGGTCACAGGTCCCTTAGGGAAAGCTCTTACGAGTGTCAAAGACAGCTGGACCTGCAGAGACACCAAAGTTGGTCAGCAAGGGTGCTGATGTTGGGGGGCCCAGAATGAGAACTGGGGGGATCATGGGATTCCAGCCTGAGACAAGTGGAGGCATAGGGCCTGTTACTGGAAAGGGAGCACTTGGGGGAGACTGAAGGGGGGTCAAAGATGCAGCTAACCCTGTAACTGGGACAGCTGATCTATTCTAGCCAGATACCCAACAGCTGGTGCACGTTCAGCTCCACTGCAGTTAGCAATGTTGGCAGGCCTGGTGTAGACAGACTGATGGCACCATAATCAACATGGTATTTTGAAAGACCTGCTGTGAGCTGCAGCTGAATTGATCAGGGAGGATGACCCAGAAGTGGAGAGCCAGGGGCAGGAGCAAAGGGAGATTTAGCAGAAAATGGCTGGCCTTGCTGAGGCCCTGGGGGTTCTCTTGTGGGTGCCAGCTCACCTGTCCCAAGAAACATGACATCATACTGCCCATCCTCAGCGTCCACCCGGTCCACCACGATCTGCCGCAGCCGGTGCTGCAGGTTGGTCTTCACCAGCATCGGCCGACGGTGCAATGGGTACACGGGCCTATACATAAGGGGGTGAGCACGGGAGAAGTGCAGGACGTCGTCAGGATAGTCCTTGGTGGAGCCGTACTGCCGGCTGGGTTGGTTGGTGGTTTTACTGGGACACTGGCACGAGGCAGAAGAGACAGCGTTTCAGCCTGGCACTCCTGTTCTGCACCCTGTGCCATGACACTAGGAGACCCCACCTATAGCCTCCTCATCCCAATGCTTGTGAGCCACCTGCTCGGCCTTAACAAGGGCCTTGGGAATCTCTACTCCCTGATGCTGTCTGGGTTTCGACGTCCTTCTCAAGCTCAGATCCGTCCTGTTAACAGCCCAGGTAAAAGGCTCATTCCCATTAGCTCCCCTGTGTTATCTCCTCCTCCCCTGTTTGATCTCAGACATGCACTACCCCCAACCCCTCCTTTGCTGTCCTTCCTCCCCCGCAGCCTCAGCTCACTCCGCCGCTGGCGCAATGCTCTGGGCGGTGGGGCTGTGAGCTCCTGGGGCAGCACAACTGCAGAGCCCAGCCTGACCCAGTCTCTGTGCTGCGTGGTGGCGGCAGCAGCGGCGTGGCCCAGCTCCAGCCAGATGGCGCGGCTGTAGCGCCGCAGCCAGCAGTGCTCCAGGCAGTGCAGTAATGGGGCAGGGAGCAGGAGGGGTTGGATAGAGGGCAGGGGAGTTTGGGGTGGTGGTCAGGAAGCAGGGGTGTGGATGGTGGTCAGGGGGAAACAGGGGTTTGAATGGGGGCAGGGATCCCGGGGGGTCTGTCAGGAAGGAGGGGGCGTTCAATGAGGCAGCAGGGGGCAGTCAGGGACAGGGGTTCTGAGGGCAGTCAGGGGACAGGGAGAAGGGGTGGTTGCATGGGGCAGGGGTCAGGAATCAGAGGAGGAGTTGGGGGTGGTCAGAGGACAGGGAACGGGGGGGTTGGACAGGGCAGGAGTCTGGGGGAAGGGGGGCAGATAGGAGATGGGGGCTGGGCCATGGTCCCCTCCCCTAACCGGCCCTCCATACAATTTACAAAACCCAATGCGGCCCTCAGGCCAAAAAGTTTGCCTTCCCCTGTCATAGACACTGCTCTGCCTGGGAATAGTTCATTTGCCTCAATTAAATCCCAAAGTGGGTCCCACCTCCCGAAACGGACTCTGATGATGATCCCTGAAAGACCCAGGAAGACTAACTGTTGGGAAGTTCGTGCCAAGACAAAGCCACCACCCCTTGCTGATGCCAAATGGCAGCCCACCACCACCAGCGGGGGAAATTAACTAGTCTTGGCCAAGAGGGTGAAGCGAGATGGGGTTAATAATGGAAATACCAGGCCCTAGAGTGACCGTGCGTATTATTAGCTCTCTGAAAAGATCATTTTATGAATCTTTTCCAGACACCTTCAAAAACAAGGTGTGAATCACTTACAACTCCTGGCCTGGGGTAGGGCACCTTGCCCTCATACGCTGCCCACTGGTGATCCGGGCCATCCTTATGGGCAAAGGGCCCATTGAAAACTTCCCAAATGTCTGCCATGCGGTACACGCAGATGGCAAAGCCTTGGAAGACGTTGCTGAAATGAGAGGAATTGGTCCAGAGTGAGGATCCATTGTTAGCAACACACACAGGGCTAGCAAACCCTTCCTATTAACGGTGCTGGGGACCTGCGCAAGAGATGGGTGTATTGAAGAGGGATAGAATTACCAAACCAGACACCAAATCCAAAAGCTAACTGCAAATCTACGAGCAACAACCCGCCCAATGAGACGGGGCTGTGATCAGATCACAGTATAAATCCCTGGAAGACAACGTGCTGAATTCAAACTAAGGCAGCCACCATAAAAAGTATAAACATTTGAAACAATAAATATCATGAACGTTACAGGTTAAAATAAGTGAATCCTAGCTATTACAAAGGCTGGAAAAGGTCAATTAAAGTAACGAGCTAAAGAAATCAAGTGCCTTTATACAAACCCAAATCTAGGCATGGGAATGTTCACATTAGACATCCCAATAACAACTTTATCTCTGACCCCAAGACCTAGCAACCAAGAGGCGTGGTTTTGCCATTTTCAGGTTACAGAAAGACTGCTTTAAGAGACTAAAAGATTTGCTTTGAGACATCAAGTATTAATATTTTAACTGTATCTGTCTTGCTCCAAATTACATAAATCACCCTCTTGAAGGCCTGTTGTACATGAATCTGCCCAGCACTGTCCATTTTGAGTCTCAGATTATGCAGACATTGCACCAAGGACCAAGTATCTACTACTGATCGATAACTATAACGTATCCATCTGTAGGACCTCCAAGAGCTACGGCTATTTATACACGTTTACACCAAAACCAACCCAGTGCATTTGCATTATTCATCATCCTTATGCAGCTGACCTCTTCTCCCATTGCACAGTTACTAGACAAACTATCTCTTCTCACTTAGATTCTATGCATTTTGGAGGGGGACTTTCTTTTGCCACTCTGTTCAGCGCCTAGCCCACTGGGCTGGGATCCTCTTGGCCCTACCACAATGCAAATAATAAACAATAATAATACTGAGCAGCATGGAAAAAAGGGTGGGGATTGGTGGTGTTGGAATGGCTGATGTTAATTTTCAAGTGACAGGAGAAGACCTTTTGTTCATTATAGAGAGTGAGAGGAGCTGTGAGTTGTTACCTGATGGTGCTGAAGAGGGCATAGATCTCAGGGCTCTTCCCATCTTTGGTCCTCAGCAAGAAGATGTCCTCTATGGAAGAGAAGACTTGTCACACAGTATATCAAACTACCCCCTTCCAAAGCACCCCACATCCCACCCATCTACTCCTTGATGCTTTCAGCTTCTTGCTGGCTTGTCAAGAGTTGAGTCCCAAGGAATACAGCAGCCTATCCCCCAGCCAGTTCCAATCAATAATTCTGCCCCCTATCTCCACCTGCTGGGGGTTGGATGGGTGGAACAGAGTGAGGCAAGCCCCCCACCAAGATTCTCCCAAAGAGGCAAAGGCCAAGCTGGAGAGCATCTCTGGACTCCACGATATCCCAGAGGCAAACAGCTGGACCCCATTCTTGTCCCCAGAGGCCCCAGGTCAGCAGCCCATCCCCATTCAGCAGAGCACTTGCGCCCAACTTCTAGCACAGACTGAACATTCAGGGCTTTCTCCTTCCACCCACTCCTGCCTAGTGGCCAAGTGAACAGTCCCCTGGCCACACACATATCAGACATCCCCAATCCCAGAGCCCCACAGCCAGAGAGCGTACAAGCAGTTGCTCCTCTTACCCAGTTCATCAAAGTAGGTGTCTATCCCATCAGGCCCTGGGACGGAGCACACCAGACGGGCTTTGTTGAAGGTGCTCCATTTGTTGACCAGCACCCGCTGGCCTCCTGCATCATTCTGGAAGGAGAAGGAACATCACTGCACACACCTGGAAGCAGCCTGATAAAAGGTTATCTTAGAGACAATGAGCTTAGGAGGTTTGAGCCACATGAGCAGCAACAGAGCTAGTTTCTCTAGAGGGGACAAGGTCATGGTACCTTGACAGGAGACAATGGGAGATGGGATTATTGCATGCCAGGCCAGGGAAACACAGCTCCACCCCCAGCAACGACCCCCTCCCCAGATCAGTGACTATAATCAGGGCCCAAGGAAACCACTGTTGCCTGGGGGAAAGGAGGACCAAGCTGAGATCCATGGAGCACCCAAAATCAATGACCACTTTGGCTACATACTTCTAAAGTCAGGGTCCCAGAAATGGAGCCACAGATAGTTTGATGCAAAAATGTGACCCTAAGTGACTTGCCCAAGATCACACAGTGAGTCAGTGGCAGATCTGGGAACTGATCCCATATGGGCCAATTCCCAGTCTGGCATTTTAACCCCCACACCATCCTTTCTCCTATTCCAGGCCAAAGCTTTCCGTAGCCCCTCCCCTTGGCTGAGACACACAGGGGATACAACACCAATGGGAGAAGCTTCCTATTCCCTAGAAAGGAACAGAAGCAGATTATGAGTAACAGATGTAAATCCAGAGTCACTTAATGGAGCAGCTCTGGATTGACACAAGTAGAGCCAAGATCAGAATCTGGTCCTCCCTGGAGTCTTTCCATTAATGGTTATAAACATATCCAACGCAAAGGAAAATGAACATCACTGGGGCATTGGGCAGAACTTGCATTCAGCCGGAGTTCTGAGCTTTCCCTGTTAGGGAACCAGGGATTCACTAAACCACCTATGGCCAGCCTGCTTGGCAGAGTTAGAAGGGAAGTGCCTGCTTCTTAAGGAAAGGGCTGGTGTGTAGAAGTGGAAGATACAGATTCTAGGCCCTGAATCCCAGCCAGGCCTGAGTTTATCCACTGGCCTGTGCCCGATGGACATTCCCCTCACCAAGCACAGCATGTGGCCTCTGATTCAGCACCCTGAGATTGTTTCTGGGATCCCCTATCAGTCCATCCCTCGGGCCAGCTCCCTGTCCAAGACTGCATGCTGCCACTGGGCACGTGCAGAGGGGTGAGCTTTGTATCTCGGCGGCATATGGGGTGTACATAATTTCAGGGCTAGTAATCCTGACTCTGGGTAATGTGTATATAATATATCTTCCTACTGTATTTTCCACTGCATGCATCAGATGAAGTGGGCTGTAGCCCACAAAAGCTTATGCTCAAATACATTCGTTAGTCTCTAAGGTGCCGCAAGTACTTCTGTTCTTTTTGCTCATACAGACTAACACAGCAACTCTGAAACCTGTCACACAGCACTGGGCAAACTGAACCCACACCCCAATCCTTACCTTCAGGTCCTGGCTATTCTGATCTAAGACCCTATACCATTCTGTCAGCGCACTTTAATCCTGCCCTGCAGCCCTGCTGCTATTCCAGCCCTGGCTCCCCCCCACAGCTCTGCCAATACCTCTCCAGCCTGGCCTGCCACCCCCTGCTATTCCAGTGCTGGGCTCTCGCACTGCTCTGCTGATGCCCCTCAGTCCTGCCCAGAAAACCCTTCCTCCTGGAAGTCTGACCCCAGGCCTGTCCTGTGCAGAACCAATCTAATGACCAGACAAACTGAGAATTGGCCACCAAATAATTTCAACTGGGTTTACGTCGAAAGGTCAAATCCTCGGCCCAAGCTAAATCCTCTTTGCGACACTCCAGCTGTACAAAGGGGCCTTGAAGCTGCACTCAGAGGGTAGCTGGGGATTGCCCTGTAGTACAGGAATCCTCGTGGCCCAAGACAGGGTAGCCAGTTGTAGATACTATGGTAATAGGAGTTCTGCAAGGACCTAAGATAGGAACAATCCACTGTCCATCTAGTGACATAAGTTAGAGCAGCTGTGGGGCACCTCTAACTTGTGCCAGGAGCCACTTCTGCCCTAGCACTGGAGGAGGCTGAGACATAGCTCAGAGACACAATTACTTTACCCCACACTCAGCTGCACTGAATGTTAGCCCAGCACTGAGCCCTAGGTCTGCAGGACAAGGCCAGTGCACTAACCCACTAGGCCAATTTGTTAGCCAGTGCAGATGACCTTTTCCACACGTGCATGTGTATTTTTCGTGTGTCCAAGGCATGATAGGAAATATATAGCCAGTCAGTTCTTGTGCCCACTCCAGTCTCTTGCCCATATAAAGAATCCCACTCCAGGCAGGAACTGATTTGTCCAATAAATAACCTCTTTGTTCCTGTGTCTCAGGGTTTCTTTCTGGGGTTAGAGCAGGAGCAGAGAATTCGCAGCTGACAGTGTTGCTCTGTTTGGATGGAGAGCTGACACCCTCTCCTCCAGTTCACGCTGCCCACGGCCTGTTCCAAAGCAGCTGCTTCCACGTTGAGCAATTGCTGATGCTGCCGACTGACAGATGTTTCTCTTTGCCTCCCCGGGATCTCTGGGGCCTGCTAACTTGTGCTTGTGAATGACAGGGCCAGGAATTGAGCCACTGCCCTCCAGGTGTTGTACCAGTACCTTCCTCAGAGCCCACACTCCGCTCTGGCCCCTGATTACTAACAGGCTTCCAAAGGTTGGAAAGGAAGGGCAGGGCAGATTTCATCCCTCTGAGGCTGGTGAGGGCAGAGAATTCAGAAATTCCAGCTCCTCTTCAACAAGGTGCTTCTGACACTGATCATGGCAGGATACAAGACTAATCACAGCCCACAGAGCTGACCCCAAAACAAGTATGTGGATAGCGCAGGGAGACGGCAGCTCAGCTAATGGTCTGTGGGACTGAGACTCCCTTACCAGTAGGGCCTGGCAAAGCCAAGGATGGGTTTAGTTTTGTGAAACTCCGCTGGTCAAGTTTGGTGGCTTGGATCCAGATCCATCCACGTGAGTTTGGATAAGTGGTTCCAGGTTTGACCCATCTTCATCCCTGGTGTTGCATGAAGTCCAGTGGCCACAAGGCCTAGTGACACGTAGCAGTGAAATGCATCCATCTATATGTTAATTTTGCTATGTCACCACAGCTGTGAATGCAACAGGTGGGCAGTCTCATGGGGTAGAGAGCTGTATGGCTTGACATCTTCCTTACCCTGAACCACTTGAGCAAACCTATCCAAACAGCACGCTGCAATTCCAGAGGTGGGCTGGGGGAGGGACAGCTGAACTTCAATGTTTCATACGGAGGGCAGGGAGGGAGACCGCGGTCACGCTCCATGTGTGTTACAGCTCAGCCGATCGCACAGCTAATATGCATTCAGGGACGGGCCCTCCACTGAGATGGAACATGCATTCATCCTGCATATGCAAGTAGGAAGCCCATGGCTGGAAGTGCCTGATCTTCTAGCTTTTATTTCCTTCTGCCAAATCCAGAGCAGGACTGTGCACAATTCTCACCACCAGCAACGGAAGAAGGAAACAATAATGTCCACCTGGAAGGTTTTATACAGCTCCCAAAATATCCTAATCCCCCATCAAGGAAGAAATCTGTCCTTTCCCCACAATAAAGATTCCTGGGAAAAGTCTTACCATGAAAATTGAAGATTTTCACCAGGGTTAAATTTGTGAACAGTCACCATTTCTGGAGGGCAGAGAGAGGTCAAGAGGTGAAATGTTGCCACTTTCAGAACACAAGCTACATTCCCTAGGGACTAAGCAAACTATGACCCAGGACGGAATCTGCAAATCCTCACATGGAAGTGGCCCACAGCGATGCCACGCAGGCTACCTGAGACGGAGTGGGATTCAGAACCAGCAAAGCTGTGCCACTAAGCAAAACAAGAGAAGAGTATAAAGAATCAGAGGGGTAGCCGTGTTAGCCTGAATCTGTAAAAAGCGACAAAGAGTCCTGGGTCCACAAAAGCTTATGCTCCAATACGTCTGTTAGACTATCAAGTGCCACAGGACTCTTTGTTGAGTATAAAGAAGAGACTCAAAATCTCAAACTCTCACAGGATGGGAAAACCATTGCTAACCAGCTCTACTGAGCACAGGATCACAATATGAATAAACTTCAAAATTGTTTCCTGTCTTGAAAGAGGACAAAAGGTCATAATCTCATAAATTTTCATGAACTGATAATCCAAAGAGAATTTCAGATCAGGACAGTGGGTCAATGAAAATGTTTAATTTTGATCATTCCATTTCAAATTCAACCTTCTTAAAATGCTTTAAACTTTTTTTAGTATAAATTAACAAAAAATTCAATATTCAAAATTGTTTAAAATCAGAAGATAAAATTTCTCACCTAGAAATGGTCAAAAACGGGACATTTCAACAATTAAAAAAAAATTGAATCAGGAGTTTCTCTTCAAAGCAGACTCTTGTGAACAGCTTTGGTTTCAAGGAGTCGACATTTTCCAGAAACAACAAACACTTTTATCTGAAAGTTCTCAACCAACTCTAATTCTCAGCCACTTGTGACCAGACCTCCTCAGAGATGACCCAAAATCTTTTGCATCAATCACCACAGTCCATCAAAAGAAGAGCAGGACTTCACGCCACAGAGCTGTGAGTTGAACATTCCGAATTGTCACGATGGTATGTGGGCTCATTGTGCCCTCCAGATCTGGAGCCCATTCCAGGCAGAGTCCAAGAGAGTGCTGAAGTGGCCCAAAGCTCTGACAGGCAGGCTACCTGAGATGGAGTGGGATTCAGAACCAGCACAGATGAGCCACCAGGCAAAACAAGTTGCAGTAGATGGAGAATGACCTCAGGGATGGCTCTGGCTAGTTGCAGTCAACGGGGATCTTCTCACTGCACCAGCTCGGGCCATATGATGCCACCCAGGACCTACCTATTCACGCAGTCCCATTGAACTCACCAAGTAAGGCATTACTCACTGGGAATGTCAGAATCTGGCCCTTTACCATGCTTGCTGTTGCTGTTCCAACCCAATTAATGTCATTGTTGTTTAAATTTGAGGCATGATGAATTAATTGAAATCTGGGAGACAAAATCATGGTTGGTGTGAAAGATGCGATCACTGTGAAAAAAGACGGTGACCAGGAAGAGGCTCAGGGTCTCTGATTTATAAAGAATGAAAGAAAAGGGGAAGTAGAAATGGCCGGAAAACTGACAGTTTCCACTTGAAATGTCAGCTTCAATCCTAGGGTGACCAGATGTCCCAATTTTATAGGGACAGTCCCAATTTTTGGGTCTTTTTCTTATATAGGCTCCTAATACGCCACCACCCCCGTCCCGATTTTTCACATTCCTCATGTTTCTCATCAAAGGCTTTAGTGGGATTTTTGTGCCAACCACATTGAAGAGAGTCATGAAGCAGAATTCTCCTAGCCTTGGCTGGAAAAGAGTCATTCTCAGCCTTGAGAGATTTATGTGACAGTCAAGTACCAGGTGATATGGAGTGTGAGGCCTTGACTGAAGTGCTTAGAAAACACCACAGGTGACTTTGGTCATCTCACTCCTCAAACCCAAATGGAAGGAGAAAGCAGCTTTTTATTTCACAGCTAAGTCTGAAAGAGCCAGCGCCAAAGTCCATTGAAATCAGGGAGGAAGTGCCATGGGCTTTGGATCAGCTGCTCAAGACCTGCACTTTGGTGGTTAGGAATTTAGGAGACCAGGTTCAGTTCCCAGCTCTGCTACAGACTTCCTGTGAAATCTTAGGCAAGTCACTTCATCTCTAGGTCTTGGTTGCTCATCTGTAAAATGGGGATAATAGTCAAATTTTCAGCAAAAAAACAACCAAACAAACCCCTGAAATATTTTGGCTGTAAATGAAGGCATTTTGATTCTGAAATATCACTGTGATGCCTCATGGAGCTGTAGTTCAGATGCCTAATGCTTCCATTCTCTTCTAGGGGCCTGGTTCCCTAATAAGACAACATTTCCCAAGATGCATCATGATCATAGACTATCAGGGTTAGAAGGGACCTCAGGTGTCATCTAGTCCAACCCCCTACTCAAAGCAGGACTAATCCCCAGCTATTTTTTTTTCGCCCCAGATCCCTAAATGCCCCCATGGATTGAACTCACAACCTTGGGTTTAGCAGGCCAGTGCTCAAACCATTGAGCTATTCCCCCCCATGGGACATGGGAAATGAAGTCTGGCTGAGACACCTTGGAGAATGGGGACGCAAGGGATTTGAATTACAACTCCCATGAGGGACCATGGCAACATTTCTGAAATGAAATATTTTGGCTTTGGTGAAAAAATGGTTTTCCATGGAAAGCAGACTGTATCAAAATCTCCATTTTCCACTGAAAAACATTTTTACCAGAAAATTTCTGACTGTCCCATTGGGCACCTTTGGAACTTTACCCAAATTTGTTTTCAGAACAAAGCTATTTACAGGAGGATGGGGGCAAATAGGAGTGAGGAGATTCCCCCATAGCCCCTCCATTAACCGCTGAAGACCCAGTAATGCTACTGGAGGGTCCCACCACCCAAAACTCATCAGAACAGTCACTCCAATGTCAGCACACATCCTCTCCCATGACCTCACCACACAGATTCGTCCAACGCGGCTGAAGATGGCGTGGCCTTTGCCATCCGACTCCACTGCCTTCTCCGTGAAGAAGAAATAGACCTTGTCATTGTCCCGGTCGTCATTGTCTGGGATCAAGTAGGCGGCCACAAACTTTGGGTCTGCGTGAGAGAGAGCCCAGAGCAGAGCTAGAGCATACATGGAAGAAACATGAAGGGCAGCATTCAGCCCAGCACCGCTCCAAATGGTGCAGGCGCTGGGAGAGACTCCGCTGTGAGCGCGGCTGCCTGTAGACTCCCACGTCCTGGCTGCACAAGCAAGCAGGAAGCCCACAGCCAATCCTGTCAGACCGGAGTTCTCAAACTCGCCGGAATATGGGCCACATCTTAGCAGGCCATTGTACCATCGGCCAGTTCTGCCCTTCTCAATTCACCATTGGGCAGCCTCCCGCCATGCCTCCCCTCCCATTGGCCACTGCCCAAGCCACACCCTCCCTTCCCATTCTCCATCTACCAGACCAATGGCCCCCCAGCCTGATCATGCATACTGTGGCCTTCTGCACAGACCTACAGTGAGCACTGCATGGTAGGATGGGTGGCATCCAGGGATTGTATTAAAGAGGAAGGTGGCTGCAATTTGCTCCATTTAATACCAATTAGCCATGACTTCAAGTTCTAGGGGTTTTGCCAAAGTGCCCCCACCCCCAGGCAAAGTCAGAGAATGTGCTTTTACCATTCAGCAGGCGCTGATCCATCTCGGTGCGTAGAGATGAGCGGGACCCCATGCTGCGGAAGATCACCGAGTTCTGGCCCAGGAAGTCTGCAGTGAGGCCTGTGTACAGCTCCCCTCCTGGGAAAACAGCCCCACAGAGAAAATAAAACCCTACAGCATGGCCCTGTGGACTGCAAAACCCATCTTGGAAAAGGAGGGCAGCAACCTTGCAAAGGGGTTGGGCTATCTATATGCTGTGGAAAGTCTATGGCCTGATCCAGGTTAGAGTCCCTGAGAGAGGAAAGACCTTGATCTGGATTTCTGTGCTCACCTGGAATGAACTCTGTGGACTCTGGAAACGTGGACCTCAGATACTGGCTCTAGCCAGGGAAGAATCCCAAAGTAGATTTCTAATTGGTTATAAATTACTCCAGGCCCAACTATGCTGACCAAGAGTGTCATGTCTCATCCAGGCTGGCAGCTGTCAAACCCCACTGTCCCTAATACCACTGCAGTTGATGATCTTCCATAATAATTTCTCTCCAGTCTGTGCTTTAGCAGCAGGGAGCCAACTGACCTGAGATCTCGGGTTTATGAGGGTTCCTGTCAGGGCAGCTCAACCCTAAGCAATGGTCAATTGTGAAGGGTCGAGTCTTTTGCTGACCAGCAGGACACTTACCAGTGAAGGTGCTTGCAAAGGCCCTATTGGGCTCATGCGGACACTTGCCCCGCCCATTCTGCACGCTCATGGGATCCGAGCTGAACACGTGCTGGGAAGAGGAAGGACATATGATACAGGGTGAGGCGAGACAGAGCTGCCTCCAGGCTGCCTAGAACACAAGCTGGGTCACAGATCTCAGTTGGAGTCTAGGGGGTGCTTGTAACTGTGGCTAGGAGCCTGCAGCTTGTCTACGTGAGAGTAAGATACACACTGGAAGGCATGGGATAAGGTGTGTGCAACACCGACCCCAACAAGACTTACTATGACTGCTCTGAATTTGGCCCCATGAGTCTAGTTCTGGGCAGCTGGAGGAGTGGTCTTGGCCCTTGCAGCCTGGGCATTCTACATCTCCCAACATCCCTGCATGGCATCAGAGGATGCTGGGCATCTGACAGTGCTGTATGCCAGAATCTGGGGGTGCCGTCCCCCCAACACAGCACTGGGAGGGGGGAGGCTCTGCAGCTGAAGCCTTTCTGGCTCTCCTCCTTAGAGTTTAGTCATTTTCAATGAGACGTGAGGAAGAGCCACAGGAAAGGCACAGCTTCAACTCAGCGGGAGAATCGGTCTAGAATAAATGCAGAGAAAACTCTGCCTAAAGAAAACCACAATCTTTTAGAACAGGGGTTCTCTAACTACATTGCACCATGATCCCTTTCTGAAAAAGGACAGTTATCTGTTCTGTAAATGGTGTTCTTCGAGATGTGTTGCTCCTGTCTATTCCACAGTAGGTGTGTGTGCCCGCCACGTGCACCGGTGCCTGAAGTTTTTCCCTTAGCAGTACCCGTACTGGGGGAGCACCACTGCGACCCTTGGAGTGGTGCCTCTATAGTGTGCTATAAGGGGAGCTATGTGCTCCCCCCACCCTCAGTTCCTTCTTGCCGGACCAACTCCAACACAGAGGAAGGAGGGCGGGATGTGGAACAGACATGAGCAACACATCTCGAAGAACGCCAGTTACAGAACAGGTACCTGTCCTTTCTTCTTCAAGTGATTGCTCATGAGTATTCCACAGTAGGTCTGATGGAGGTGGGTAAGAGTTCACAGATTCTCTGTCCCTATCGAAACCAGCATCATCTCTGGCGTGAGAGACAATCGCATAGTGCAACATGAACATGTGTACTGAGGACCAGGTAGCGGCTCTACAGATGTCCTGGATAGGGACATGGGCCGCAAAGGCAGTCGACAAGGCCTGAGCCCTTGTCAAGTGAGCCCTCACAATAGGTGGTGTGGGAACCCCTGCTAGGTTGTAGCATGTGTGGATGCTCAGTGTAATCCACCGGGAAAGCCTCTGGGTGGAGATCGGTTGGCCCCTCATGTGCTCGGCCGAAGCAACAGAGTTGTGAGGACCTGCGGAACATCTTAGTTCAATCCAGATAGAACGGGAGCACCCTGCACACATTGAGCGTATGGAGGCAACGTTCCTCGTTACAGGCATGAAGTTTGGGGCAGAGGACAGGCAGGAAGATGTCCTGGCCCATGTGAAAGGCGGAGACCACCTTAGGGAGGAATGCAGGGTGTGGGCAGAGTTGCACCTTGACCTTGTGAAAGACCGTGTAGGGGGGGTCGCAGGTGAGGCCCTGAGCTCCAAGACCCGCCAGGCTGACGTGAAAGCCATGAGGAAGGCTACCTTCCATGAAAGGTGAGACTGTGAGCATGTGGCCAGTGGTGTGAACAGGCACCCCGTGAGATGGGATAACATCAAGTTTAGATCCCATTGAGGAACCAAGGTTCTAGCATAAGGAAAGGATCGGTCATGGTGTGGGAGAAAACCGAGCAGCCCTGGACCAGCGGATGGAACGACGAAATAGCCGCCAGGTGCACCTTGACGAAGGAAGGCGCCAGGCCCTGAGTTCTAAGGTGAAGGAAGTACTCAAGGATAAGCAGGAGCGGGGCAGCCATTGAGGAAGCATCCCGCTCGCCTGCCCACCTGGAGCACCGGGACCACTTCGCTAGGTAGGCTCGGCGTGTGGATGGCTTCCTACTTTCTAGGAGGACACGCCTGACCCCTTCAGAACACCTTGCCTCCTCCGCATCTAGCCATTGAGCAGCCACGCTGTCAAATGGAGGGCATCCAGGTTGAGGTGGAGGAGGCGGCACTGGTCCTGGGAGAGTAGGTCCGGGTGGAGTGGTAATGGCCGTGTAGGGGCCACTAGCAAGCCCAGGAGGGTCCCGTACCAATGTTGCTGAGACCAAGCTAGGGCAATCAGGAGCACGCGTGCCTTGTCTGTTTTTACTTTCTCCAGGACCTTGCCGATGAGGGGAAACAGGAGAAAGGCATAAAGGAGTTGACCTAACCATGACAGGACGAAGGCCTCTGAGATCACGTTCTTCCTCACCCCTACTCTGGAATAGAACCTGGGGCAACAACAGTTCTTTCAGGTCGCAACAGGTCTACTTGGGGAGTGCCCCACACTCAGAAGAGCTGGTGAGTGACCACCAAGTGGAGCAACTACTTGTGTTGGGAGGAGAAAACCCTGCTCAAGCCATCGGCCTGTGTGTTGTTGATGCTTGGCAGGTGGAAAGCCTTCAGGG
Organism: Chelonoidis abingdonii; assembly: GCF_003597395.2. Taxonomy (NCBI): domain Eukaryota; kingdom Metazoa; phylum Chordata; order Testudines; family Testudinidae; genus Chelonoidis; species Chelonoidis abingdonii. The sequence goes on from NC_133784.1 coordinate 21,955,296, forward strand.
AGATGTCGTGAGCTATACAGAACTCCCAAAGGCTGAGGGCTTCCTGGCAGAGGGCCGGGGACCTCGTCCTGCCTTGCCTGTTGATGCAAAACATCTCAGCGGTGTTTTCTGTGAGAACTCTGGCCACCTTGCTGCGCAGCTGTGAGCTGAATGCCACACAGGCTAAGCATATCGCCCTTAGTTCCCTGATGTTTATGTGAAGGGACAGCTCCATGGCTGACAAAATCCCTTGGGTCTGTGAGTTCCCTATGTGGAACCCCCAGCCCAAGTCCGACGTGTCGGACACTAGGTCTAGTGACGGTGTTGGGTCCCGGAAGGGAACTCGCTGGAGCATATTGGCTAGGCAGGACCACTATTGTAGCGTGGCGATCACCTGCGCCAGAACCGATAGGACCTTGTCCAGTTTGTCCTGGGCCTGGGAGAACTCTGAGGCCAACCAGAGTTGGAGGGGCCCCATCCGAAGTCTGGCATGGTGGACCATGTACGTGCATGTCGCCATGTGGCTTAGGAGCTGCAGGCATGGTGACAGGGAACTCCGTGGCTGAGGCTATAAGCCCTTCAGAGTCTGGAACCTGCCCAGGCGAAGGGAGGTTGTGGCCTTGGAGGCATCCAGGAAAGCGCCTATAAATTCTATGCGCTGCATTGGAACCAATGTCGACTTAGTCTCGTTCACTATGAGGCCTAGGTTGGCAAACGTAGCCAAGAGCAGGTCCACGTGGTTCTGTACCTGGGGCCGCGAGCTGCCCTTGAGTAGCCAGTCGTCAAGGTAGGGGAATATCTGTACCCCTCGGCACCTGAGGTAGGCCGCTACTACTGCCATACACTTTGTGAACACCCTGGGTGCGGTGGACAGGCCGAAAGGGAGGACCGTAAATTGACAGTGGTCCTGTCCCACTAGGAAACAGAGGAAGCATCTGTGCTCCTTGCATATATAGACATGGAAGTATGTGTCCTGAAGGTCCAGGGCCGCATACCAATCGCCAGGGTCCAGAGAGGGTATGATATGTGCCAGAGAGACCATGCAGAACCGGCATTTCACCATGACCCGATTGAGGTCTTGCAAATCTAGGATGGACCTGAGCCCCCCTTTTGCCTTGGGGATCAGGAAGTAACGGGAGTAAAATCCTTTCCCCCAGAACTCCTACGGAACCTTTTCCACAGCTCCCAAACTAAGGAGCCAACCTACTTCCTGTTGTAGCAGGGGTAGATGCGATGGGTCCCCCCTGCCATCTGAGGGAGGGAGTTGGGAGGGTGGGGAAGAGACAAATTGCAGTGTGTAACCCTGGGAAATGGTGTTGAGGACCCATTGGCCTGATGTTATTCAGGACCATTCCGCAAGGAACGCAGACAAGCGGTTGCTGAAGGCAACTTTATTGGTAGAAGAGTCCTCTCGGGGCCACCCGGGTACCCTCCTGCAACCAGGCAAAAATGACTCTTGCCCTGCTGCTTGCCCCTGGAGGGCCCAGGTTGCAGGGCAGAGCGAGACTGCCTCTGAGGTCGCCTGTTTTGGACCTCTTGTAGGCGAGTTCGTATCTCAGCTTGGGCACCGGGACGGAGGTTTGCGGCTTAGGTTCTTCCTTGGGTGGAACGTAGAGCCCGAGGGTTTGAAGGGTAGTACATGAGTCCTTCATGTCACGGAGCCTCACATCTGGTTGTTTTGTGAACAGGTCCTTTCCATCAAAGGGAAGATCCTGCATCACAGACTGCGCCTCCGCAGAGAGCCCTGACAGCAGAAGCCATGATACCCTGCGCATAGACACAGCCGTGTCAGCTGCATCTGACGCTAGCCTCACCCCATTTTCTCTTGACGCTTCTGAGAAGATGGAGCCTTTCTCTGCTTCTTCGACAGGGTGTGGTGCCAGCCACCGGAAGGTGCCAGAAGATCACCACACACCGAAGATGAAGTGCCCGGTGCTGATTCTGCTCAGCGTACCGGGGTTAGAGCCAGTGCCGACTCCATGAGAAGGGCCTGAAGTCTAATGTCTCTCTCTTTTTTCGTCCTGGGTTTAAAGGACATGCAGCTCTTACAGCGGTCGCTGATGTGACATTCCCTCAGGCAGCAGAGACAGTCGGTGTGCAGGTCACTTCTGGGCATCCAACGCCTGCAAGACTCGAACGATTTAAACCCTGGGGCCTGGGGCACACCCCAGCCCGAACACTAACTAACTAACTAAACTGGAACTTTTATTGAACTAACTAATACAAGTTCTACTAACAACGAAACGAGTTCTGGGATGAGCCGCAGCAAAGCTGGAACAGATAGTTCCAACGCACTGTCACTGGTGGCAAGAAGGAACTGAGGGTAGGGGAAGTCCTCGGGTCCCCTTATAGCGCACAACAGAGGCGCCACTCCAGGGGTTGCAGCAGCACTCCCCCTACGGGTACTGCTAAGGGAAAAACTTCCGGCACCGGTGCACATGGTGAGCACACACACCTACTGTGGAATACACATGAGCAATCACTCAAAGAAGAACAAAAATTACTACATGGAGGGGGACTGAAGCCTGAGTCCTCCCTGGGCAGTGGGGCCAGAGCCAAAGCCCAAGCCCCACCATCCGAGGTGTGGGGGCCAAAGCCATAGCACAAGGGCTTCAGCCCCAGGCCAGGGGCCTGTAACCCTGAGCCTCGCCACCAAGGGCTGAAATCCTCAGATTTGGGCTTTGGCCTGAGGTGGTGGGGCTTGGGCTTGGGCCCTGGGCCCCAGCAAGTCTAACGTCAGCCCTGGTGATGCCATTAAAATGGGGTCCCAGCCCACAGTTTGAGAACTCCTGCTTTAGAACAAAATTCTCCTGCCGTGCGCCCAGCTTCGTGCCCTGGGCCCCTTGGCACTGGGGCATAGGAGGCTGAAATAGCTCACACAGTGAGGGCCAGATCCCCAGTTGGCATCCATCAGCTCTGCTATGGAACTCTGCCAATTGACCCCAGCTGAGGATCTGACCTCAAGTGTCCAGCATCCCTCTTTATCCCTCTCCCTGGATCCCTGTCTATGGCACATTGATGTATGGAAAGCTTTGACGTCCGGCCCAGGTCACAGAGAGTTTCAATAACCAGGCTGGTGCAAGTGGGGAGGCTTGCAGATCTGTCCTCACCCCATTGCCCTTGCACAACTGACATGCTGTGCAGCTTTTGGCATCTGCTGTCTGCCTCGCCCCTGACCTGGTCGCTCAAAGCAGCCTCTTCACACAGCCTGGATCTCTGCTAGGCAGCCGTGGCCCCATGCCCCACCCAAGCTCAGCCATGCCACGGAGCAGGGCCATGCTGAGGCCCTACAGAATGGCTGCAGGGGTTCTGCAGCACAAGGAACAGGGCCTTGATTGTGTCCCACTGCCTGGTGTGGCGGTGTGGGAGGGGATGCAGGGACGGGACCATCCCAGGCAACCATAGATGGCTATGCTGGAAGGGCTCTTTCTCCTCCACACTCAATAAAAGAGGCTCAAAGCCTGTGAGGAAGAAGGGGGTCATAGGGAGGCCAGGCTGATTAAGAGATGGGGTCCTGGGCATGGAAAGAAATACCATACAGGGAGCTGGCCAGGGAGAGGGGGTGGGAACAAGGTGGATGGATCCATGTGGCAATTCACCCTTGCTCAGAGGTGGGGAAGGGAGACATGCTGCTCACTCTGCATGGGGCAGCGGAGGTTCCTGGGTCTTCCCTGGGGCAGGTGGTGGGCTGCTTGCATGGCTCCCCTTGCTGGGCACGAGTCTGGCATTGCATGGGATCAGTGCTGTGCATGGATTCCCTCTACAGTGCAGAGTGGCCGTATGCCATCTGCTCATCCCTCTGCCGTCCAGGTGGTTTGCTCCAAGAAGGGAGGCAGGTGGTTTGCTCCATGCAAAGCAGGTATCACCCACCAACTCTCTCACGGGGCTCACCTATTCATGCTCCATTTTGGCCATCTGCCTCTCCCTTGCCCCCTTTCAGGATTGTCTTTTCCTCCTTCCTTCCCATTCCTGGCTCCTTTTCAATCTGCTTCTTCCCCATTTCTCTCCCCTGCCATTGTACCTAGTGCTGAGGGGCCTGTGCCTCCATGAAGCATAAAGAGAAGAAGCCCAATGGCAAAGGGAGTTAGGCCAGACTTGGGGTTGGAGGGGAATCTGGAATCGCAGCTGGAATCAGCCTCATGGCCCAGCAGAACATATCCCCACTCCGGCCCTTCCCAGGACATTGCACAGGCTGGATCAGGCCAAGAGATGGGCCCCAGAGTCCCAGCTCTCATGTAGATCTGAACATTCTCCAGTCCAGGCCCTTCTCGCATTCCTGTCATGGCCACGCAGCACCAGTAACCCCAGGGCTGCTGCTCTAAGTGCTGGGCTTTCCCTACACTCTTTGCCAGTGGCCAGTGTCGAGGTCTGGCACCAGCTCTCATTACAGGAGTTTCCGCAGGATTCTGTCTGCAGGACTAAGGCCGGCTGTCCTGGGGCGCTCCCTTACCTCGCCACGATGTCCCACGTCAATGAAGGCACAGACAGGGTGGAAGGCTCCTGTCCCACAGGCCAGCAGGTGGGTGCGGTTGAAGGGGTGAAGCGCTCGGACGTAGTTGGCACATTCAGTCTGGAAGAGAGACAGTTGGGAGTGAGGCACTGTTTGACCAAGCAGATCTGTCAGCGCGTGGGAAGGACTCAGCAACGCCTTCCTCTTTGCCAAGCAGTGTAATGTTCCTCTGACTGTGTGTGATGGTGCAGCCGGTTCCTTAGCAATGGATCATTAATAAACACCTCATTAAGTCACCACCTTAATTAGCTTGTCTAGTCCACATCCTATCCCACACAGTGTGGCCAACTTCTGTGATTTTATTGGGTTGCCTGATCGGCTGATTGCAAGTTCCTTATGTTGACTACTGAAGAATATCCAGTGGACACTCTGAGGTTTGGCAGGTTCTCATCCCAAGGTCAGAATCCCTGTTAAGCTGGGAACCCCGACATGCACGCTTGCAACACACACACTCAGGAAAAACCTCCTATATTTGTAATAGTTTTATTACCACAGTTAGCCAAGTTACAAACACTCCAAGCCAGCAAGGTAGCTAGAGAGAATGCATGAGCGTCCGAGCATCCAGAGACTCACATCAGCCCTTGCAGAACAACCTGACATATTAGGCATTATCTTCCTCCTCAGCAGCAGCATATTCCTTGTCACCATCACCAATGGTCGCCCTCCCAGCATCTCCCAAGGCATGCAGGCTTCTACAATGCCTAATGCATATTCAAGTAGGGGTACCAGCCTCTTTTCCTTATCTGTATTTCCTCACCCTATGAATGCTGGGTGCCCTTCTGCCATAGGTTCCTAGCCCATTTACCTCAAGCTTATTAGCATAAGCATCAACTAGTTACCACGACATTCTTGTGGTCAGACATCTGTTGATGTCCTTAACTTAAGATACCGCAAGCGGTTCTAAACTAGTATCTTGTGGCTACCTGTCAGCAGTTTAGTCATTACAGTGTTCTGTCTTGTGATATCTTATGATCCAGGGTTACTGTTGGTTAGCTGCTTATACTACGGTTTTTAAGGCCTGGATTGGTTTGGCTAAGCTATTGTCTTTCAAGCTTTGAGGCCTGCAGTCTCACTGCATTACTGCCTCAACTTCTACCTATGCCTTCCATAGCAAACAGCTATACCTATCAGCTACACTTGCGCATCTTGCCCTATTTGGTATTTTTCTTAAAGCCCCCAGTTCCTGGAGTCATGGGGGTTAACATTCAACAAGCAGAGTCAATTTCTAGCCCTCCTGGTTGCAGAGAAAATGTGACCCATACAGACAGAAGAATATGAAAAAGCACCCAACATGTAGTAGTCTAAAAACATCTCATGCTTTTTAAGATTTACATGTGTTTATCCATTTCCCCTGTATTCCCTACTCACCAATCCACAGTTCATTTTTTCTTTTCACTGCTGCAGTTTCCTTATGGTTTTGTTCTTCTCAGGAGCATGATATTGCAGGGGCTGACTCTGAGTTTTGAACACTTGGAGGTGGCAACACTGCACAGGTACTGCCACATGACCCTCAGGTGAGCATGTGCGCTGACATGCTGCTTGCAAACAGAGCAGACCAGGGGCTGACAATGCAGTTTCGTGGCCCCTGGCCTGAGAGGGGGCAGACCCAGGTTCAAGTCCCTGCTCTGCTGATTCAGGGCAGAGTTCTTCATCCCACATCACCTCAAAGCTGGGTCTCCCACACAAGCCCCCAGCTTATAGAGCAAGAGTCTCTCTCATTTCATGGAAGCCAATCTGTCTCAGCAAAAACTTTCCAACTGGCCCTATTTGGGAAACAGCTGGCCAGTGAGTTGACAGCGCAAGATATCAGCACTGCTTTCTGTAGCTGTGCACTTGCCCTTTGTTTCTACAAAGCAGGGGGAAGAACCAAATGAGTCCCAGTGCATTACGTTCATGAAACGGAACAGCTCCGAGCTCCCCCCTGCTCCCCTACAATCATCCTAACAGTGCTTGGAAAGCTCCCATCACACTGGGATTTCCTAGCTGCTCCCCCTCCGCTGGGGCAGGGCAGGCGGCATAAACCCAGTCCCTTGTTTTTGGGCACAATAGCAGGAAGCAATACGTGCTCACTCACAGCTCTGAAGCTAGGAGGGCAGTTCTACTGCCACACTGTAGGGAGTGAGACCGTTCAAGGTCCCTGCTCCTGCCTAATAGAACAATATAACTCCCAGGGGGCACACCCTTGCACCAGCTCCTCAAGTCAAATGATTCCTTCCCCAGGCGCCCCATCATGCGGTCACATGATCCCCATGCCACTGCACTGTGATTGCTTGGAGAGACAGCTTCCTGTATTGGCGCTCGTCCCCTTCCTGGCTGCTTGGCACGTATTCCATTCCCCGCTACTCCACTCCAAGTGACTCCTTCCCCTACAGAGAGTTCATGTCATCCCCCAGCCCATTGTAGTATCTCAGGCCAGGAAGTGAGGTCTTCATATTGCTTTGTGCAGGGGCTTCCTGTATTAGCCCAGCGGAGCTGCAGACAGTACATTCTGCTGGCAGGCCCAGGGAGACAGGCCTAAATCCAGCATTCTTCATCAGTGGTAACCAGGAGTAAGAGCCTGGCTCCTGGGTCTGTACGCCCTGGGACGGTGGTACAGGCTCCAGGATTGTGGACCCAATGCTCAGCTGGTATAAATCAGCACAAGTCCAGGAGCTGTCCCAAGCTGGCCAGGCTGAAGATCTGGTCCCTGCATGTCAAAAATCAGCTCTATTGGTAAGGGATCCCATGACTACCCCCTGCCGCATTTCAGGACACCCCTGGGTTCTTAGCCTGAGCACCCCCCTTCCACCATGAGTAATGCTGGATTGCTCCCTAGCTTCATTACTGGGGAGGGGCAGTGAACAAGGATGGGTCTCCGCCTGGTGCTGTGGAGTTGGGGTGATGCAGAGATCACTGACTGGGCAACTTACCCTGCAACACTTCCCACTCTGTTGGGACGGCTGCAACACATGACCCCAGGACACCATTTTCCATCACAGCACATGGAACTTACTGTGATGGATGACCTGTGTAGGGAGGTGCAGGCTACTGGCCTATCTCCCCAGCCCAGGAAAGCCTGAGTCTCCCAGAGCCTCCCAAGCCCTTTCTTCCTTTATTCTTCAAACAAAACACTCCCAAGCCAAGCAGGCTACAGGGACCCAGTGGCTTCCTAGAGCTTTCTCAGCCCTTTTATGGGGATCACCTGACCCCCTTCCCAGCTGGGTCTGATGATCCAACAAGGCTGGCAGGCCCCCTGGCCTTTAAAGGAGCAGGCAACCCTGTTACACTAGAGAATAATGCAGAGTCTACCATAATAGCCAAGAGCATGAAAGGAGGGGGACAGACTTTGCCCTACTCCATAAGAGCAGGCTCTGTAGCATGCTCTGGCTGGTCAGATCATACCTCTGTGAGGCCAAGCCCTTTGCTATGGTCTGAAAAGCACCATGGTAAGTTTCCCAGCTCGCTCTCCATCCACTTGTCTGTCCTCGCTGAATGATCTGAAAACTCAGGGAGGAAATTCTCAGGCTACAGTGCCTGAAAAGTACTATCTATCCTCCACTGAAGGCTGGTGCCATCCACCTGATGCAAATACACGACTTTGTCGGCACAGCATTTCCTCCTGCTTTCTGGACAAGGGGAATGGGGGAACAATGGGAGGAAATGAAGGAGACGGACAAACAGACATGCACAGCAGTCTTCTGGATGAATTAGTCATTTAAAGGGGAGGCTGGCTAGTTACGTGGGGCAGGATGATAAACAGCCTTTCAAGACTGCCCTGGATTAATTGCTCCCTTTTCCGGAGCAGCGATCTCCTAGCTGATAAGCATGGAGAGACCAGAGAGATTGTCTGAGCATCCTCTGCTGGGCTCCAAGACTCTATCCATCCAGCGTGACTCAGGAGGAACCAGCTGTGCTGCTTTACACAGCAGAAATCAGTCATCCTCCCCAGTCTCTTTCTCCAGCTTCGTATACTGCACCCCTCATTCTGGAGCTGAAATGTTCAGTAGTGCTCTGTGTTAACCTAGCCCATTGGAGTCAGTGCAAACACTCCCACAGATTTCTGAGTTAGGCCATAATGAGGCTGGTTCTCCGCTCATCTTCATCAGTGCTATTCTGGCATCCAGTCCCAGATTACTTGGGTGGAAGTGAAAGGAGAGGCAGCCCCGTCAGTATCTCTGTTTGTGAGCCCAGCCTGATCAGCCCTGAAACATTTATGGTCCTTACATATGAAGGACAGGTAGCCCACTGGTTAGCATGTTACAAGTCCCTCTCTTTGCCAATCCCCAGAGGATGTGAGCCGTTACAGCCCACTACTACAAGGCATGGGCTCTTTAGCTCAACCTATGGTGGCTTATGCTTTAAGGCCCCCAGTTCAATCCCTAGTATGCCAGCCAAAATAGCAGCCATCACAAATGCACAGTGAAAAGGAATAGGATCGGATTATATTTCCTTCAGCCATCAGTTTTATGCATGGTGAGTCATTTCCCTGGGACAGCGGGGCTGGGTTGGTGATAAAATAGCTTCTGTTCAAATTAGCTCCTGGAAGAGAGGTACTAAAGGTTATTCTTCTTAAAAGAAATTCAAAATATTTTCCTGAAATAAGAGGTTATCTCCAGTAACCTTGTTTAAGAGAGAGAAAATCTACCTGCATGTCCTGGAGAAATAGACAGACACTTCCTTATTGCTAGAGGAACGGAATACAGTTTGGAAGAATGTTGACAGTCCGTTTCCATCTGTATCTCTGCTTCGAGCCTTAAATTCTCACTGACTAAAGCACTATGGATGCCAGTCGCTTCAATGGTGAAGCAAGTGATTCCTACCAGAACACTGATATAGGGCCAAATCCAGCCTGGAAGTTTCAGGTCTCCAGCCCCACGGTTTGTAAAGCTTTGAAACCCAGTGCTAGGGCCAGGCTATCACAAATGCCAGCTATTGAGCTGCACTGCCTTCCCATGTTTGTGAGCACAGCTGGACACCTGACTCCCGTGCTGGAAACCTCAGCTTTTCCACCCTTCAGTGGAGGTGGTGCCGTGCGATGCATTCAGCTCCTGTGATTCTGGGTTATTCAGCAATCATAGGAGACCAGTCCATGTTCCTCTCAACCTGGGAGATGGGTTGGGTAATAGCATGTGGACCCTTTGTACCTCTAAATCACTGTTCCCATCTGAAGGCTTTTCAGCAACCCGTGTGGAATGGGTTGGTGGGGTTAGTCCAGTTCCTAGCAGGGAGGGGTCCACTTCACAGGAGCCACCATCAAAATTGACAGAGGAGCCATGGGGCAAACAGGCTATAAAAGCTCCTCTCCCAGCTCTGCTGCTGACCCCCTTCAGGCTAAGGGGCCTTGTGGGGAAGTTTGACCGCCCTGTGGATAAATAGAGGCCCTCAGACTTAAAGGCTGGGACATTTCCTACAGCTGTTTATGTTCACTTAAAGAAAGCAGGATGACTCTGGAGCTCTCAACTCAGCCCAGCGGCATGCGCCACTGAGTGCTTTGCCGGGTGCAGAAGGCGTTCTAAGGACTCCATCTAAACCTGTCATCTGTGATGAATTTCTGTTTTCTTTTGGTTGAATTACGGTGTTTGGAGAGAGGCCCTCTGCAGCTGCTTGCCTTGTGCTGGAGTGAGCAACGTGCTCCTCTCAGGCAAGAGGGCTCTACTGACTCTACTAGCAAGGAGGGATAGCTCAGTGGTTTGAGCATTAGCCTGCTAAACCAAAGGTTGTGAGCTCAAGCCTTGAGGGAGCCATTTAGGGACCTGGGGTAAAAATCTGTCTAGGGATTAGTCCTGCTTTGAGCAGGGGGTTGGACTAGATGACTTCCTAAGGTCCCTTCAAACCCTGATATTCTATGATCAGGCAGGCATGGAAACTCAACAGCAGCAGTACTTAGAACAAAAGTCACTTGTTCTGCTCTCACCATCCCTGTTTCTGAGGCCTCTCTTCCTTGCTACCCCATGGGCAGGAGAGAAAGACCCTAACATGGCTGGTAAGTAACTCCCAACAGTCACCTACTTATATTTTTCTGTCCTCAGGATGCTTAGAGACCTCTGGACAGACAAATCAACAAGCATCAAGAAAATGATGGCAAGGGAGCAATGATGCATAGCAGTCCAGGGGAATGGGACTCTACAGGTGAAATCCTGACCCACATCAAAGTCATTGGCAAAACTCCCATTAACATCACTGGAACCAGGATTCCCCTGCTGCATTTCTAACTGCTTGGTTACCATGTATTGACACATCCTCTTCATTCTTAATGGCTGATTGCCATTCCTTAGCCTGTTCTGATTGGTCAATTGCTGTTGCACTAACCTACTGGAAGAAGTTTTGATCAGTCTTCAGCTGCAGGGAATGGTCATAGGGCTCTGATGAGTTCAATAGAGATACACTGATTTACATCAGCCTATAGTTGTTTTTTAACTTGGGAAATAAAGGTATCACAATCCAACAACTTGTACAAAGATGCGCCTATATCTGAACCCATTCTGTCTGTGAGCATGAAGAAACACAACCTGGAAATCAATATACCTACTGGACAATAGCTTGGGAACACTATTCAATAGGAAAATAGCCTATACAGTGTATCAACTGGAGATGGGCAGGTCAGTTTCTACAACAGGAACCAGCTGAGACCTCAGTTCTAATCTCCAGCTGAACCAATCAGAACCTTCTGTTACATGTGGGTAAGTTAAGTAGCCCATCCCAAACCTGTACAGGACTGCCACTTTGGCTGAAATCCTTCAATCTCATCTGAACCAGCTTCTATCTTTATAACATATTAGTTCTGGGGTTCCGTTGTGGTTGCCTCTCTCTCTGTTGGAATGCATGCTTCCTGGGGGGAAGGTATTGGTTAATCAGAACAAGGGCAAAAGGGTTGAAGGATTAGCCTTTGGAGGGAGAAGGATGGGGTTGGTGAAGGAAAGAGAAGGGAGACCTCAGATCATTTGGATATGGATCTGAAACTCTGAGGGATTCTCAGAACCGACCCTCCAGCCTTTCTGAGCCTCACATTTTCTTGTTACCAGCAGCAGACCCCAGACTAGACCAGGTTCTGTTTCAGCCCCAGAACCCCTGCCGAACAGGGAGAAAAGGAGCCAGAAGCTCATGAGAAGAACAAAACCATAAGGAAACTGCAGCAGTGAAAAGAAAACATGAACTGTGGATTGGTGAGTAGGGAATACAGTGGAGATGGATAAACACATGTAAATTCTGGGCAAACGCAAGAGGGGAACAGCAGCAGGCCTTTGATGTGCCTGCCTGTGAACCTAGTGGAAAGAGTTAACCCCACACAAAGGACAAATCCAAGGCAATGCTGATATTTTTAACACAAAACACCTGACTCACCCACTCCCAGCATGATCATCACTGGGAAGATGGAAGTATTTTTAACTCCATCAGTACAAGCAGCAATCAGATTGGATGAGCCTGGCTTATCTGGAGCTGCTAGAGGCTGGTGAATTCCATGAAGCCAATGTCAGAACTAACAGCCATTCCCACGTGCTTCATTCCAAGATGGCAGGAGCCCCGATCTCCCTGTTCTGCTGAGTACACAGATGCTGAGCCACCCTCTTTGTGGTTCAACTGTTGGTTTCTCAGCCTCTCTGCTGTTTATTTTTCCTCAGTAAAAGTCTCTCAAATAGCAAGGGCTAGGGGAACGGAGAAAGGGCGCCCCAGGGCCTGGATCCGCTGGTGAAAGCTTGCAAAATAAACATGTGGAGGCCGAATTGAGTGACAGCCACTCCTGGGAGCAATTAACTTTGGGATGGACTATCAACAAGGGGTTCTCCTGCTCCCTCCATGGTCTCAAATCGTGGTTTTAAAATAGCCATTTGTAAGGAGCAGGGGAAAGAGTCAGGGAATCAGGGAACTGAAATCTGCCAAACACCCTCCAACAAATAATTCAGCCTTGCCCACCAGCTCCTTATTGCTCACTAACGACCACGTACTGCTCCTTCTGGCCAGAAGCCAAAGGCCACTGAAGCCAATGGAAAGGCTCCTATTGACCTCAGTGAGCTTTGGATCAAGATTTAGTCCGCTGTCTGTGCTGGTTCAGTACTACACCCCGTCCCCATCTCCCCAGCCAAGACCACTCACCACCTCATGCACAGCTGTTCTGATGAGGAGACACAAAACTACCTGCAGCTGAGAATGGCCCAGCTCATGCTATGGGATATTGCAGTCTGCACACGTGTATGGAAGGTGTGGAAAGCTAACAGTTCAAACGGTGTGCCTGCACTGTATTCAGGAAGTGTGACTGCAGCATGGGTAAGCTCAAAGCCAGCTCAGGTATATCTACACAGGCTGCAATCAGATCTCCCGACTGCAGTGTAGACACATCCAAAGACTGGCTTCTGCTCTGCATTCACTAAGCAAACTGCTTTTCATGTATACAGTTCCAAACTGTTCTGCTGCCAGTTCTGTAGTTAAAGCCCTGGACTGGGATTGAGGAGATCTGAGTTCAGTTCCTGGCTCCATGTGTGACCCTGAGCTAGCCACTTAGTCTCTCTGTGCCTCCATTTCCCCATCTATAACATGGGGATAATAATCTTTCCCCGCCTCGAAGGGGCTTTGTGAAGATCAATCCATTCATGTTGGTGAAGAGCCCAGATGTGACAGTGAGAGGGACCATATAAGAACCTAGATGTGCGCACAGAAAGGGAAAGTGACTTGTCCGAGGTCACATGGTGAGCTGTGACTACACCATTCAGGTTCTATGCACTATCCCCCAGACATGTCCCCTACCAATGGGAAGGGGGCACCCCCAAATACAGAAACAAACACCACCTCTTCAACTGCACAAACCCAGGACAAGTCCTAGTTGTCAACTGCTTGTTATAGTCTGCAGTCAGGCACATAACAGAGGGACTCCGCCCCAGAAGCCGCAGCCACTCAGGAAGGATGAGAAGGGCTGTAACACACAAGGGGTAAGGTGAATCCTGCTAGGGTGGTCCAATCATTGTTTAGTGACCAGGCAGAGTTGAAGCGGCCAAGCAGGAGCTGAGATCTGCTGGGGCTCACTCAGCATATAGGCCTTGACAGCTGGGAAGTCCAGGATGCAAGAAAAGAGCCCAGAACAGGACAGCTCCATCCCTGGAAACGGGAGGGAGAGTTATGGGAGAAGGGAGCCGAGAGAGAGACATAAACAACCCCTTTATCGCCTTCTTTGACAGCTAGAAGTGTGTGGAAAAATAAGTCAGTGCAGACGAGGTGAAATCCAGAGCGACCTCATCAGGAGATTTTAGGAGGAACAGGGTGACTTACCATTGGGTCCTTCCCCTTCTGAAAACACTCCTCCTTCTGCCCAGGGAGAGGTGGCCAGTAAATCTGAAACAGAAGACAGGAACCTGAGGCCAAGTCACTCTGGGGACACAAGCAAGGGGGGGACTGAGGGAACTGGGATGATGGGAAGATCTTGGGGGCAGCACCCCTTGGGAATCCACTTCCGCCGAGTGGTCACCCTAAAAGAATCAGGGATGTTAGGACCCCAGGACATTTGGCCTCCTCCAGATGGCTCTGATTTCTGGATTGGAGCAGTGTATTAGGAAACAAAAGCTCTTCACAGCTTAATCTGCCCTGATGGCTGATGGAAGAGTCTCACTGCTCATAAACATTAAGGATTAATAGAGCGGGCAGTGGGTGGGTAGGGTTCCCTCCCCAGTGCACCCCAATCCTGACCTGCTGCCCCCGCTGCTATTCTAACTTTGGGGTGTCAGCCTCAATTTTTGATCAGAATTTACTTTCACTTCCACAAGTGTACGCCTGGCTTTAATGGAAGGATCCCAGATTTACACTGGCATAACTAGAATTGCTCTTCCACCCTTTGTCTGTAACCCTAGCAGATAGTTATCCTAGCCACCCAGGGCTTTGAAAGTTTGTCTTGCAGTGACCTCACTGATGCTGCTTGGCAGAGGAATCTGGACAAATGAGAAACATATTCATTTTTTTAGATAAGAGTCCCTGCTGATCTTTCCATTGCCCCCGGGGGTGGTCTCGCCCCCTCACAGCCACAGCTTTAGAGTTAGAGACATATAGCACAGTTTATCTTTTTCTATTTGTCCAAATAAAGCCAAAATTACAGCTGGCAAAGACACCAGCTGAACCCAAGAGGGCTAAGTCGCTTAGAAAGCCTCTTACATGATGTGTTTCCTCTCTTGGGCTCAAAAGATGGAAAGACTGATTTCCAAAGATGAGTCAGTTTCCTTACTCCTCAGTCTACATGTGGGGAAACTGAGGCATGAGGCAGGGCTGTGACTCTTCCCAGGTCTCCAAGGAGAACAGTGGCAGAGCTGCGAACAGAGCCAGGTTTTTCAAGGCCCAGTTTAGTGCCCTGTCTACAGAGTGCTAAGGGATAATTAAATCACCTGGAATACTAGCCTGGTTTGGAGCTTCAGTAGCATAATTCAGTGCTGTAATAACAGTGCTCTCCATTTACACCGAGCTTCTTATCCAAAGTAAGGCACCGCTGCCCCTGTTTTACATATGTGCCAAAAGCCCCACAGCAAGTCAGGAGTCCTAGTTCCCCAGTCCTACTGCTAACCGCTGTGCCATACTGCCACCCTAGAAAGGGCCTGTCTGAGCCTCGGAAAAGTGTCCGTGTGTGTGTCTGACATACAAGTTTGCAGTGTGTGGGTGAGCGAGGCCCAGGTGTGAAGCAGGAGCATCGTGAGGTGAGGCGTGACCCTATGAATCCCACATCTGCTCTGCCTGTGTGTTTGCATCAGAACCCTGTGTTTGTGGCAAAGGGCTGGCCACGTCTGAATGGAGGCTTTGTGAGTGGTGGGAGCGTGTCAGCATGAGCCCGGGGTGTGTGTCTTTCCTTGCAGGGTCTGTGTGTGTATTGGTGAGCCAGAGAGAGAGCACGTGTGTGTGACGAGGTGGGTGCCTGATGGGTGAGGCAGACACATCTTCCCCCTGCCAGGCCTGCTGGCACCCTCGTGGGCCCTCCACTGCTCAGATAGAGGGCAACCCTTGATCTTTTCTCTGTGTCATTACAGAGACACTGAATTTCCCTTCTCTGCTGCACACAGTCACAAAGGCAAGGCTGTGGGAGCCTCTCCAGCTTGGCCTGACAGGGTTTCCAAGCTGCTGTGGTCACTGTCCTCAGGCAGAATCCGCTATGCTAACAGCCTTGCTATAGGAGAGGCAAGGAGAGCTGTTAGATTAGGAGAACTCCACATGCCCGAGGGGGAAGTGGGAATGCGGGCCCAGTTACCAGGCCAAGACACAACACCTTTCAATGTGGGGCTATGGGCCTGGATCGCTCTGCGATCTCTAGTCTGAGCCATCTTCCCTCCCGACCCTGCCATTTCCTGTGCACTCAGGGATTCAGATGCAGCCCTCAGGAGTGGACAGGGGTGTCCAGACTGGGCTGATGACCTGCCATGTAATTCTATGCAAGCTATTCCGATGGGTAGGAAAGATAGAAAATGTGGCAAAAGACCACCTTGGCTTAACCACGAGATCTTGCATGACCTACAAAATAAAAAGGAGTCATATAAAAAATGGAAACTAGCTTCAGATTACAAAGGATGAATATAGGCAAACAACACAGGAATGCAGGGGCAAGATTAGAAAGGCAAAGGCACAAAATGAGCTCAAACTAGCTATGGGAATAAGGGAAACAAGAAGACTTTTTATCAATACATTAGAAGCAAGAGGAAGACCAGGACAGGGTAGGCCCACTGCTCAGTGAGGAGGGAGAAACAGTAACAGGAAACTTGGAAATGGCAGAGATGCTTAATGACTTCTTTGTTTCGATCTTCACTGAGAAGTCTGAAGGAATGCTTAATATAGTGAATGCTTATGGGAGGGGGTAGGTTTAGAAGATAAATAAAAACAGAACACGTTAAAAATCACTTAGAAAAGTCAGATTCCTGCAAGTCACCAGGGCCTGATGAAATGCATCCTAGAATACTCAAGGAGCTAATAGAGGAGGTATCTGAGCCTCTAGCTATTATCTTTGGAAAATCACGAGAGACAGGATGTGAAGACTGGAAAAGGGCAAATATAGTGCCAATCTATAAAAAGGGAACAAAAACAACCCAGGAAACTACAGACCAGTTAGTTTAACTTCTGTGCCAGGGAAGATAATGGAGCAAGTAATTAAAGAAATCATCTGCAAACACTTGGAAGGTGGTAAGGTGATAGGGATATACCAGCATGGATTTGTAAAAGAAAATCGTGTCAAACCAATCTGATAGCTTTCTTGTATAGGATAACGAGTCTTGTGGATAAGGGAGAAGCGGTGGATGCGGTACACCTAGACTTTAGTAAGGCATTTGATACGGTCTCGCATGATATCCTTATCGATAAACTAGGCAAATACAATTTAGATGGGGCTACTATAAAGATGGGTGCATAACTGGCTGGATAACCGTACTCAGAGAGTAGTTATTAATGGCTCCATATCCTGCTGGAAAGGTATAACAAGTGGGGTCCGCAGGGGTCTGTTTTGGGACCAGCTCTGTTCAATATCTTCATCAACGACTTAGATGTTGGCATAGAAAGTACGCTTATTAAGTTTGCAGACGATACCAAACTGGGAGGATTGCAACTGCTTTGGAGGACAGAGTCAAAATTCAAAATGATCTGGACAAATTGAGAAATGGTCTGAGGTAAACCGGATGAAGTTCAATAAGACAAATGCAAAGTGCTCCACTTAGGAAGGAACAATCAGTTTCACGGATACAGAATAGAAGAGACTGTCTAGGAAGGAAGTATGGCAGAAGAGATCTAGAGGTCATAGTGGACCACAAGCTAAATATGAGTCAACAGTGTGATACTGTTGCAAAAAAAGCAAACGAGATTCTGGGATGCATTAACAGGTGTGTTGTAAACAAGACATGAGAAGTCATTCTTCCGCTCTACTCTTGCACTGGTTAGGCCTCAGCTGGAGTACTGTGTCCGGTTCTGGGCACCACATTTCAGAAAGATATGGAGAAATTGGAGAGGTCCAGAGCAGGAGCAACAAGAATGATTAAAGGTCTTGAGAACATGAACCTATGAAGGAAGGCTGAAAGAATTGGGTTATTTAGTTTGGAAAACAGAAGACTGAGAGGGACATGATAGCAGTTTTCAGGTATCTAAAGGGTGTCATCAGGAGGAGGAGAAAAGTTATTCACCTTAGCCTTAATGATAGAACAAGAAGCAATGGGTTAAACTGCAGCAAGGGAGATTTAGGTTGTGACATTAGGAAAAGTTCCTAACTGTCAGGGTAGTTAAACACTGGAATAAATTGCATAGGGAGGTTGTGGAATCTCCATCTCTCGAGATATTTAAAAGGTAGGTTAGATAAATGTCTATCAGGTGATGGTCTAGACAGTATTTGGTCCTACCATGAGGGCAGGGGACTGGACTTGATGACCTCTCGAGGTCCCTTCCAGTCCTAGAGTCTATGAATTCATGAATCTATGTGGCAGATGAGCTCGAGCATAGTAGAGGGGAGTTAGCCAGCCTAGCAGGGAATCCAGGTGCCCAGATCTCCCTGCAGTACATGCACGGCACCTGGCAAGGGTGGGGTTTCTCCCTGCGATTACATTGCTGCACCAACTTCTCCCCTTCAAACTGCCATTCTGAGCCACTGAAATGCAAAGTCTTGCCTCTCCTTCCCTGGTGCCTGCCTGCCAGTGTCATTCCCTGGCACTGGTTTGGAGGAGACCAGGTTTGGAGGACTGGAGGATCCTGATACCTGGATCAGCAATGACCAGGCATTCTGTGGACCAGGCATGTGCTTAGCCTCTGGACAAGGCCCTGGCAATGCCAGACTCTCATAGACTCATAGACTTTAGGTCAGAAGGGATCATTATGATCATCTAGTCTGACCTCCTGCACAATGCAGACCACAGAATCTCACCCACCCACTCCTGTAACAAACCCCTAACCTATGTTTGAGTTATTGAAGTCTCACAATTGGTTTGAAGACCTCAACCTGCAGAAAATCCTCCAGCAAGTGACCCCCGCCCCATGCTGCAGAGAGAGGCGAAAAACCTCCAGGGCCTCTGCCAAACTGCCAAAACATGGCAATCAGTTAAACCTGAGCACGTGGGCAAGACTCATCAGCCAGCACCCAGGAAAGAATTCTCTATAGTAACTCAGATCCCAACCCATCTATCATCCCATCACAGACCACTGGGCATACTTACCTGCTGATAATCAAAGATCAATTGCTAAATTAATTGCCAAAATTAGGCTATCCCATCATACCATCCCCTCCATAAACTTATCAACCTTGTCTTAAAGGCAGATATGTCTTTTGCCCCCAGTACTCCCTTGGAAGGCTTTCCAAAACTTCACTCCACTAATGGTTAGAAACCTTCGTCTAATTTCAAGTTTAAACTTCCTAGTATCCAGTTTATATCCATTTGTTCTTTTGTGTCACATTGGTACTAAGCTTAAATATTCCTTCTCTCCCTGATATTAATCCTCTGATATATTATAAGACAATTATTCCCCCTCACCTTCTTTGGTTAGGCTAAACAAGCCAAGCTCTTGAGTCTCCTTTCATAAGACAGGTTTTCCATTCCTCGGATCATCCTAGTAGCCCTCTCTGAATCTGTTCCAGTTTGAATTCATCCTTCTTAAACATGGGAGACCAGAACTGCACACAGTATTCCAGATGAGGTCTCACCGTGCCTTATATAATGGTACTACACACTCCTTATCTTTGCTGAAAATACCTTGCCTGATGCATCCTAAAACTGCATTAGCTTTTTTAATGGCCATATCAACATTGCGGCTCATAGTCATCCTGTGTCAAACAATACTCCAGGTCCTTCTCCTCCTCTGTTACTTCCAACTGATGTGTCCAATGTATATCTAAAATTCTTGTTATTTAATCCCTAAAATGCATGACCTTGCACTTTTCACTATTAAATTTCCTCCTCATTACTATTACTCCAGTTTACAAGGTCATCCAGATCTTCCCATATGATATCCTGGTCCTTCTCTGTGTTAGCAATACCTCCCAGCTTTGTGTCATCCGCAAACTTTATTAGCACATTCCCGCTCTCTGTGTCAAGGTCAGTAATAAAAAGGTTAAATAAGATTGGTCCCAAAACTGATCCCTGAGGAACTCCACTAGTAACCTCCTTCCACTGACAGTTCACCTTTCAGTACAACCCATTGTAGTCTCCCCTTTAACCAGTTCCTTATCCACCTTTCAATTTTCATATTGATCGCCATATTTCCAATTTAACTAAAAATTCCCCGTGTGGAACCATGTCAAATGCCTTACTGAAATCGAGGTAAATTAGATCCACTGCGTTTCCTTGTCTAAAAAATCTGTTACCTTCTCAAAGAAGGAGATTGGGTTGGTTTGGCACGATCTATCTTTTGTAAAACCATGTTGTATTTTGTCCCAGTTACCATTGACCTCAATGTTCTTAACTACTTTCTCCTTCAAAATTTTTTCCAAGACCTTACATACTACAGATGTCAAACTAACAGGCCTATAGTTACTCGGATCACATTTTTTTCCTTTTTTAAAAATAGGAACTATGTTAGCAATTCACCAGTTGTACTGTACAACCCCGGAGTTTATTGATTTATTAAAAATTCTTGCTAATGGGCTTGCAATTTCACGTGCCAGTTCCTTTAATATTCTTGGATGAAGATTATTTGGGCCCTCTGATTTTGTCCCATTAAGCTGTTCGAGTTTGGCTTCTACTTCGGATGTGGTAATATCTACCGCCATATCCTCATTCCCATTTGTCATCCTTCCATTATCCCTAAGCTCCTCATTAGCCTTATTAAAGACTGAGGCAAAGTATTTGTTTAGATATTGGGTCATGCCTAGATTATCCTTAACCTCCACTCCATCCTCAGTGTTTAGCGGTCCCACTTCTTCTTCTTCACAAACAGATACCAGCCTGAAGATGACACTAGCAAGTACTGCACTGGTGGGTCTCTTTCTCCATGCACTCCTGGGCTTCCAATCAGACTGTCCCGTCAACAGGCTCTATCTCTTACTCATGTGCGTCTTCTTCCCCTGGAGCAAAGGAGGGATTTGCTCCAAGCTTACTCACTGATCTCCCTGCTCCAGCATACGGCTCCATTGACGGACCTCAATCTGTACCTACGAGGATGGCAGTACCCACCCCCATATCCCAAAAGTCAGGTTCTGGGGGTTCTGCCCTTACATTGACCTCCTTCTGTGCCCCTAGGAGCCAGAGGAGAATTGACTAAGTTATGCCTGATGAGTTACTTTCCACCACAGCGAGAGCGGTCACCAAGCCAACTGGTTGCATCAGCACTCTGTAGACAGAGGAGTACGCCAGCACTGATCATAATGCCAGGGTTGTTTGACCCCTTGTTGGCTGCAGAGAAGTTCAGACCCAAACCTGGACCTCAAGTACCCAGTTCAGATCTCTCCTGAGAGCAGGCTGTAACAAAGCCCCAAAACCAAGCATCCCTGGACTCCAGGGCAGTTCATACGTGGATCCAATTGGGAGCCAAACTTCCCAACTGGGCACCAGCTCTCGTCAGTCCCTAGGGAAGGGTTTGATTCAGATCATACACCCAAAGGCTCATCTGATTATCCACCCACTACCCCAGCCATCCAGAACTCTTTGGTCCGCAGATGGGAGCTGGAAATCTCATGAGAACAGTCTCTCTTCTGAAACTGGCAGCACCCCTGGCTTTGAAAAGGGCTGGAACAGCCTGTCTGTCTGCATTGTGTCACATTAGCCTCCATGCCTGACCTGGATCTAGAAGTGCAGAGCCATGCACATGAAAAGGAGAAAGCAATACGTCCCCGTACAGTGGAGATATAGATACACAAGGCAATAAATAAGGACTTCATCTACTCATCGGTTGAGAGAGGGACGGATCAGAACTCATGAGGTGAGAGCCCGGTGGGGCATATGGAGGGTGTGAGCAGGAGTCTCAGTTAACGACATTATTTTATGTCTATTAGCAGAGACCACGGCCCCTGGGCTGTTAAAACAATCCTGCTTCCGTCCAAAAATACCTTCAGCCCACTTAGCTGCGGGGGATTCACTGCGATAAGGTAGCGGCTATTTATTTATTCTCATAACATGGTTGGAAACAGTGGACGTAGCTGGGCTGCCAATGGCAGACGCCTATGGCTCATAATTCAATGTGTGTCAGGCCCCAGGCTTACAGGAAGAGGAGGAAATGAGATCCAATTACACTGACTTCCCTTGGGGACCCTCCCTCTCACTCCGTTTCTTACAGAAGTGGGGAAGGGAACGCATACACTAACTGATGGGGAGGCTTCCTCCAGTCCCCCCATGCGGAGGAGAGGATGCTGGCTGACAGGCCTCACCACGCTCTTGTTAGCAGGTCTTCAAGAGGGGGTTCAGAGACAGAGGGGGGAGGCATACATTGTGGTTATGGTCCAAGGATCTGCTCCAGGAAGGAGACGGGGCTGGGGTGAGTCACGTCACAAGCCCCCCGTTCCCCTCTGAGGGGGAACCTGGGGAGAACAGCTGAGACCTTTTGATCCAGCTTACACTCAGTGGGCTATATGGAGATCTAAGCCAACACGCCAGTCAAAGCTGAGTAGGGACAGAGCATCAAGGGAAGCAGCGCCACAGAGCCATGTGGGAAAGGGATCCATCGTGCATTAAAAGCAATAAGCCCACGCTGTAAAGTGTGGGGAATTTCAGAGACTGGAATTTGGGGCCTCCCAACATAGGTAAATCTGCAGTGTGAGAGGCAGGGTACGCACTCAGCAGCAAAGGGAGAGTCCGGGAAGAACTGGCACATCACTGTGCATTGAGGGTGGGATTCCCAAAGTGACCTACCTCTGCTCACATTGACTTCAAGGAGTTTTACCATGGAGTCTGACAGGAGCCAAGCTAGGCCAAGGCTGAGCGCTTTGGAAAACCACAGCCCTAAACACTATTGGACCCAACCTAAACCAATGGGAGCAGTGACAGTAGGCAGAGGATGCCCATGTGGGCAGAAGACCCCCTGGATATCCATCAAAAGCCAGGTAGAAAGTGGGGCCACCGGCCACCACCCTCCTATGCCTCCAGCACAGACTGAAAGACTGGTGGGGTGCAATCCTGGGCCAACTGAAGTCAAGGGCAAAGCTTCCATTGGCTTCACTGAGGCCAGGATTTTGCCATGGCATCTCAGAATTGCCTGCCCCAATGTCCCCACGTTCTTGTTTTCCATTCCCGCCTGCACTGGTTTTACCTTGTCCCAGTCGTCAAATGGGCTGATTCGTCCTAAGTGTTCCATTGATCGTCAGCAGTGTGGCCGCATGGCCTGTCCTTCCATGCTGCTGACGACAGTTCATTGCAGGCTGACCCCCTGCAGGCTGCATGCCTTCCCATATGTGCACCCAAATTCCTTTGGGTGTAATGTTTCTGGCTCCTCTTTAATGAGCTCTGCCCAAGGTCCAGTGCTCCTGGAAGATCCCTGGCACTGTTCCTGACCTGTATGCCCCCTCTGATTCCAGTTCTAGCCTCCCCACTGCTCTGCCAGTGCATCTCAGTCCCGATCCTTGGCCCAGTCTTTGGCCACCACACCTGGCCCATCCACGCCAACCCTGCCCTGTGTCACGTGCATTATGTGCACTGTGTGGAACGGCGCCGCCTTGCTCACCCACACAGGTGCAGAGAGATTAGGTATTACCTCCTTGGCGTCCATGCCGGGCTGATCCAGCCACAGAGAGTAGAGTGCATCTTTTCCCCCAATGAAGAGCCGGTCGCGGTATTCGTCCAGATACAGGGAGCGGAAGTCTGGGAAACCCCGGTGGCCGAGGAACAGCTTTGAGCGGTTAGCAGCCAAAAGATCTGAAGGCAGAGAACAAGGAGAATCTACTGGTTATGTCACAGTACATGAGGTGCGGGGATGAGGGGACACAGCGCAGATCCCCAACTCTAACATGTCTGCAAAACCAGCACAATCATGCCCAGCTCACTTACCCCCTGGGAAGCTCCATTATAACCAAGAACGACAGCCTCAGGGCTGCTCTAACTTACCCTCTGTTTCCCCCGGCCCGCTGTGTGCCCTAAACAGTAGAGAACAGCTGTAGTGTAATGCATTCGGGCCATACCCTTGGCATGCCCCCAATTTGCCACCTGTGCTGGAGGCTGGGAGAGGGCCAGTGTAGACCCCTCACCCCAGCTCTACCCCATTTTTCTGCCCATTTTAAGGTCCCTTTATGCTGCTGCCATTGGCTGTTGCTGCACTGCAGCTGGAGCCCCAGATGTTTTCTCTTGCCAGGGTGTCCCTGACTTGGATAGGCGAACCGAGTTGGATCAAGTGAGAACTGATCTGAGCCTCGACCCCAAAATTCCAGCCTGTGTTTGCAGCCCTGAGAGTTTCTCACAAGGCCCTGCCCTTGGGGGTTCTCCCGACCCTTTGGGGTTGACCCTTCATTAGTTTCACGCCCAGCCTAGAGCACCAGGCCCTCGATGCAGCTGGGAGCGCTCACCACACTTAGTGAGAGGAACTGGATGAAGCCATCATCAACCGGGAGTGAGGACAGGAGGGAAATTTACTGCTGATAAAAGCCCTGAAGATAAATGTCTTATAAAGAGTCTGTCAGCGCGTCAGCAATTAAACTCCCCGCCGCAGACAGCCCAGAGCACAGGACAACCACAGGGTCTGCTGGGAAGATACTCTGCAGGCCAGGAGTGTGTGGAGACCATCGCGAGGGGGAGAAGACGACAATGCACAGAAAAAGGGGTAATAGGCTGCCCGGGGCGGGGGGGAATGGAGAAAGGAATTGCCCACTTGGTATAAACCCACGTGCCCACTGCTGCCAGCCCCACACTGCTCCCGTAAATCAGGCGAGAAGATACAATTCACACACAACCCTACACACACAACTCAAAGCTACACATGCAGGGCATCTGTCCTGTGCACACTTACATATTAACCTTACCAGGGCCATAAATCCTGCCCCTTACAGTGTTCCCCAGTGACCCAGAGCACTGGCATGCCCTAGGAATGTGCCCCTAGCCCTGACTCCTCCTGGGAGGAATCGCCTTACTCCTCAGTTCCTCGCCCTCCAAGTCAGGATTTCACTCTCCAGGATCTGCCACCTCCTTAGACACACACGTGGCATCTTCTGTTGCCATGGCACTATCATGCATGTTCCAGTCAAGGGAACTAACATACAAGTTGGAGATTGGATGAGATATGCCAAGGCTCCGTTTAAAGACAGATTAGATAGATAACCTCCCTGTGTATATTCAGACACATTCACTGAACAGATCCTCGCTCACACAAAACTACAGCGCAATAAAAGTGAATGCTCCTGTCCCCAGCTAGAGCTCAGCGTAGGCCCGATGGGGCGTTCTTGTCCCTGTGTTGGAGCAGCTGGGGGATGGAGTGGCAGGAGAAGGCCCTGCTCTGCTCTGTGCTGCCTGGCATGGGCTCCCCAGTACATTCCTTTTGCATACTGAGTGAAGAAACCAGCATCCTAGAGATTAGGCATCTGGAGCCTGTGGTGTATTGTAACAACCCAGGAATTCGGACTGCGGAAGGAAAGACAGAGACTTGAGGTTTGCCACAAACGAGCCACTTGCCAAAGACAGGCCCAGTCAGCTTCCCAGTAAGGATCCTAGTCGACCAGGCATTTCCTGTACCAACCAGTACAGCAATCGGGATGCCGGCTAGAGGGCATTCAGAACGCCGTGGGCACAAGGTGCTACTTGACAACCCCAGCTGTCCTCAATAGCTTACGCTGGAACCTGAAGCACAGAAGGAATGGAGCAGGGGTGCTCCCAGGAGACTTGAAGGTCTTCTCTTAACCCTGCCCTGCTTCTCGTTCTGCTCCTTCGGCCCCGTGGCTTTACAGCAAGTTGGCAGCACCCCTGAGGGAATCCACAGTCAGATGGCGATTTTCCAGTCCTCCGCTAGTCCTTATTCCCTCCAGGACACAGGAAGGGGAACAGACTGTGTTTGGCACGATGGGGTGTTACACAGACCGGGCGGACTCACTGTGAATACATGGTTTACAGTCTCTGTACGTTCCATCCTCTGGGATAAGGGGCTGGGTGGGAAGGAATGATGGATAAGAAGCAGAGGGGGGAGTTAGGAGAATGAAGGGGGAAGAGGTTGAGTAGAGGAGTCAGAGAAGGCAGGGCAAGACTGACATGTAGCATGTCAATGGAAAGCCGAGCTGGCATCACCACTATGTCACACTGATACTGCCTGCGGCAGACCATGTCCTGCTCCCTGGAGTTTTCCTGTCAGGGACAGGTCCTGGCAGCTGAAGAGCATTTGTGTTAAAGCGGCACACCTGCTCCCAAGGGGGGCAGGGGTGAAGAAAGGGGTGCAGATTGTGACGCCAAGTGACCTTCACCGAATCTCAGCTGGCACTCTCCAGCTCGGAGCGGGGCCAGGAAGACTGTTATTGGAGGCCTGTCTCCGCCGTGGTGCCGTGCGTATATCTACAACTAGATAAACTGAGAGAGCAGTATCTTGGCACCAGGCCCTGGGCTCAGGAGACAGAGGTGCTAGTTTCCAGCCTCGCTCTCCTTGATCCTCAGTTATTCCCGGTCAGCTCAGGACACACAGGAGCAGCGACAGGCCACCTTCCTGCACCAGCAGCTTGGGAAGGGAGCTGTCAGGGCTGTTCCGTCTGGGGAAGAACTTCACATTAAGAGCCTCTGAAATCAAAATGCCGAGCAAAAGGCCTCCCTGAGTTCCCACGCAGGACTTTGGAACAACTGGAGCAGAGAGAGGTTCAGAAGAGCCCATCCAGGCTCCCCCACATTCTCTGTGACTATGCTGACAATGACTCAGTCCCATTCACACTAGTTCACCACCAGATGACAGGGGAGTTGGGGAGGATCCAAGACTGAGAACCACGGTATCAGCAGAGGATTTTCCTGGGGGAGTTACAGCCATTGGCAGTGGCAGTGGCATGTCAGTTCTCTGGAGGCCTTCAGCCAACTTTGACCTGTTCAGCAAATCCCCAATTCTTTCTCTTAATACCACGCCTAGAGGCATCAATTAAAGGTCCCTGTTAACCTGAGACCCAGCTGCACCCAAGTCTCTGCTTGATTTTTCTCTTCTCACGTAGCCAGCGCTAGTTCTAGACAAGGACTAAAGCTAATCTGGCCTCTGCTGCTATCTAGTCCAATCTAAATTCCATGCGGCAGCTGTTTTAAAAGAACATTAAAGTTGCAAAGTGAATCATGCAAAAAGTCAAGAAATGCCAGAATTCAGGTTGTCTATAAGCAACCTTAGCTTTGTCTCTTTGTATGTATACATTACAATAAAGTCTTCAACTACACAACCTCACACTATTTTTCCCCCAGGGCTCCTGTCGCATTCACTACACAGGTTGGACAGTGTAGTGAATGAGGCAGCTATTGACTGGCGCATTCACTACACAACCCTGAGTCACCCAGCATAGCCCCTGAAGGCCCATATATGTTCACATTAAAGTAATTTCAGATTTGCTCCATGTTTATCCTGTGGCAATAGCAAGTACAAAGATAAAGCCATAAGCCACAGGACCCTGCCTCATTCACTTTATGCCCTGCCTCCTTCTCTGCATAGCATCCAGCCTGTCCACTGAGGGTGAAATTCCCCCTGAGGCCTAGGCATCACTTACATCTATTTTGGGAATTAAAGAGATGCATATGCATTGTTTAGACAATCAGTATAGGGGTGAATTTTACCTGGAATGAAGCAGTGGGACTTTTCATTTGCCTTCTGGTGTTTGACCATTTAAGGTTGGCATTTGCAAGCTTTTCTCCATAACTGGAGGCTAGGAGCTTACCTTAATTTTAAAATGAGAGCCTCTAATCACATGACTCCACCAGCTGGGGCCATAAGACAGGATTTCTTCATCTCTAACCTATGCGAGCTTTGCTCCTCAGAAGCTCATTGAGCAACTGAAGCAACCTCCAGCTGTGACGTCTCCACAGCAACAAGGTGTGTTGTCACCAGCAGTGGATAATGACATTGGTCTTGGGGAATAAGCAGCAGGAGCAGGAGCAGGTTAACCCTAAAGAGATAAAGATCCCGTTTCTGGGCAATGAAGAGAGAAGAATGAGAGTGAAAATATCAGCTTTCCCAGCAGAAGTGCCTCCAAAGAGGAGAGTTTCAGCGTTCTCCAGGCATCGGCAGCTCCTTAAAGATGGTTCCTTCTTGTTTAACAGTGCTGTCCCCTGCAGTAATAATTCTGTATAAACAGACCATTAAGCCCTTCATCCCCAGCTGTGTAACTGATAAACACACACACCCTTCTCAGGGCGCTCAGCCACTGAAAATCCTCCTGGATAAAGGAGAGGGAAGCAGAGAAGGAGTGTGAAACCAGGACTTTGCCAAATCCACCTCCAGTTCGTTAATCTCTCCTTTCTCCCCCGCGCTCACTCTGATGTCAAAGGGAAGCATGAATGGCTCCTTTGTGTATGGCGTGCTGGTGTGGGCAGGGAGCCTTAGAGAGGGAGGTGGCTCGATAAACTGGCCTGCTTGCATCCAGGACCTGAGCTGGTTGTCCCTGAAGCGAGCTTGGCTGTTCTCAACCATAATAAAAAAACGACGCATGCCCAGCAGGGCTGTCAGCTGGATGCCCCATCCCCATAACACATACCCATGGAGAGACCACCATTTCTCAGGTTCCAGGGTGACAGTGGTGGGGTCTGTCCTATGGCTCCCAGTGACTCAGAGGAGAGGAAACCCTTCAGGATAATGGTGAGTGCATGTGGAACCAGCACCTTGTAGAGGTGATTAAAACGCAGCTGAATCGGGACAGCTCAAGGCTCTTTCCCCGGCCTTGCATGGCATTTGCCATGGGATCTCAAAGCACTGACGGGCTTATGTCTGGCCTTGCACCCCGCTGTTCTTCCTTAGCAAAGCCAAGCACCTCCTCTCCTGGATCACACACTTCACCACTTGCTGGGGAGGGGAGGTTCAGAGCGACCCTCCTGTGACCCTTCTGGCTTCAGGAAGAGAGTGACAGTGCAGGGCCCACTGCTGCTCCCAGCAGTGGGAGCAGAGCATTAGTGTAGACAGGGTGCAGGAGGCATTGTAACCACCATATCAGCTAAGCTTACTGTAAGGAGGGCGGGACAGCAAAGTGGTTAAATTACCGGCTTTTTGTCTACACTAAGGCCTCCCCCCGCTGCTGCTACTACCCAACCAAAGCACCAGGAGAGAAACGTTCAGCATGAAAGCCTAGTGCAGTCACAGCCTTAGTGGCAAAGGCCAGCAGGGGAGAAATATGGTCATTTGGGGTCTCCGCATGCAGTGAGCACCAACCAGGGCTAAGGCAGCCCTGTAAAGCATTAGTTCCACTGCTTAGCAATGGTAAAATATGAGTCTGGAGTGGACAAGTCCCAGGCAGGCCCCCGAGGGGGGCTGTCTGCCCAGCACTGAGACCCTGCCCTGAGCGTGGGAGGCCATAATTCACTGCAGTGACAGCAAGCTCCCAGCATAGCGAGGGGAGATGGGGGTAATTTGTCATCAAGTCCTGGGGCTGTTCCACTGATGCTGGCTGACGAGGATGCTGGGCCAGAGGCAGCCCCCTCCCCTGCCTTTGCTTGGGATCCTGGTCGCCTGCTTCCCCTGGGGCAGCTGGAACTATTGGATCAGGAGGAGAAACTAGGATTTTTCACAGTAATGATCGTCAAGATGGAAACGAGGAAACCCAGGAGGATAAAGCTCCATTGTTTCCTGCACTCAATATCTATTTTCCAAGCAGCTCTGACAACTTAGGATTCCGCCAACTGAATACTAAACTTACACTCAATTACTGCCCAGATCCAGTGCCACAGTCTCTAACCTGAAGTCCCCAGGTGGCTCTGCCTCTCCCCTGTTGTGGTTTTGTGCAATTCTGAGAGCGGCTGCCCTTTCCCACCCCAAGTTCAATGATTTCCCAGTGAGATTATTTTCCCTGCAGTAGCAGGATCTCTGATCTGAATCAGGAGTGAACCAGGGCATCAATTAGAGTAAGCAAGGATGGGGAAGGAAAGAGGAGGGAGAACATGGTGCTAGCCAAGACAGGCAAAGTAGGTAAAATACAATCAAAACTGGCCTGAACTTCCTCACCAGATGGGACCTCAAAGCTTTGAGTGCATTTGGTTAATTTCTCTGTCTCATTATTTACCATTTGCATGGCCGAACTCCGCACACTGGGGCTCGGACTAGCAACCCGGGCCCAGATTCTGATCTCTGTTCACACTGGAGCAGACCGGGAAGAAATCAGTGGAGTTCGAATAGTGTGGCTCCAGAGAAACAGAGATCAGAACTGGGGCCGATGCACCTCTCCATTCTGCTGGCTTGCGTGGGCAGAAATACCCACGCTGGCAGGGCAATCATACCCACCAATATTTTCACGCCTCTTAAACAGCCTCACGTGCAACTAATTCTGTGCACAGCTACCCACCAACACGCCCCAGTTGCTCTGCTTGTCTACACACACCAAGCGTACTGAGGTTTGAGAATGCAGCTCCACATGCCTTATTCATGATGCAGAGTGATCCATGCTGCCAGTCATTCGGCTCTGAGGGACACTAGGGGCTGGAATCAAGGAATCCGGCTTGGTGTTAATTGCTAGCAGTAAGGTTGTTTGTGTTGCTGACACAAAACTTCCATTCTAATCCTCATTGTCAGGAGGTTTAGAACATGGCTGGGTCAGAGCTCTTTGGCTTGCTTCTGAGAGTTATCTATTCCAATGGGAGTTAGGTACTTAAAGACACATGAGGGGGAAAAAGCAACGAATATTAGCCCACAAGCAACGCCTGCTCATCTATAACCAAATTTGGAGGGATTCAGCCTGGCTTTGTCTGTTTTAAGTAAGGGAATTATGGCTTTCAGCTGCTTTTGAAAGGTCCCTATAACTCAACTGCACCATGTGTTATTTTTAGATGGATCTTCTGCAGCCCATCAATGGAGCATGCAACACAAGGGCCTCGGGATAGTTTGTAGGAAAAAGGGGAAATAATGTGCAATGCCCCAAGAGTTTAAAAGGGTGGTTAGCACTGGGGCATGACTGGAAAACCATTCAGTACTCCGCCACACCATCAGAGGGGCTGCAAAACACACCAAGTCACTGGGCAGGTGTGAGCCACAGACATCAATCAACACCCGCTGCCGTAGCCCTGAAGCCAACAAGATGGAACAGTGCATGCATATTGATCAGACATAACCAGTGGCCAACTACGGAGAAACAAGGGAGTCATCTGCTGCCCTGGGATCACATGAGGGTTCATTCCCACTGCTGGTGCAGTCTAAGCTGGGGAGAACAGTGGACTGGAGCCCTGTCCCCCAAGCTCTCCCCTGCCAAACCCACCCCAGTGCCCAAATCTCCACACTGGCTGCATCTCTTGGTGAATGAGCACTTCCAGGTTGGGTAGCAGGGTGGGGGAGAACAAGCAGCCCTCCACCCACTCCAACTCTTCCCATTAACATTCCCACTCCCTAAGAGCCCCTGCTGGGCTCTCTCATCCCTGCTAATGGCCCCGCATATCTGGAACGGGTTTTATAGCCTCCACGTTTTAATTCCAGTAAAAGGGCTGATATTTCATGCGTTGTTGCCAGACCCTATAAGGCAGGGCGACCCTCTGCCCACTTCTGTCAGACCATGATTAGAATATAACGGGGAGACTGCCATTCAAGCAGGCTACACATCAATGGGATCACCACAGCCTGACAGCCCAACGTGGCTTACGGCCGTGTCCTGCCCACACAGACTGCAACACACTCTCCCTGGGGTCAGAGCCAAGGGGGTGACACCCCAGCCCTTAGCACACTGGCACAGGACTCAGTGATGGTTCTGGAGGACTGACAGATGTTTGAGGGGTTACTGCACCTTATGTCCCATCAGAGGCCATGGTATGCCTCCATGCTAGAGCACTCTGAGGGGAGGGGGCCAGGGAACAGCTGAGGGTCACCACATGTCCCTCACAGACCTGACAACAGTCAGGCCCCAACATAAGTAGACTCTCCAACTCTCTCCACCCGCCCTCATCCTCTTCTCGTTCAGCCCTGCCCCTTTCAGCCCCCTCTTAATCTCCCCCTTCTCCCTTTGATGAGGTTTATTTGCAGAGCCCAGCGTTCCCCCTGGCTTGTTTTCTTTAGCTGTGTCATTTATTTCCAGTTGACTCTTTGCTTATTTGCACTGGGCTGTGTAATTATTTCTCAGGAGAAGCCGGCTTGGCCCCACCAAGGGGGGCAAAGTCACCCGATCCTGCGGGAGACACAGAGCCATTTATAA
Organism: Chelonoidis abingdonii; assembly: GCF_003597395.2. Lineage (NCBI taxonomy): Eukaryota > Metazoa > Chordata > Testudines > Testudinidae > Chelonoidis > Chelonoidis abingdonii. Next base: position 21,986,915 of record NC_133784.1, read on the forward strand.
CCCAGCCAGACACCCGTCCAGGGACCACAACCCACATCCCTCCAACAAGGGCAGGTGGGAGGCAGGGCAGCAAGGAGACAGCTGGAAAGAAAGAGGAAAGGCCAAGAGAGATGAGTCCCGTGGAGAGAGGGGAAGTGGCAGAAGGAACTGAAAGAGGTTCGAATGGAAAGTGTGTTGACACCAACCCAGGAGGCCACAGCAGTGAGTGAACTGGCTGGCTGGCTACCTTGTCCTTGAGATGGTCCAAGGTGCCCACAAAGCTGCATTGCTTCCAACAGAGTTGTTGGGGTGTATGCATGCACTGAGCCCCTTGCAAGGCTGTTCTCTTGGACACCTGCAGCGCTTACTCCATAGAGCTCAGACGGGGCTGCTGAGTCACATGCTAACGAGTGTGGCAGGACAGGGTTAGGAGAACCAGGCACCCCAGTGCCACAGCAATGCTTGTGACTTCCCATCCTCATTGGGTGGGGAAACCACTGCGGCTCAACTGAAGACCACAGCCCAGGCTCCATTGTACCCACTTAAGCTGGCTGTTGTGCGCAGATGCAAGGTGTTGCAAGCTCAGCAGGGCTCCAACTCAGGGCTTTTGGCCACAGCTTTTAGCATGGACAAAGCTGCAGGAGGAGGAAAGCGAGAAGCGAGGAAGAGGGGAAATGGAGAAGAAAACTAGTGCGAGAGAGGCAAAAATGGGAAAATAAATCGACTTTACAACTCCCAGAGCAAAGGGTGTCCAGATTTCCAAAACCATTTGTGACACCCTGGTACCCCAATATTCACTGTCATGTAATTAGGATGTGTTTTGTACAAAGTATGCCTTGCGAGGTATCATTCTAAAAGTCTTGATCTGCTAGACATGGATATCTCAATGGATTGTATGTGCTATCATTATATGGGAAGTTATGAAGTTTGGCTGTGTATGTGTTACTGAAACATGTTGGGAGGTTGAAAACACCCACAAGCAGCCTTTCAGGTACAACAGTAAAAAGGTCAAACAAACAACATTAATGGCTTATTGAGGAAATGCACACAAGCACAAAGATTACTCCAGGAACTGTGTACAATAGAAACCTCTCAAAGATAGCACTACGCAATGGGAACTGTTTGACCCAGGGCACAGCAAAAGAGCTTCCCAGCAAGTGGGAAGAAGTTATGAAAGGCGGAAATGACATCATGATAGTACCTCACTCTCCCTACAACAACACACCTGGAAACACCTGAGGAACAAAGACTGAACTGCCCTTCAGGAAGGAAGGGGTTCACTAAACTCAGACAGAACTCAACAATTTTGGGAGGACCCAGCTGAGCCCTCTCATGCCAGGGCAGAAGATGAGAATCAAGGGGAGGCACTGGGATGCACTCCCCATCACTGTCCTCTGCACCGCCCTTGAGGGCAAGACATGTGTGTCTTTAGCGTAGAACAGCCGGGACTGACTGGTCCAGCTTCCTCTCACTGCGCTGGTCCTGGGGAGAGATTTGTGCTGCTGCTAGCACTGTAATCGTGTTTTATTCTATTTGGGAAAGGCTCCCAGCAGCCTCTCACTGCAACGGATTTTCTCTCCTGGCCCAGTCGATCAAAGACAGGGAAGATTCTACAACTGGTCAGATAGATGAGGCCAAGGTACAGGGATGAGGAGGGAGGAAAACAGCTCAGCCTATGGAGAGATGCTTTGGGCTTTTCATCCCAGACAGGGGAAAACCAAAACAGAATCTGTGCTCTTATTTATGTATCTCCCCACACTGATGCCCTAGCAGGAAACTGACTTGCCTCCCTCCAGGGCATCGGCTCTGCTGCAGAGGAGCCGGGGAAGGGTTGGTTGGGGCTTGCCAATATGCACACCAACCCACATACACAGCAATGCACTCACTCATCCACGGTCACCCTTGGCTAGCTGCTTACCACCATCCACTTGCTGAGAAACACACACACACAAATACTCAGACACACTAATGCACAAGTATTTACCTAGACATACCAAACCACAAAACCAGTTTGCACACTAGAGAAACCAAGAACACAAATGACAACACGCACAGAAATCCAAAGACACAAAGCCAATATACAGGCATAAGCAGACACAAACACGCCGCCATGCAGACCCTAACACAAATGCCATTGGCCAAGTAATTACAAAAGGCAGCGTTAGTTTAAAAAGAAATCAAAGTGGATGTAAGAGGAAGATACCAATGTACACTCACTCTCACACACACACAGCATCTCCTTCCTCACAGAGATGGGAAGTCCCATTCACACGTTCTCTCTCCTGGGTACCACATCAAGCAAGAGATGGAGCACATTAGCCTCAAATCCTCTATTAGAGACAGCCCATTGCGCTGGTAATCCCAATGCCCAGTGCCAGGAAAAGAAACCCGCAGAGACGTCTCCAGGGCACAACCCTCGCACTGTTACCCTTCTCTGAAGGGCTGGTTTTAGGGACTCCTGGCCCAAAGCACCAACACCTGGCTCCTACCTTGCTCCTGCTGTGGGAGTCACAGCCCCAGTCTCCTTTGCCACAGAGCCTTGTTTGAGGATTGTCGGGGAGGGCAGGGGAGCCGAGTGGCGATCTTAGTGCAGCTGCTTTATAAGGCAGACAGACCCCTGCTCTCCCTTCTCATTCCCATGGAGGTCAGGACGTGCATGTATGAAAGGGGTGGGGGAAGCGTTGCTGGTAGGTTTCTTCCGGGTCATACTCGGACCACCAGCCCAGGACTGAACAGACTTTTGGCTCTGGATCAGAGCTACATGACTGGCCCCTCTCTGCACGCTGGCAGTTCCTACCCACCAAGCCGTTGGTAACACTGCAGCTTAGGCCCAGCCTCTGCAGTCTCTTTGGATCCCATGTTTGGGAGACAGCTGTGCTAGGGAATCAGGGATCCTATCACTCAATACCTCACCCCTAGAAGTTCAGCCAAACTTCAACGCAGACCCAGCCAGAGTGGGAAAGCAGTTGGCTCTCTTCTCTCCCCTGCATTGCTGGTGCCTCTGTTATTTCCAGTTCCAACCTGGGCCCTGATCCTCGGCTGCTCTTCCCCCTATGCAGCTAATTACATCAGTGCAGGGTAGGTGCTGAAGGCTCCTGTGGTGATCACACGCGCTCTGTGCTGGAGTACGGAACACAAGGTATGGGGAGAACGAGGGTCCAGCCAGGGCTGTGGAGATACCCCTGCAGTGCAGCCATGCAAACAAACCCCAGGGTTACATGCTTCACTACCCAACCTCAGTACCGAACAACCAGGGACATCAGCCAATGGAGGACAAATCCTCCTGCCACCACAGCTGCACCCTCCCACCATTCTCTGTGTAATGCCAGCTGTGGAGTTTCCATCACTCAGCCAGGAAGTTTCACCCGGTGGAGGATGGAGGGAGCCAGGGAGATCTCAGCATTATACCCTTACACTTCTTTACCATATACTGGTGCTGAGCTAATGCAGCATGTTCTCTGGAGAAGACACACACACTGTGCTCTCTTGTGGAGACTTCTTTGGTCTTTCCCTTAACCTAAACGAAAGGGTATTTTATGGAGAGGCAACTCAGTCTAGTGTGTAGTGCACCAACTGGCAAGCCAGGAAGCCTGGGTTTCTAGTCCCAGCTTTCCCCGGGCCTGCTGGTAAGTTGTTTCTCTTTCTTCTCCCTATTTAGGCTGTGAGCTCTCTGGGCCAGGGGTGGGTTTGTACAGCACTTGGCGGCACGGAGCCCTGATTTTAGTACTGCTGTACGGAATAGGAGTGCTTCAAGCTGAAAGCCTGGCAGACGGCTGCTGGGTTATGCATGGAAAACATAACACTCTGCTCCCTTCCAAACAAGTATCCTTCCCCTTCTCACAACGACTGCTTGAGTCCTCCTGCTTGTCCTGTCTGATCGCACATGGGCTCCTTCTTCTCTACACCACCCACGCCGCCTCCTCCTCCCCGGATGCTCCCTGGACCCCCCAGGCTGCTGAGCCTCTCAAGGACATTCTCATAGAGAGTTCAGACAGGCGTGCTCTCTTCCAGGGGTACAGCCTGGGCAGGGAAAGCGAACTGCCCTAGAGTCCCCAGAGCTAGGCACCAGCTCCGTCGACTACAGATAGCCCAGCCAACAAGCTCCTCTTTTGTACCAGTTGCAGAGTTCTGCAGGTGCCTCAGACCTAACCCCACCAGAGCAGGGATCTTTGCTTCCTTTTTGGCACAGCACCACTTGCTGGCAGGGGCAGGGATGAACAGCTACAGGCTCCTCCAACATCGTGCTGAATCACAAAGCAATGCTAGACTCACCACTTAGATTTGCTTTTCCATTTGCTGCAAAGGGCACAGTTATAGCCTGCAATTTCCTCAGCCCAACAGGATTTCCCTCCCCGTGGTTGCTGCCAGGCCTTCAAAGAGCTACAGAGACTGGCACAGCTCCTGGCAGGCCAGGAGATTCCCAAGGCAGGGACTCAGCTGTGCAAATCAACAGGATGCACGCAGACAGCAAGCCATGCCGCCTGTGACAGGGGCGCGGATCCTACTGTCCAGCCACTGGCTGGATATGCAGCATCAACAGTGATGCCCAATGAGCAGAGCCACGGGCTGCACACGCTCTCCTACACACGCTCAGATAGCGAGCCATTCCCCCAGGGAAAATCCAGCCCCAAAGTGGATGGGAAACTGCAGGGAACTGGGGCATAGCTTTGGAGCCCACGTGATGCAGCCTGAGCATCTCTCTCCCTGTCTCTCTGGTCCTCCCCCTGGAGACCCTCTCTCAACCAGTTCACCTTTGGGAATAGTCACTCATCAAAGACATCCCCAGACAAAACCCAGCCCTTGGGAACACTGACAGATCATGTGATTCTGTGATCCCCACACACCGCAGGGCTACAGCAGCTCGGGATCAGCCCTACACACTGTCATAAACAGATAGCTAAGGGTTAATGTCTCTTTCACCTGGAAAGGGTTAACAAACAACACCTGACCAGAGGACCAATCAGGAAAC